>NC_091200.1:12061732-12064232 GCF_040958095.1 Procambarus clarkii | reverse complement strand
GTGTGTGTGTGTGTGTGTGTGTGTGTGTGTGTGTGTGCTCACCTAGTACTCACCTAGTTGTGTTTGCGGGGATTGAGCTCTGGCTCTTTGGTCCCGCCTCGGGGTGTGTGTGTGTGTGTGTGTGTGTGTGTGTGTGTGTGTGTGTTTACTAGTTGTGTTTTTGCGGGGGTTGAGCTTTGCTCTTTCGGCCCGCCTCTCAACTGTCAATCAACTGTTTACTAACTACTTTTTTTTTTTTTTTTTTTTTTTTTCCACACCACACACACACACACACCCCAGGAAGCAGCCCGTGACAGCTGACTAACTCCCAGGTACCTATTTACTGCTAGGTAACAGGGGCACTTAGGGTGAAAGAAACTTTGCCCATTTGTTTCTGCCTCGTGCGGGAATCGAACCCGCGCCACAGAATTACGAGTCCTGCGCGCTATCCACCAGGCTACGAGGCCCCCTCTGTGTGTGTGTGTGTGTGTGTGTGTGTGTGTGTGTGTGTGTGTGTGTGTGTGTGTGAGCCCCGTTGAGAGCTGACCGACCACCTCCACGCCACCTTACTCATCTCATCGTTAACCAAACCGAGGAACTTAACAATGTACGAGAAACATTCTCTCGTACACAATTTACGGAATGACTTCAAGTACGAGAAACCTCTCCCTTTCTCTCTCCTCCTCTCTTTCTTCCCTCTTCTCCTACCACCCCCCCCCCCCACAAACACTTTATGCTTACTTCACCCTAGCCTTCCTGTCCCCCTCCTCCCCCCCCCTGTCGCCCCACGTTGGGGGGGGGGGGTGTTCGGCAGGCAGCAGCTGGCAGCCTCCACCAGCCGGGAGGTGGATTCATTTTTTTGGACACTTTTTATTGGTCATTTGGCGGAATCCCATGGTGAGAGAGAGAGAGAGAGAGAGAGAGAGAGAGAGAGAGAGAGAGAGAGAGAGAGAGAGAGAGAGAGAGAGAGAGAGAGAGAGAGAGTTAGAATGTGTTAGTCACTGTGTTTGAAAACATGTTCACTTTGAGAACTGATTTTAAAATCATCATATTATTTAGGTAATTTCCCCATATACAGTGTACGTGCCCCACTGACATCCCCTACATGGACATGTATATGAGTGGGATTGGCTGGTTATAAATAGGAGCTGCCTCGTATGGGCCAACAGGCCTTCTGCAGTTACCTTGTTCTTTTGTTCTTATGTACATCATGGCTTTGCCTTAAAGCCAGAGTCTCACTATTACAGATACGTTCCCCTCCAAGAGGCGACGCTGAATCACAGGAACCTGTGCGCTGGGATCCGCCTGTGTCACAGGGCATATCTCTACACATTCTCCCAGACGACACGAAGCCTTAACAACCCAGCAGACGACTCCCAGGGGGGTGAGTCTGAGACAACATATGTTTTAAGTTAAACCACCACGTAGTCGAACAAGGGGAGGGAATTAGCACCAGAACGACCTCAGGGGGGGGGGGTAGGGGGAGGTCGTTCCCTCATTTAGGGACCTAGATGGCACCCCTCGGGCACTGATACAAGTCCCTTAAGGACTGATACGAGTCCCTCGGGGAATGGTTCGAGGACCGTGCCTCCAAATGCTTACATTATTCTACTCAGCATTGGCTAAGTGACTGAGTGTGAGACCTCGCTCGACCACACCTTACCCTCACAACCCGACTCCCTCCTGAAGATGAATACCGTGTTCTCCTGGTCAGAAACCGGGCCGTGGGGACAATGATCCTCGGAACCATCACCAGGTATCCTCAAGGCGAAGTCTGTTACACACTTTTGCGATCGATGCTGTCTACATCTGCTCTCAGGAACACCCGAGTCGACTTCAAGTACGAGCCCATTACTCCAGCTTCAAGTACGAGCCCATTACTCCAGCTTCAAGTACGAGCCCATTACTCCAGCTTCAAGTACGAGCCCATTACTCCAGCTTCAAGTACGAGCCCATTACCCCAGCTTCAAGTACGAGCCCATTACTCCAGCTTCAAGTACGAGCCCATTACTCCAGCTTCAAGTACGAGCCCATTACTCCAGCTTCAAGTACGAGCCCATTACTCCAGCTTCAAGTACGAGCAGATTACTCCAGCTTCAAGTACGAGCCCATTACTCCAGCTTCAAGTACGAGCCCATTACTCCAGCTTCAAGTACGAGCCCATTACTCCAGCTTCAAGTACGAGCCCATTACTCCAGCTTCAAGTACGAGCAGATTACTCCAGCTTCAAGTACGAGCCCATTACTCCAGCTTCAAGTACGAGCCCATTACTCCAGCTTCAAGTACGAGCCCATTACTCCAGCTTCAAGTACGAGCCCATTACTCCAGCTTCAAGTACGAGCAGATTACTCCAGCTTCAAGTACGAGCCCATTACTCCAGCTTCAAGTACGAGCCCATTACTCCAGCTTCAAGTACGAGCCCATTACTCCAGCTTCAAGTACGAGCCCATTACTCCAGCTTCAAGTACGAGCAGATTACTCCAGCTTCAAGTACGAGCCCATTACTCCAGCTTCAAGTACG
>NC_091200.1:12014232-12056732 GCF_040958095.1 Procambarus clarkii | reverse complement strand
TCGTGTTGAATTCCAGTAGCCATTTCTCTGACCATCTCTGCAACCTGTTCAGGTCCTCTTGGAGGATCCTGCAATCCTCAACTACCAGTTGAGACGAGGGCCCGAGAGCTACCTCTCAACCTCCCATTAGGCGAGGACCAGCAAGTGGGAGACCACGGCACAACCAGCTCTCACCCGCCCAGGTGTGCTCTGAACGACCACTGATCATTCTCTAGCCTTTAATATGACCTTTCGACCCCGCGCAGCGTGACCCAATGAGGACATACCGGGGTCCAGGTGTGTGTGTGTGTAGCGCACCTGTACACGCTGACCTCTTCCGTTATGGAGTTACGGAGGCGAGAGGTAAGGAGGAGGCTGGAGGAGATACATTATTGGCAGCCTGGGTGTGGAGAGACGTCCGCCAGACACAGGTCACTGGAGGTCGTCGGCCTTGGCGGGAGAATGGGGACCCGGGGGGAAGACATGTGCACGCACGCACGCACGCACGCACGCACGCACGCACACACACACACACGCACACGCACACACGCCCAGTAGGCTCAGGAATCTGTACACCAGTTGATTGACAGTTGAGAGGCGGGACCAAAGAGCCAAAGCTCAACCCCCGCAAGCACAAATAGGTGAGTACACACACAGTATGTGTGACAGTATGCTGGAGCCGCATACTGTCAGACCAATCCTGGAGTATGCAGCTCTAGCATGGAGTCCATGCTGGAGCCGGGCAGTGAGGGGGGACGGATTGTGAGGGTGACAGGCTGTGAGGGAGACAGGCTGTGAGGGTGACAGGCTGTCAGGGTGACGGGCTGTGAGGGTGACAGGCTGTGAGGGTGACAGGCTGTGAGGGTGACAGGCTGTGAGGGTGACAGGCTGTGAGGGTGACGGGCTGTGAGGGTGACAGGCTGTGAGGGTAACAGGCTGTGAGGGTGACGGGCTGTGAGGGAGACAGGCTGTGAGGGTGACAGGCTGTGAGGGTGACGGGCTGTGAGGGTGACAGGCTATGAGGGTGACAGGCTGTGAGGGTGACAGGCTGTGAGGGTGACAGGCTGTGAGGGTGACAGGCTGTGAGGGTAACAGGCTGTGAGGGTGATGGGCTGTGAGGGTGACGGGCTGTGAGGGTGACGGGCTGTGAGGGTGACGGGCTGTGAGGGTGACAGGCTGTGAGGGTGACGGACTGTGAGGGTGACGGGCCGTGAGGGTGACAGGCTGTGAGGGTGACAGGCTGTGAGGGTGACGGGCTGTGAGGGTGACAGGCTGTGAGGGTGACAGGCTATGAGGGTGATAGGCTGTGAGGGTGACAAACTATGAGGGTGACAGACTGTGAGGGTGACAGGCTGTGAGGGTGACAGGCTGTGAGGGTGACGGGCTGTGAGGGTGACAGGCTGTGAGGGTGACAGGCTATGAGGGTG
Source organism: Procambarus clarkii (assembly GCF_040958095.1). Lineage (NCBI taxonomy): Eukaryota > Metazoa > Arthropoda > Malacostraca > Decapoda > Cambaridae > Procambarus > Procambarus clarkii. Next base: position 12,055,326 of record NC_091200.1, on the reverse strand, counting down.
ACAGGCTGTGAGGGTGACAGGCTGTGAGGGTGACGGGCTGTGAGGGTGACAGGCTGTGAGGGTAACAGGCTGTGAGGGTGACGGGCTGTGAGGGAGACAGGCTGTGAGGGTGACAGGCTGTGAGGGTAACGGGCTGTGAGGGTGACAGGCTATGAGGGTGACAGGCTGTGAGGGTGACAGGCTGTGAGGGTGACAGGCTGTGAGGGTGACAGGCTGTGAGGGTGACAGGCTGTGAGGGTGACGGGCTGTGAGGGTGACGGACTGTGAGGGTGACGGGCTGTGAGGGTGACGGGCTGTGAGGGTGACGGGCTGTGAGGGGTGACGGGCTGTGAGGGTGACGGGCTGTGAGGGTGACAGGCTGTGAGGGTGACAGACTATGAGGGTGACAGACTGTGAGGGTGACAGGCTGTGAGGGTGACAGGCTGTGAGGGTGACGGGCTGTGAGGGTGACAGGCTGTGAGGGTGACAGGCTATGAGGGTGACAGGCTGTGAGGGTGACAGGCTGTGAGGGTGACAGGCTTTGAGGGTGACGGGCTGTGAGGGTGACAGGCTATGAGGGTGACAGGCTATGAGGGTGACAGGCTGTGAGGGTGACAGGCTGTGAGGGTGACAGGCTATGAGGGTGACAGGCTGTGAGGGTGACAGACTATGAGGGTGACAGGCTGTGAGGGTGACAGGCTGTGAGGGTGACAGGCTGTGAGGGTGACAGGCTGTGAGGGTGACAGGCTATGAGGGTGAAAGGCTGTGAGGGTGACAGGCTGTGAGAGTGACAGGCTATGAGGGTGACAGGCTGTGAGGGTGACAGGCTTTGAGGGTGACGGGCTGTGAGGGTGACAGGCTGTGAGGGTGACAGGCTATGAGGGTGACAGGCTGTGAGGGTGACAGGCTGTGAGGGTGACAGGCTTTGAGGGTGACGGGCTGTGAGGGTGACAGGCTATGAGGGTGACAGGCTATGAGGGTGACAGGCTGTGAGGGTGACAGGCTGTGAGGGTGACAGGCTATGAGGGTGACAGGCTGTGAGGGTGACAGACTATGAGGGTGACAGGCTGTGAGGGTGACAGGCTGTGAGGGTGACAGGCTGTGAGGGTGACAGGCTGTGAGGGTGACAGGCTATGAGGGTGAAAGGCTGTGAGGGTGACAGGCTGTGAGAGTGACAGGCTATGAGGGTGACAGGCTGTGAGGGTGACAGGCTGTGAGGGTGACAGGCTGTGAGGGTGACAGGCTGTGAGGGTGACAGGCTATGAGGGTGACAGGCTGTGAGGGTGACAGACTATGAGGGTGACAGACTGTGAGGGTGACAGGCTATGAGGGTGACAGGCTGTGAGGGTGACAGACTATGAGGGTGACAGGCTGTAAGGGTGACGGGCTGTGAGGGTGACAGGCTGTGAGGGTGACAGGCTATGAGGGTGACGGGCTGTGAGGGTGACAGGCTGTGAGGGTGACAGGCTGTGAGGGTGACAGGCTATGAGGGTGACGGGCTGTGAGGGTGACAGGCTGTGAGGGTGACAGGCTGTGAGGGTGACAGGCTGTGAGGGTGACAGGCTGTGAGGGTGACAGGCTTTGAGGGTGACGGGCTGTGAGGGTGACAGGCTGTGAGGGTGACAGGCTATGAGGGTGACAGGCTGTGAGGGTGACAGGCTGTGAGGGTGACAGGCTGTGAGGGTGACAGGCTGTGAGGGTGACAGGCTTTGAGGGTGACGGGCTGTGAGGGTGACAGGCTGTGAGGGTGACAGGCTATGAGGGTGACAGGCTGTGAGGGTGACAGACTATGAGGGTGACAGACTGTGAGGGTGACAGGCTTTGAGGGTGACAGGCTGTGAGGGTGACAGACTATGAGGGTGACAGGCTGTGAGGGTGACAGGCTGTGAGGGACGATCCCTCAAACCAAGACAAACTAAGTGTCCACCTCACAGACACTATAACACATAGTTCCCTCAAACAAACACACAGCGTATCCACAACATCTTTTTTACGTTAATAAAACATAAAAAAACAGACGTGGTATCAACGTTAAAACAACGCCACGGGTTACATTCCGCGTTTGAGAGTAATCGGCGGTTTAAACCACACACAATGTTAACCCAAAGTTGTTTTATCGGATTAAACCATGACGTGGATGGGTCTAGGTGCTGGGTATTAATTAACTCCGCGGCTACCCCTCACATGGAGTTAATGCCGTAATGAGAGTAATTGAATTTTATCGTCTAAATGAGAGTACTAACTAGTGCCGGCGGTAATTAGGTCCGGGGACTCATTTCCTTTCAGGTTGTGCTCGTATAACCCCTGGAACTGCCCGGTAGGAAGGTATAGCACTTGACCCTTGACCTCAAGGGTTGACCCTTGACTTCAAGGGTCAAGGGTCGGCACTGTGAGGGGCAGTATCGTGAGGTGCTACTACTAGGTTAGTCCCTGGCCTGTGAGGTACGAGACTCCAGAGAAAAACTTAAGAAACCTCACGTCAATGAAAGAAAGATCAGGGGAGACATGATCCAGACATACAATTTTTTCAATAAAAAAAGCCATTAGAAATAGAGAAGGGGAAACACTGGCAGAGTGTTTAGCAAGGGTGCAATAATACGATCGAGGAACCACGTGGAATCTATAAGTACCGGAATGAATCAATGGATGGGTTCGTATCCCGCCAGACCCGTCCAAAGCAACAGCTGTGTCTTGTCCTACTGGCTGTAGTGGTTAACAGACAACCAAAAAAAAAAAATCCCCATTCAAAATCAACCCAACGGAAGTGAGTTCAAACTGAGCCAATTCCAAGATGGCCGCCAATGACACTGACACAAATTAACAAGCGGAACTTCATCAAGAAAAATAATTCGCTTGCTTATTATCACTATGATCACCATAACAATAACTTGTAAATCTAACTCAAGGGTTTAAACCTCAAGGAATTCACAAGTGATTAGCACAAGTTTTAGGCTTACTACTCGGACCCCTAAATCAACACTCCGTACTAATATATACTATAGTACATCTATACTATTTTTAGAGCCAATGAATACCTGTCCCCGAATAGTTTTAGAGTAAATATTATTGTCATGTTTCAGAATAATATATTTCAGAGATGCACTCAAGGATTCAGTGAAAAATATTCGAGATACTAAAGGCAATTGTAAGGAAGGAACTATCGCTGTTTCCACCAACACAATGGCATCATAATAGAACGATGCTTTTAGGGATATATATAGTGGTCCAGTGGGTGATGTGTGCGTCTGGGGGTGACCTAGGACGGATGTTCGAGCCCACCGCCCTGCTCCACACATTCGAACACACACACACACACAAACACAAACACTTTTATATATATAAATTAAAAAAATTTGAAATATAAATTTGTATACTTAAAAAAAGAAGCATATGATTATTGACTGACAGATACCTTTCCCAGACTTACAGACCGTTGCTGAGTGCATCAAACATAAGACTTCCAGCCATTCAAAGGCTTCCATCAAATTTACTCGCGTGTGATTGGTTTAGACTGTCCAAAGGCTGGCAAAAAACCACGACGCTGATTTGGGGACACACCGACGATCCAAACATAGACGCCCAATCACCCTTGTGATGGGCGATAAACTCAAGAATTTAATCAAGCTGATCATTCAATTAAATTACGGCAGCAGATTAGCGCCATCGACTGCTGTTTCCTCAGGATCAGATCCTGTTATGGAAGGTTCCAATGCCACATTCATAAGAGGAAATAACTGGAGAGGCTTCTCTCTAACAGGTTCGAACCCTCATCACGGCCCTTGTCGATTTGTTCTCTCTCCCCCCCCCCCTCTCTCTCTCTCTCTCCCCCCTCATATATATATATATGAGGGGGGAGAATTGATCAAATCTACCCAGCCCGATGGAATCATCGCTTCCCTGGACGTTGAATCCCTTTTTACCAACGTCCCAGTCGACACAACCATAGGAATGATACTGGACAGAGTATACAGAGACGAGAGCACCCCCAAATTAGACATACCTGAGCCACACTTGAAAAGTCTTCTCGAAGCATGTACAAAGGAAGCCCCTTTCATCAGTCCACAAGGAGACATGTATTTACAGATAGACGGAGTAGCAATGGGCTCCCCCTTAGGAGTTTTATTTGCTAATTTTTATATGGGAACCATCGAAGATAGGGTCTTCAGTAGCAGACAAAAACCAACTGTATACTGCCGTTATGTAGATGACATATTCGTAATAGTAAAAGACTCAGATGAACTAATTGACCTAAAAAGACACCTAGAGAGAGAGTCAGTACTCCGATTTACACATGAAAATAGTGAAAATAACAGTCTGCCATTCTTGGATGTACTAATAACAAAAACAGGAACCTCTTTAAGCACCAACGTATATACCAAGCCCACCAACATAGGATTATGCCTGAACGGTAGAAGTGAGTGCCCCCAAAGATACAAAGCCAGTGTTCTCAATGCTTATATTCGTCGAGCGCTTACCCACTGCTCTGAATGGAGCAACGTGAGTAGAGAGTTTGAAAGAGTAACTCAGGTATTGGTGAACAACGGATATAGCAACGCGGAAATAAACGCTGCTATAAGAAGACACTTGGACCGTTGGTATAATTCAGAACCTAGAACAGAAACCACAACACCCCCAATAAAATTATATTACAAATCAACCATGCACAGTGAACATATAAAAGAGGAAAGAATAATGAAAGAAATAATCCGTAAAGGAGTAAAAAGCACTACTCCTAACCAAAACATAAACCTGATAATATTCTACAAAACCAAGAAGACTTCCGAACTCCTTATCAAAAACAGCCCGAAGCCGACGGAGAACCCTCTACAGCAGTCAAGCGTTGTATACATGTACACTTGCCCCCACGAAGGATGTAACCTTCAATGTAAGTACATAGGTATGACGTCGACCAAGCTGACGAGGCGTTTGACATGCCATCTTCAATCTGGTGCCCCTAGGAATCACATGAGACAAGCCCATGACATTACTCTAACAAGAGAAATGTTGAACAAGAATACTTGCATAATAGATAAAACCCAAGATTCAAGAAGATTACAAATTCTTGAGGCAATTCACATAAGAATAGAGCGACCTACCATGAACACCCAAATCACGGAACTATTTACTCTACCCACCATGAGAGTAAGGACAAGACAAGAACATATCGATGCCAACACAGAAGACAATGTCCAACATAACAGGCCAATTACACTGGATTAATCTTTGTGTTTGGATAGGAGATGCCTCGTATGGGCCAATAAGCCTTCTGCAGCCCCTATGTTTATCCCTTATGTATCCCCCCATGTTTTCACCTTCATTGTATTATCACCTGACCTAATGCGGGTATAAAATCAACTAGTATTGTAAGATTGTTCACTTGAGAATGAACCATGGAGGTTCGAAACGTCGTGCAAATTATACAAATAAGTGTAATACACTCTATAGTAAATCACTTCTTTTCTTCACCTTAAAAGTACGAAAATGAGTTTTGGAGAACTCCTATTCCAATTAAGCCCTGATGCTAAGAAAATAGTTAGAGGGATAGAAGCCCTAAACCAGAAAATAATAAATACAGAATATGCGGTCATATTCAATGAAACATGTTTGAAAGAAAACCTGCTGCCAGTATACACCAATATATATATATATATATGCAACAATGATCACAAAAACACTGATCCAAGTATGCAGAATAACCACATATGAAAAATAGAAAATAATCATTCTACTTTGCTCTGATGAAGGCGAATTAGCCGAAAACGCGTTAAGCATTTTCTATTTTTCATATGTGGTTATTCTGCATATATATATATATATATATATATATATATATATATATATATATATATATATATATATATGCTGGTAGAGCGACGGTCTCACTCTAATGTGCGTGGGTGTAATTACCTAAGTGTAGTTACAGGGATGAGAACTACGCTCGTGGTGTCCCGTCTTCCCAGTACTCTTTGTCGTATAACGTTTTATCAAGCTGGGGATGAGGTAGCTCAAGCTATTGTCCTTGCTTGTCCTTCATTAGTGTCATTCGCTTATGTCTTCTAATTATAGACTTGATTGTCTTACTGTCAAGGACAATGTTAGGGGTAACGAATTCTTATGAAGTTGAGAGACAGAAGCTGGTTAGCAAGTTGACTAGACCACACACTAGAAGGTGAAGGGACGACGACGTTTCGGTCCGTCTTGGACCATTCTCAAGTCGATTGTCTTGACGCTGGTTGACAATTTGTAAAAGATTCATTGCGAATTGTGTAAATTTGTTATCAAGCCGTTTAAGTGTGTTAACGAATTGGCGTAAGTTGGTTAAGGAATGGTGGAAGCTTACTGACGACGAGTGTAAGTTTGCTGACGACTTCTTTAAGCTTACTGACATAAATTAAAATGTTGACATGTGTAGCCAAAGCTGACTACTTGTCTAAACTTCATGACGTATACGACGAGGTTGAAGGCCTCGGTAAGCTTGTTAGACGAATGAGGACCTGTATATAAGCTTGTTAGACGAATGAGGACCTGTATATAAGCTTGTTAGACGAATGAGGACCTGTATATATGCTTGTTAGACGAATGAGGACCTGTATATAAGCTTGTTAAGACGCCGTGAAAGCTTGACATCTTTAATGGGCTCGTACCCCTCCCCTCCCCCCTCCTCGATCATTCCGGACCAACTCAATAACCATGAAATTGAGTCTTGAGCTACTTGGTCATGTGCCGGAGACCAGGAGGCCTGGTCGACGACCAGGCCGCGGGGACACTAAGCCCCGGAAGCACCTCAAGGTAACCTCAAGGTAACTGTGTATCGCGTCCCTTTGCCAGACTCCGCGACCCGGATTCACGAAGCAGTTACGCAAGTACTTACGAACGTGTACATCTTTCCTCAATCTTTGGCGGCTTTGGTTACGTTTATTAAACAGTTTACAAGCATGGAAACTTCCCAATCAAATGTTGTTATTGTTATAAACAGCCTCCTGGTGCTTCGGAGCTCATTAACTGTTTAATAATTGTAAACACAGCCGCCAAAGATTGAGAAAAGATGTACAGGTTCGTAAGTGCTTGCATAACTGCTTCGTGAATCTGACCCTAGGCTGTACTGGAGTACCTGATCCGTTGCCAGCTTCCTGTACCATTGTCAGATTCGTGTACCGTTGCCAGCTTCCTGTACCATTGTCAGATTCGTGTACCGTTGCCAGCTTCCTGTACCATTGTCAGATTCGTGTACCGTTGCCAGCTTCCTGTACCATTGTCAGATTCGTGTACCGTTGCCAGCTTCCTGTACCATTGTCAGATTCGTGTACCGTTGCCAGGTTCATGAATTGTGGTGCTTCTCTGTTGCCAGGATCCTCCTGTACAAGGGTACCTCATCTCCTACAAGGGTACTGTACCTTTGCAAGGCTACTGTACCGTTGAATGGTTCCTGTACCCGGGTACCTGTTGCTCGTACCAGCAAACGTCTCCTCCACTCACAAACAGGTAAGCGAAACGCTCACAGTTCATATTCTTCTGACCGTAGACATGTTTTCAGTGAATTAATACGGCGTCTAATTAAGCATATGTGAGGTATACATATTTGTATGTATGCCGAGGCTGGAGGCCAGACGCTTGGGGATAGACTCGCTAAATTTTTAGTAGTCATTGCTTTTGGGTACATGCCCAACATGGGTGGATCGAGGTTGGCATATATGAAACGAGTGCCAGTTGACATGATGCCAAAGCGACCCTAACATCATTAACACGACTCTGAAAGTTATTTTCTGAATTATTATTTTGTGGGAGGGAGGAAGGGAGGGGTGTGTTGGGAGGGAAGGGAGAGAAAGAGGGAAGGAGGAGGGAGAGAAGGAAGGAGGAGGGGAAAGGCAATGTCCTCTGCCGCTAACTGATTAATATCACAATACATTCTGCAACATGACCGAGGAACCACGACCGTTTTACCACCTCTTTAAGGTGGTAAAGCAGGAAGAGGTGTTAATTAATTCCCTTTTATGTGGGGGAAGTTGCTCACATTTTCCCTCTCGTATTTTGGTGGGATTCTGAGGGACTCTGACGAGGCGTCTTGTACGGAGAACATTTCCAGATGGAATTTGGCTTGACTAAATGCTTGTATTTAGTGAACTCATCCTTGTATTATTATACACATTGGTCGTAGAATATTGAAATGTTCCTAATATGATTGTAATTTAATTAGCTTGCTAGGATGAAGCCTCTGGCGATTTCATGGGAGATAACATCTCTTAGCCTGCAGCTTCCCCGAGGCTCCTCCGTGTCTGAGAAAGAGAGAAGAGAGGAGGAGAGCGGGATAGAGACAGAGAAAACAAATATTGGCCGCCTATGTTGTAACGTCTTCCTGCTGTCCACGAAACTGAGTTAGGAAGGAAGCTCTGAGGACACTGAAGATTGCTGAAGCGGCCAAAACGGGTCAATCAATTCCAGCCAAAACGAGTCAATCAATTCCAGCCAAAACGGGTCAATCAATTCCGGCCAAAACGAGTCAATGAATTCCGGCCAAAACGGGTCAATGAATTCCGGCCAAAACGGGTCAATGAATTCCGGCCAAAACGGGTCAATGAATTCCGGCCAAAACGGGTCAATCAATTCTGGCCAAAACGGGTCAATCAATTCCAGCCAAAACGGGTCAATACTGGACGGTTCTCGACCATACTCAGAAGCTGGCCACAGGATGCGGCCAACTTGCTCTCCAGGATAGCTGTGGCTGCTCAAGATGTCAGCCTCATTTAAAGGCTTTACGGCGGTCATTGAGCGTAGGCTTCAGAGGTGCAGTAAACATTCCATAACAAGCGGCCAATCTCACTTTCCTGCGGTCTGTTGGCAGTAATTTGGTCGCTTTTTAAGACGCCTTCATTAACGTCTTTTTTTATAAGACTCTTCCAGAGCAACAACACAGTCGGGGTTTAACAGCATATCAAATTCAGAATGACATTTGTGTTTTTAACCTATTCGTAAGCACAATAACAGGTAAGGGTAAATAGTGCCGTTATTTACACACCCTAAGTTCGAACCCTCGTCACGGCCCTTGTGGATTTGTTCATTACAGTTATTTGTTTTATTTGAATGATAAGAATTTGGAATCTGAACAGTAATTGGCCGTCGTTTCCTTAGAAGAAGGAGACATAAGCCTCAGGTTGACGCTATCTGATCCCATCGCCAGTTTTAATCCCTCCCTTTCCATCCAAAAAGCAAATTAGAGATCAGCCCAAGCTTCGTCTTGAGGCAAAGCTCAACGCCTTAAGCCATATTGATGCTCTGTCCACAGAGCATTCTCTCTCTCAAATTATATACACTGATGGTTCCCTACACCGCACCACGGGTGCAGCTGGAAGTGCAGTTGTCCTGACAATGGGCGATGGCTTATATTGTGAGTGGGGAGTCCGTATAAACAACTGGGCCTCTACCCTTCAGACTGAACTATTTGCCTTGATCCTTGCACTGAAATGTGTACAAGTCTCAAAACTTGATACATTAATTGTAAGTGACTCCTTATCATCCTTAAATGCTCTCAACTCTTTAAGACATAACTGTAACATGCTCGTGTCCGAAGCTAGACACAAATACAACAAAATTATTAAGGATGGTAACAGAGTCCATTTCATGTGGTCTCCATCTCATGTTGGCCTCCGAATGCATGATAGAGCTGATAAGTTAGCCAAAGAATCTGCCTTTAAAGGAGCCGTTGAGTGTAACCTTGGATTGTCAATGAGCAATCTGAGAGCAGCAGTACACCGAGAACTTCAACAAGATCTTGTAGATCTGAGGCAAAGTGAAATTGACACCAGTAATTCCATCTATCATCATACTATCATGCAAGAGGAGCCACACATCTATGGATCATCCAATAAAATCAGCAGACTTCTAGATGTTACTACTGCTCGGCTTAGACTCGGTTACAAGTATCTCTGGGAATTCTCATTATCTGCTGATGTAGACCTGACCAAATGTAAACTGTGTCAACAAAATTATTCGAACACCCTCCGTCACTATGTGATGGAGTGCGAAAAGATACGTGAATTTTAGAGACAATTCCAATGTTCCAGCGATGTGTCAATATTTCATTCAAAATGATCTGCTACCAGAAATTTTAGCCAAATATCCCCAGTTTGCTAACTGTAGGTAGTAACTAAGTGATTGTAACCTATCCACCGCTGCCCACTGGATAGGGGGCGGTGTGCAGGACAAACATATCAATTTTGACACTAGCTCTCCACATATGTCAGTTGCTTAATTTAGAACCTGTACTTGAGGTCGATCTCGAACCCATTGTTGATGTGATGACTTATATTGAATTTTGTAACTAGCTCATCAAGATTGTAACTTGCTTAGCTAAATGAATTGTGGGGTTCAGTCCCTGAGCCCATTATGTGCCTCTGTAACCCTTTCCACTACCGCCCACAAGATGGGTATGGGGTGCATAATAAATGAACTAAACTAAAAAAAAAAAAAACTTGTTCTACGTCGAGTGATCTGATGAGCTGATGAATTCATCTGGTTTAAAACTCCATCCTCATAACCTTAGTACCACAGCAATATGTCAACACAGTATCTGTGTTGCGTCGGTTATGTTGCATTACTAATGATTCTAGATGGTTTCCCAGCAAGTTAACTGTGTGAGCATCGTTAGCAGCTGCACTTTGCCGGGAGAGAGAGAGAGAGAGAGAGAGAGAGAGAGAGAGAGAGAGAGAGAGAGAGAGAGAGAGAGAGAGAGAGAGAGAGAGAGAGAGTGAGAGAGAGAGAGACCCAGTAGCCCACATAAAACCCCAGGGGACGCCTGGTGCGTGTGACGGGGCTGGTGCGGAGACTCGACCCTGCGTTAGTCGAGTCAGGACAACGAACGACACGACTATGAGATCAAGGCGGATATTTATATATACAGCTGAAGAGGGATCAAGTCCGCCACCAGGATGGGTGGGGATGAATGGGAGGGAAGATTTTTAGGAACAGGGAATAAGTAAGAGTAGATGGAAGAGGACTGGCCCAGGCCAGACCATTGGGTGGCCTGAAATATGAAGGTATGGAGCCCAAGAAACAGCCCCGCCTAACTATACAAAATTTAGAACCAATTGGGTATAACTGGGAAATAAAGAGAAAGCGCTAAGGCAGTATGAATATATAGCATTTGGAAAGGATACGATGACCAGGAACTGGGATAAAAGGACAAGGAACTGGGATAAAAGGACAAGGAGCTGGGATATAAGGACAAGGAGCTGGGATATAAGGACAAGGAGCTGGGATATAAGGACAAGGAGCTGGGATATAGGGACAAGGAACTGGGATATAAGACAAGGAGCTTGGATATAGGGACAAGGAACTGGGATATAAGACAAGGAGCTGGGATATAGGGACAAGGAGCTGGGATATAAGGACAAGGAGCTGGGATACAGGTAACTTGGATATAAGGACAAGGAATTGGAACAGAAGTAGAAGTTTAGGCAGCTCATCCCAGACACACACCTCTATCCCCCCAGTGTAACCCATGGGTAATATCATATATACGCGGATGGTATATTATCCATAACTCAGGAGCCTCAGATAATACATATATAAATATTATAATGTATATATACGTATATATATACACAAACACTATGACTGTTAGATTTACCATGTAGCCCTCACTATTACCATAGATGCTATCATCCAATGAAGAAATTGGCCGTAAATCAACTTTATCATTACACCAATCACCCACAGTTCCCTGCATGGTAATGCCCAAAGGCCTAGTCACATTTTATTGTTCAATTTCAGTGTGTCTATAAATCGTCTCTTCCTCCCCCACCCCCCACCCTCTCTCTCTCTCTCTCTCTCTCTCTCTCTCTCTCTCTCTCTCTCTCTCTCTCTCTCTCTCTTAAAATTAGGTTATATCCATAATATAGCTAAATATATGTGCTGGTTAGCACTGTATGTGTGCGGCCACGTCTGTGGTAGATACAAAATTTAAACCATTGTCAGAATGTTAATGGTTTAACATTCTGTTAAAAAATTATATTCCCCCGTCACTACCATTTTACAACCTCTTTTTACCCCTTGTTACAGGGAAAATATTTCCAGAATCCCACCAAGGCGCTGGAAATGGAAGCTGGCTGCTCTTGGGTCTCTTGTTGTTTCGACAAGCCTGGAGCCCAGGTCCCTGAGGAAACTGGTGCCTTTTTCTAAGGATCCTAGTTGCTCAGATCCTAAGAGGGACAAAGATGTACTGGTCGGCAGCGGCACTACTTGACCAGCAGGGAGGGTAGTGGAGGCGTCTACCAGGGCAGCCTTCTCCTACTGAAGTTGGTTTCAAACGTGTTCCGTGCCCTGTGTTCCGTTTTCCGTACCTCGTGTTCCGTGCCCCGTGTTCCGTGAATAAGCGAACTGGTGCCAGTGAAGATGAAATATAGTTTAATTTACCTTCCATCACAGACGTGTTCATTTATATGAAAAGCTAACACATATATAAACGTTCGTATATATATGTCCTGGGGACCATTCAGGCTTGTTCGCATTTGTGTTCCTCACGTGTGCCCCAAAGAATGAGGTGATTTGGTAAAATGCTATGCCCAAGATAACTATCCGAGTGCCGGCGGTGGGGTGGTTCATATAGCCTCGGCTATCACCTCATTATGTCCGGTCGTGATGGTCAAGTGGATTAAGGCGTCTTGTACATACCAGTTGCGTGGCTCCTGGGAGTATGGGTTCGAGTCACTTCTGGGGTGTGAGTTTTCAGTTGCATATGTCCTGGGGACCATTCAGGCTTGTTCGCATATATATATATATATATATATATATATATATATATATATATATATATATATATATATATATATATATATATGTCGTACCTAGTAGCCAGAACGCACTTCTCATCCTACTATGCAAGGCCCGATTTGCCTAATAAGCCAAGTTTTCATGAAATAATTGTTTTTCGACTACCTAACCTACCTAACCTAACCTAACCTACCTTTTTCAGCTACCTAACCTAACCTAACCTATAAAGATAGGTTAGGTTAGGTTAGGTAGGGTTGGTTAGGTTCGGTCATATATCTACGTTAATTTGAACTCCAATAAAAAAAAATTGACCTCATACATAATGAAATGGGTAGCTTTATCATTTCATAAGAAAAAAATTAGAGAAAATATATTAATTCAGGAAAATTTGGCTTATTAGGCAAATCGGGCCTTGCATAGTAGGCCAAAAACTGAGTTCTGGCTACTAGGTACGACATATATATATATATATATATATATATATATATATATATATATATATATATATATATATATATATATATATATTCCAAACTATATATATTCTCTATATATATTCTCTCTCTATATATATTCTCAATATATATTCTCTATATATATACCTCTATATATATTCTCTATATATATATATTCCAAACTATATATATTCTCTCTCTCTCTCTCTCTCTCTCTATATATATATATATATATATATATAGCGTCAGACCACGGAGGAAGAATTGAAACAGGAATTTTCCTTAAGTACTTTCGTATATTAATACATCTTCAGAAGGAATGATTTCCAAAGGCTTTTGCTCCAAGAGATAAAACCACGTATAATTAATAACGTACAAGAACGCGTTGCAGCACCTTGTCCTTCCCACTTACAGAACGCGAGAGATGGCGTCCCAAAAATATAGATTAAGTCATAAACTTTTGAGTCGCAGTCGAGGAAAAGTTCACAAAATTACATTCGATTGGCAGGAGGAAGTTTTGACAATGGCCGCCAGCTGGAGCGTGGCGCTGGAGACGTTTCTCTTCCCTGGTATAAAAGCCCCTTACTCTATAACAGAGTATAACTCTATATAACAGAGAATCTCTATAACAGAGATTCCCATTCTCTGTTATAGAGACAGAAAATGGGAATAAATGTTCAACTGATCGCCCCTTTTTACCCAGCAGTAATTGGAGACTTGGTTATAGACCGATAGCCATGTCGTATTTCAGGCAAAGCTTGTAGGGGTATATCTTGAGGTTATCTTGAGATGATTTCGAGGCTTAGCTTCCCCGCGGCCCGGTCCTCGACCAGGCCTCCTTTATGACACACACCCCCAGGAAGCAGCCCGTAGCAGCTGTCTAACTCCCAGGTACCTATTTACTACTAGGTAACAGGTGGCATTAGGGTGAAAAAAAACTTTTTACCCATTTGTCTCCATCTTCACCGGGGATCGAACCAGCAACCTCAGGACTGTGAATCCAAACCGCTGTCCACTCATAAGACAAAAATCGATTAAGGCCGCGTCTGGGATCCTCTCGGACGAAGGTTCGAACCCACGTCACGGCCCTTATGGATTTGTTTATAGATATATTGCATTTTTGCGATTTAGTTGCGTACTATTATTCTTGCAACGTTGGAAGCGTGTGCAACATCGCTGAAGATGTTGAGTCTTGAAGAGTGACCTGTGTCACTCTTCAAGAGTGACACAGGTCGGGAGAGGCTCCGTAGCACCACACAACTCAAGCATAGAGGATGGCGGATAACAAGCTTTAAAACCCACACTTAATTGCCTTGAGGGTCGTTAGGGCAGGTAGTCTCCACCACGGAATAGTGAGGTTCAAAGAGAATAATAGTGAGGGAGGGAGGGAGGAAGGGAGAGGATGTGAGGGGTGGAAGGAGCGATGGAAATAGAGAAGGATGGAGAGAAATGGAGAGATGATGAGAGTAAGTCAGGAAAGCAGGGAGGGAGGGAAGAGGGAGAGAAGAGGGAGGGAGGTTGGCAAGTAGGGACAAGGGCATCCAGTGAGGAAAAGTGTGATGGAGAGAGAGAGAGAGAGAGAGAGAGAGAGAGAGAGAGAGAGAGAGAGAGAGAGAGAGAGAGAGAGAGAGAGAGAGACAGAGAGAGAGAGACCGAGACAGAGAGCAAGAGTGGGGAGTGAAGAAGAGACAGTGACAACAGTTATCCAACAGAGCAGCAGCAGCAGCAGCAGCAGCAGCAGGAGGTGGTGGTGGTGGTGGCTGTGATGGCCAGCAGTTGGCATGGTGACCACACCAGCGCCAGGTGCGGCCAGTGTGGCAAAAGCTCACTAAGTGCAGGGGGGTTTGGTCATTCTCATCACAGTCTAGTGACTCCAGTCTGATGCTTAGATTACGCTAGTAGTTGCCGTCAGACGAGCACAACATGTTCAGCTGTGAGGTCAGGACTGGTGAGGCAGGGAGAGGAGAGGTGAGAGAGTAAGGGTGGAGGCGAGAGAGAGAGAGAGAGAGAGAGAGAGAGAGAGAGAGAGAGAGAGAGAGAGAGAGAGAGAGAGAGAGAGAGAGAGAGAGAGATTAAAGTGGGAAGAGATGAGGAAATTTAAAGCATATAGAGAGAGAGGGGCAGAATATGAGTGAGGGGCAGAATATGAGAGAGTGAGGGGCAGAATATGAGAGAGTGAGGGGCAGAATATGAGAGAGTGAGGGGCAGAATATGAGAGAGTGAGGGGCAGAATATGAGAGTGAGGGGCAGAATATGAGAGAGTAAGGGGCAGAATATGAGAGAGTGAGGGGCAGAATATGAGAGAGTGAGGGCAGAATATGAGAGAGTGAGGGGCAGAATATGAGAGAGTGAGGGGCAGAATATGAGAGAGTGAGGGGCAGAATATGAGAGAGTGAGGGGCAGAATATGAGAGAGTGAGGGGCAGAATATGAGAGAGTGAGGGGCAGAATATGAGTGAGGGACAGAATATGAGAGAGTGAGGGACAGAATATGAGAGAGTGAGGGGCAGAATATGAGAGAGTGAGGGGCAGAATATGAGAGTGAGGGGCAGAATATGAGAGAGTGAGGGGCAGAATATGAGAGAGTGAGGGGCAGAATATGAGAGTGTGAGGGGCAGAATATGAGAGTGTGAGGGGCAGAATATGAGAGTGAGGGGCAGAATATGAGTGAGGGGCAGAATATGAGTGAGGGGCAGAATATGAGAGAGTGAGGGGCAGAATATGAGAGAGTGAGGGGCAGAATATGAGAGAGTGAGGGGCAGACTATGAGAGAGTGAGGGGCAGAATATGAGAGAGTGAGGGGCAGAATATGAGAAAGTGAGGGGCAGAATATGAGAGAGTGAGGGGCAGAATATGAGAGTGTGAGGGGCAGAATATGAGAGTGAGGGGCAGAATATGAGAGAGTGAGGGGCAGAATATGAGAGAGTGAGGGACAGAATATGAGAGAATGAGGGACAGAATATGAGAGAATGAGAACGAGAGAGGAGGTCGCTCTTACATTGGGTTATCAAGGTTATTGTGTTAGTCTCTCATGTTAAAACATTGTTAAGGTTAACGACTGTTTAAGGTCAAGGTACCTTTAATCCAGTCTTCAAGACAACAACACAAATCTCTATGAACTTGTCTTGAAGGATGAAGAACTTGTCTTGAAGGATGAAGAACTTGTCTTGAAGGATGAAGAACTTGTCTTGAAGGATGAAGAACTTGTCTTGAAGGATGAAGAACTTGTCTTGAAGGATGAAGAACTTGTCTTGAAGGATGAAGAACTTGTCTTGAAGGATGAAGAACTTGTCTTGAAGAGTAACGAGGTCAAATGTCATAATTATACTAATAATAAAAAATAGAGAATATTCCCCCCAAAAAAATATTCGTCATTATTTTAAGGTTCGTCATTAGCATTCGAACTGACATTCGCTAATAAAAAAAAAGGTAAGTGAATAACTCTTGAGTGTTTAATGTTAAGTGCAGACCAAGGACAGTGCTGACGTCAGCAACACAAGGGGGGGGGAGTGGGGGGGGGAGTGGGGGGGAGTGGGGGGGGTGGGGGGGAGTGGGGGGGGGGGGAGTGGGGGGGGGGGAGTGGGGGGGGGAGTGGGGAGGGGGGGAGTGGGGAGGGGGGGAGTGGGAGGGCGGGAGGGAGATCTTGAGTGTAAACACCCCCAGACTTGGCACGTGCCCCTCCCCTGGCCCCCCAACCCTATCGAGGCCGATGCATAGAAAATGGGGGAATATTTGTGAGCCGCTACATTTAATGGTAGGTGGCATTTCTACCGTTGGTTACCAAAAACGTACAAAACACGACCTATTAGTTGGAAGAACGGTGTGGGAAATTTTTACCCACCATATCTAATAATCATCTAAGAAATGTATAATTTCTATATCATATCTAAATCATATCAAAATCAAATCTAAATCGTATAAAAATCATATTAGAATCATTAAAGATTCATTTTATAGCTTGATCCTGGATGACAATGGCACCATGAACACGTACGCAACAGGGGCCCTTTTGATGCCTACGTGACTTTGTACATGATTTCTCAAGGATCCAGAAGCTTCTAGAAGGACTTCTTAATTAAAAAACTATTGGAACATTGATTCAACATCCGGTAGGATTAAAAATCGAATCCTTAATAAGATTCAGTGGTACTTTCAAATACTACTTATAATCTTTAAATCTTATATCTAATTATATTATAATCACATCTTATCTTAATCATAAGTCTAGACTGTAAAAATAATCAATCAATATTCATAGAAGGCTACCGTGCACAGAGAGCATGGCAGGGCGATGGGGGGAGTGAAGCGCCCACCAACAAAGCCCAGCGGCACTCCGCGTTTGTTTACAAATGAGTGAACAAGTGACTGATCCTTAGCGAACATTACCAGCTCAAGGACACCTTATCTAACATTTTTATCGCCAGTGAATACTCTCTAGAACTGGGGGAGTACCTGGACAATATCTACAAGGAAAATCCTGGAACATTACATAAAATAAGAGTGTATAGTGGAGATCACGGTGACACGGTTTCCTCCACCTTCATTCTTTATCTTTATCAACTCATTCTTCTGCAACAGCAGGGACAATCACGTAGCAACGCTACCAGATCATCATACAGCAACGCTGTAGCAAAATATCGTGCCTAAACTCAACAGGAGAGTTAATCAGTCTGGCAAACTTGTCAGACAGGCACCCCGACTGGCAGAGAAGTATATTGAAGGTTATTTGGTATATGATTGGCCAATTGTATGCTTGTGTAGCTTTAATATCCTATAAATCTGTCTGTTGGTTAAAAAGCGAGGCTAAGCCTCACATTTCAGTAAGTTTATTAAAATTGTAGTGTAGCTGTGAATCTTATCCAAGCACTGAACCTCATGAGTGTCCATTCTGTCAGAAAAGAATTCAGCCTCAATAAGTAAAAACCTCACAAGTGTCCATAGTTGGAAAAGATTCAGTCAAGCTAACTGTATAAACTGAATATGTCTGCATATATATTTGAATATATAAATTAAGTTATCAATAGCTTGCTTAGTTAATTTTTAAGTTATCATATAAGTTCATTTAATTGAATATAATTTCTAGTACTAAGTTAATAGTATTAAGACTACATTTAAGGTCATTTATTATACTTTTACAATTTAATTTGTTGTTTATAGTATAAGTACATATTGGCTGTTAAGTTATGGTGCTAGGTTAGACTATGTATGTTTAAATCCTTGATTTAAACAGAGCCAGTGTTCAGTCAGATAACTGAATTTATTAAATCTTATCCTTGTATAAAATACAAGCTGATGTGAGATCCCTGTCTACAGGTGGATTGGAACTTCTATCAACATAGTCATTCACCCCACCTGTCCCTTACAGCCCACAGTTTGTCATTAGGAAAAGAGGATCTAGGATTTACAACCCTAGCTAGAGATTTTAGTTGAATTAATTTGCAGACAGTAATTTTTTAATTTAGTTCAGTACAAGTCCCTGGTAGTCTCCTCTTATATCAATCCCAGCAGGTTTTTCCCACATTAATGGTCCTTCGAACCTAGATAATAATGGTCCTTTATACCTAGATATTTATGATCATTCGTTTACCGAATATTTCAGTGCCAAATAGATAAGAAACTTCTTGATTTTGCATTGGAATAATTCTTACATATTCTAGCCTAACCTAGCTATCAGCCAATATTTATCATAGCTATATATCTAAGTAAACAAATAGTTTGCAGTGGCTTAAGCCACCATATCCATTAACTAGTAAGCATTCATAGCATACTAATATTGGTTTGTGTTAAGAAACCACAGTACTTAAGTATATCAGTGTCACAGACACAACTGCATCTTAATCATAAAATACCATTATCTACCTCATTGTGGTAACATTACATATATATTTAAGTGTATTATCTTGCATTATCTCTAATCTACTGATTTTCAGAGCTGCTCATTACATAATATTCTTTAAAAAAGTGTTATCATCACTGTAAGAGCATTCCTTACAATCTAACCATAATCAACTATATCATACCCTATTCAAGGTAA
Organism: Procambarus clarkii; assembly: GCF_040958095.1. Classification (NCBI taxonomy): domain Eukaryota; kingdom Metazoa; phylum Arthropoda; class Malacostraca; order Decapoda; family Cambaridae; genus Procambarus; species Procambarus clarkii. The sequence continues at coordinate 12,036,094 of NC_091200.1, read as the reverse complement.
AACCAGTAGACATTCTACTGTATTTTATCTAACAATTATTATGGTAACAGATTTTGTAATAACTTTGCAAAAATAGTGCCATTTACTATTTTTAAAAAATTATTACAAGATTTACCAACTTGGTGCATTCGTGCATTCGGGTCACAAATCAAATTATTACAGTACTTTTGATAATTGAACACCTGCTACAACCAGATTCCAGGGAGGAAATGAAGGACGATCTTTGGAATCATTACCTAAGTAGACAGGAAAGCTCATTTATCAAAATACATTAACATCATACATATTTATCAGAAAAAAGAGAAAAATCTTGGAATCTCCGAAACTCGGAAAAGGTCAAAATGGCTAACAGTGTTCCACCAGCAGCTGAAACAGGAAATAGGAGGACACTTAATGGTCTGCAAAATCACCTAACTCAACTGATTGACAAATGTCAAAAGTTGGCTAGACAACCATCTCCTGATTTAATAATTCTGAATACCAGAGTAAAAGCAGCTGTGGATAAGTATGAACAAATCAAACGCCATGCAGAGATTTATCTAACAGAAATGGCTAATGCAGATTTAACCCGAAAGGAACTTCAGGAAATTGTCGTTGAAATGACAATGTATGAAGATAAAATCCAAGATCAACTTGATCCTTTAATCAAACAAATATCTCAAGCAGGAACCCAATCCAATGTGAGCTCATCCACTCAACAGAGCAATGCAACTATAACACATATAGCCGCAGAGCTCCCAAAGGTACAATTACCATATTTTGAGGGCAAGGATGAAGACGATTGGGATACCTTCTGGAGACACTTTGATTCTATAATAAACTCCAAGCCCTCTCTCAAAAAGGCGACAAAGTTTCAATATTTGCAAGGCCAGTTACGGGGAGAGGCAAGGCAGGTCATTGCTAATTTGTCATTAACGGATGATGATTACGACCATGCCTTACAGTTGTTACAAGATAACTACAGTGATAAGGAGACTGCAATTGCACGTCTCTCGTACAAATTATTGGATTTACCCTCTCCAAATAAAAGTTATGAGTCACTACAATCATTTCGATTGTCTATAGAATCAATCATCAAAGCCCTCAGTACAAAAGTACCTGTAGGTGATGCAGAGTGGCTTATAAAGTTAATCATTCAAAGGAAACTTCCAAATGAGGTCATAGACAGCCTATGCACTCATTATAACACCAACATCTTATCACAAAGCCAAATCATTGATGGACTTCGAGCTTACGTACAAAGATTACGAAGCCGAGGAAAACTTAGATCTCAAGAAAAAATCCCCAAAAGTGAATCCACGGACAAAAATAAAAATGTCCAAAATGGCAGTCAAAAATCAAGGCAACAAAACTCTTCTGCAAAGTGGAAACAGAATAATGTTGGCTCTTATGCTATATCCCCCACAGTTAACAGAACTGTAGGAAACCAAGCTCCTAAGACAGATAAGACAAAAGGAGCTACAAGTGCCCCAAAATGTTTATTCTGTCAAGAAGCACATACCATTTATCAATGCACAGTTTATGTAGGCCGTGCCAGTCGAATCGATCGACTGAAATCTCTGAACAGGTGCATCCGTTGTCTACGGAAGCACGATACAAGTGAGTGTATCACTCAATTGCAGAACTGCCAATGTTGTCATAAAAGTGTACATCACACAGCACTCTGTGGTGATATTAACACTCAATCCAGATCACAGACTTCCAATAATGAACCTGCATCTCAGGCAAAGCCCAAAGATGATAATACCACAACAGCCGTACAATTCTGTACAGTAATGAGCAATGTCAACGACTTGGATACAGAAATTGTTACAGCAGCCATATTGCCTACTGCACAGCTAGAACTATGCAATCAAGGAATTTGTATTCCAACTAGAGGCTTTTTTGATCAAGGGTCACAGAAAACCTTTATCAGTAAACAGATGGCAGAAGATTTACAACTTAAATCTTCAAAGCAAGTATCTACCTCCATATCAGGGTTTTTTACTAATTCTGGTCGTAGAACCTTTCCAGTAGTAAAACTCAATGTCTGTCTAGGTACATCCCAAAGGACAGTAGAAGCCATAGTAGTTGATAAAATTCCTACTGAAATGGAAGTGACTGGTCTGACAGCAACTATTAAATTCCTAAAAGAAAAAGGAATCCAATTAGCAGATCCTCTACTCGATTCTGACTACATAGGGGATATCGGAATCCTGATTGGAGCTGACTACTATCATCGATTCATTCTAGGATCAGAAGAATCTATGGGTATGAATATACTCAAATCAGCAGGAGGCATATTGATGACAGGACCTATACTAGATCTTGAACCTTCAACTCCTGAAAAATCACATCATACAGAAACTGTAATAGTGGCATGACTAGGCAAAGAACAGTCACCACTTAAAATCCCCCACATGATTGATGATGGATTGGAATCTGTACCTCAATTGTGGGAACTTGATGCCATAGGAATAATTCCTGAACAACCAAGTCCTGATGATGTCTGTGCATATAATCAATACTTAGAAACTGTACAGTACTATGATGGACAGTGCTGGGTAAGGCTACCATGGAAAATCAACCATAAAACCTTACCTACCAATTATCACATGGCTTATAGTCAATTTAAATCTCAACTAGCAAAGCTAAGAAAAAGGCCTGAGCATTTAAAACTCTATCATGAGATTATTGCTCAACAATTAAAGAATAAATTCATCGAAGTCGTGAAACATGACAATAAGCAAACAGGCCATTTTTTACCACACATGGCTGTAAAGAGAGAATCAAAAACAACTCCTTTACGGATAGTTTTTAATTGTAGCTCTAAATCTGGACCCCAAGGAACCAGTCTAAATGATTGTTTGCAAACAGGTCCAAGTCTAACTCAGAAATTGTATGACATACTGTTGAAGTTTAGACTTAACAAATATGCGTATTCAGCAGATATAAGTAAGGCCTTTCTAAGAGTTGGCTTACAAGAAGAAGATAGAGACTTCACTAAGTTTCTATGGGTAGAGAACCCAGAAGATGTCAATAGTCCTGTAGTGACTTTCAGATTCTCTTCAGTTCTTTTCGGCGCGACAAGCAGTCCATTTCTATTGCAAGCAACTCTAGATACTCATCTGAAGAAATCATCAAGTCCCTGTAAGACTGAAATCAGTCAAAATCTATATGTAGATAATTTTCAAGGGACAGTTAACAGTACTACTGAACTGTTACAATTATATCAAGAGGCTAACAAGGAACTACAAGGTGCAAACATGCCACTACAATCTTGGGCCTCTAATAATGCAACATTGAATAATCAAATAGCAAGAGATTACCCTGAATATCACGTACCAGAATCACAAAAGGTGTTAGGCATGGATTGGGATTTAATCTCGGACACAATATCGATCAAATCTGTGCCAGTAAATTACAACATCACTACAAAAAGGGATTTGCTTTCACAAGTTAGCAAAGTATTCGACCCACTTGGTCTACTAAATCCTTTGACTATCAAGTGGCGTTTATTAGTGCAAGAAGCATGGAAAGCTAAGGTTAGTTGGGATGATCCACTACCAATCCAGTTACAAAAAGCTTGGATGGAAGTGGCTCAAGAACAAACTTTAGTTGAAAAGATAATCTTTCCGAGACACATAGTCGAGGAAAATGAAGAAGTATCACTACATGTATTCGTAGACTCGTCAGCCAAAGCTTTTGGAGCTTGTGCTTACTTAGTGACTTCTAATCAATCATATCTTATCACCTCTAAGGCCAGAGTCGCTCCATTAAAAAAGAGGACTTTGCCTCAGATGGAACTAACAGCACTGCTAACTGGAACACGCTTAGCAGTGCATATCAAACAAGTCTTGTCTACCATGAACATCAAAGATGTCATTATATGGTCTGACAATGAAGCTGTCTTACAATGGGTACGAAACGACAACTGTCCAACTCCATATGTAAAAAATCGCGTCTCGGAAATTAAAGAAATTTCCGCAGGCTTTCAATTGTTGCATGTACCAACAAAGGATAATCCAGCTGATCTCTTATCAAGAGGTATGACATTTAAACAGTTTGCAAAGGCAGATATTTGGTTTCATGGGCCTCGATGGTTAGTGAATGGTAGTTGGCCTGAACAAAAGCCACACGTCATTACGACACAAACCATAACTACCACCAGGCAGCAAGCTCAAATATCAGTCTTGGATTGTACTCGTTACTCCTCGCTCATCAAATTAATCAATGTAACACAGAACGTGTTTCATTATCTCAGGAAAAAAGGTATAAAATACACTTTTCCAGATGCACTTATCTATTGGGTAAGACAAGCCCAGAGAGAAACTTATGGGAATAACTATGAAAATCTTCCGCATAAGTTAAAACACAATCTCGGTCTGTGGATAGACCAAGAAAATCACAACATTCTGCGTTGTGGAGGGAGACTTAAACACGCAGATATCAATCTAGATACCGTGCATCCATGGCTTTTACCAAAAAATCATTGGATCACAAGGTTGATTGTGTTACATACACATCAACAAATCATCAAACATGGAGGAGTGTTAGACACACTCACACAAATCAGACAGCAGTACTGGATTCCTCAGGGAAGACAGTCAGTCAAATCAATCTTGAAGAATTGCATGATATGCCGAAGGTACGATGCAAGAACTTGCTCTTATCCAGGGCCACCACCCCTACCAAAGGAACGAGTGGTCCATCTACAACCTTTTGAAACGACAGGAGTAGATTATACAGGAGCAATATATCTAACAGGGACTGCAGATAAGCAACCTATCAAGGCATACATCTGTCTGTTCACCTGTGCTACCACCAGGGCAGTACATCTAGAGGTAACACCCGATATGACTGCTCAATCATTTATTCAAGCTTTCCGCAGATTCGCAGCACGCCGATCATGCCCTAAGCTGATGATTTCAGATAACGGAGCAAACTTGGTAGCTGGAGAAGCATGTCTACGGGAAATCTGTTCCCATCCTGCAGTTACTTCCACACTGGAACAGCGTCATTGCAGATTTATTTATTTATTTATTTATGCATATACAAGAATGTACATAAGGAATGTGAGGATACAATTATGGTAATTACAGTCTTGTAAAGCCACTAGCACGCGCAGCGTTTCGGGCAGGTCCTTAATCTAAGAAAATTTTAAGGAGGTAAATACTTGCAAAATTTATAGACAAAAAAATGATAACAGATTACATGGAATGAAAAAAAAAAAGATGAGAGAAAATTATAGGTACAGTATATTAAAGCACATAGGTAGCTATGATTGATTGCAATGACAGCTTAAAATGGTAGTTGACAACAAATTGGTAGGCACAATACAGCAGAAACAATATAAGATTGATTGCAATGACAGCTTGAATGGTAGTTGACAAAAATTGGTAGTCACAATACAGCATATGGCTAGCACATAAAAGAAGACAGCAATGAACACAATGATAAGGTTGTTTGATATTACATAAAAATTAGGAGATTGGGTACCACTAGGTACAGAGCAAATTTAAAGCTCAGTGTAGGAAACTAAATAGATGAAGTTAGGTACTTTTTGGTTTTGCTTTTAAATAATTTTGAAAAATTTAGATGGAAATTTATCCCTCCGAGAGCCCCATGGCACGGAGGATTTTATGAACGGTTAATAGGAACTGTAAAAAGATCCTTGAGAAAATCTCTACACCGTCAGAAAATCAATCTTCAAGAACTCCAGACAGTAATCACGGAAATAGAATCAAGGGTGAATAACCGGCCGTTGACTTACTTGTCTGAGGATCCTACTCAACATGAGCCATTAAGTCCTGCCCACCTAATGTATGGAAGACTTCTGACTCCAGTACCATCTCTAGTGGATGATGAGATCAGAGATCCCTCATATGTGGGTCAAAGCGAGTTGGTTCAGGGGTATAAGCATCTGTCCAGCATAATCCAAAAATGGAATGATGTTTGGACAAAAGAATATCTTACATCTCTACGAGAACATCACTATGGGGCCAATGTCCCACATAATATATCTAATCTCCAACCTGGCGATATTGTCTTGGTAGACAGTGATGGCCCTAGGGCTGACTGGCCATTAGGTAAAGTTGTCTCAGTCCATCCAGATAGTCAGGGGATTTTGAAAATAGTCAAAATCCTGTCTAAAGGAACAACTTCCCTGAAGACATTGGACAAACTCATCCACATGGAATCAGTGAGCCAGCTGCAGTTAGATCCTGAGAGACCTCAAGACACTCTAACTCCACAAGACCCACAGACTCCTAACAGACACAATCGTCCACAACGGACAGCAGCACAAAAGTGCAAGCAAAATTGCACTTGTATTATCAATCCAATGGAGAGTAAATAAATACATATGGTTACTATTGTCCTAAGTATTGGACTCTGTGCCAGTTCTCTCCCTCTGGAAGATGTGGGAAATTTTTACCCACCATATCTAATAATCATCTAAGAAATGTATAATTTCTATATCATATCTAAATCATATCAAAATCAAATCTAAATCGTATAAAAATCATATTAGAATCATTAAAGATTCATTTTATAGCTTGATCCTGGATGACAATGGCACCATGAACACGTACGCAACAGGGGCCCTTTTGATGCCTACGTGACTTTGTACATGATTTCTCAAGGATCCAGAAGCTTCTAGAAGGACTTCTTAATTAAAAAACTATTGGAACATTGATTCAACATCCGGTAGGATTAAAAATCGAATCCTTAATAAGATTCAGTGGTACTTTCAAATACTACTTATAATCTTTAAATCTTATATCTAATTATATTATAATCACATCTTATCTTAATCATAAGTCTAGACTGTAAAAATAATCAATCAATATTCATAGAAGGCTACCGTGCACAGAGAGCATGGCAGGGCGATGGGGGGAGTGAAGCGCCCACCAACAAAGCCCAGCGGCACTCCGCGTTTGTTTACAAATGAGTGAACAAGTGACTGATCCTTAGCGAACATTACCAGCTCAAGGACACCTTATCTAACATTTTTATCGCCAGTGAATACTCTCTAGAACTGGGGGAGTACCTGGACAATATCTACAAGGAAAATCCTGGAACATTACATAAAATAAGAGTGTATAGTGGAGATCACGGTGACACGGTTTCCTCCACCTTCATTCTTTATCTTTATCAACTCATTCTTCTGCAACAGCAGGGACAATCACGTAGCAACGCTACCAGATCATCATACAGCAACGCTGTAGCAAAATATCGTGCCTAAACTCAACAGGAGAGTTAATCAGTCTGGCAAACTTGTCAGACAGGCACCCCGACTGGCAGAGAAGTATATTGAAGGTTATTTGGTATATGATTGGCCAATTGTATGCTTGTGTAGCTTTAATATCCTATAAATCTGTCTGTTGGTTAAAAAGCGAGGCTAAGCCTCACATTTCAGTAAGTTTATTAAAATTGTAGTGTAGCTGTGAATCTTATCCAAGCACTGAACCTCATGAGTGTCCATTCTGTCAGAAAAGAATTCAGCCTCAATAAGTAAAAACCTCACAAGTGTCCATAGTTGGAAAAGATTCAGTCAAGCTAACTGTATAAACTGAATATGTCTGCATATATATTTGAATATATAAATTAAGTTATCAATAGCTTGCTTAGTTAATTTTTAAGTTATCATATAAGTTCATTTAATTGAATATAATTTCTAGTACTAAGTTAATAGTATTAAGACTACATTTAAGGTCATTTATTATACTTTTACAATTTAATTTGTTGTTTATAGTATAAGTACATATTGGCTGTTAAGTTATGGTGCTAGGTTAGACTATGTATGTTTAAATCCTTGATTTAAACAGAGCCAGTGTTCAGTCAGATAACTGAATTTATTAAATCTTATCCTTGTATAAAATACAAGCTGATGTGAGATCCCTGTCTACAGGTGGATTGGAACTTCTATCAACATAGTCATTCACCCCACCTGTCCCTTACAGCCCACAGTTTGTCATTAGGAAAAGAGGATCTAGGATTTACAACCCTAGCTAGAGATTTTAGTTGAATTAATTTGCAGACAGTAATTTTTTAATTTAGTTCAGTACAAGTCCCTGGTAGTCTCCTCTTATATCAATCCCAGCAGGTTTTTCCCACAAACGGGGTTGAAGGACCCACCCCACCAACCCGTTCTCAACCGACGATTAAAAATGTTCGCTAAACCGGCAGCTACAACCCGCTGTTTGTGAATATAAAACTCTTTACACCATTCCTAAATTTGAACGTTGGAACTTACCCTCGTAAAGTGGGTTCGCTATCTTCCTGTGTTCGAGTCGCAGCCTTCTAAATGTTTCATCCACGTCCTGCGAAGTCAGGCAATTAAGATTAGGCAATTATCAGAAGAAATTATTAATTATCATTAAGATATTTCGACTGTATAGGACTTGGAAGGGATATGAAGATAAGGATTTAAGATAGGATCGGAAGAATCGAATGGTGCCCAATCACTTGGACGGTCGGGGATTGAACGCCGACCTGTGAGAAGCAAGCCCGTCGTCGCTCTACCGTCCAGCCCAAGTGGTTGGGCAGTTGCCAACTGAACAAAAACAGTTGACCTAACCTAACCTAACCTGACCTAATCAGACCTAATCAGACCTAACCTAACCTAACCTAACCTGACCTGACCTAACCTAACCTAACCTAACCTAACCTGACCTGACCTAACCTAACCTGACCTGACCTAACCTGACCTAACCTAACCTAACCTGACCTAACCTAACCTAACCTAACCTGACCTAAGCTAACCTAACCTACCCTGACCTAACCTAACCTAACCTAACCTAACCTGACCTGACCTAACCTAACCTAACCTAACCTGACCTAACCTAACCTGACCTGACCTGACCTAACCTGACCTGACCTAACCTGACCTAACCTGACCTAACCTAACCTAACCTGACCTAACCTAACCTAACCTAACCTGACCTAAGCTAACCTAACCTAACCTGACCTAACCTAACCTAACCTAACCTGACCTAAGCTAACGTAACCTACCCTGACCTAACCTAACCTAACCTAACCTAACCTGACCTAAGCTAACCTAACCTAACCTAACCTAACCTAACCTGACCTAAGCTAACCTAACCTGACCTGACCTAACCTAACCTAACCTAACCTAACCTGACTTAAGCTAACCTAACCTGACCTGACCTAACCTAACCTAACCTGACCTAACCTGACCTAACCTGACCTAACCTGACCTAACCTAACCTAACCAAGGCAACTAAATCAATTTATCCTCGTCCTAAGAATACACAAAATTTTAATATATTAAATATTTATACTCTAGAAAATATCGGTTTTCCACAGTTAATATTTAGAAATGTTTCTTTGCGTCAACCGTAGCTCAGGTGAGTTGAAGAATGATTGATCTCCATCTACATGTATTCTATCTTGATCCACATGTATTCTATCTTGATCCACATGTATTCTATCTTGATCCACATGTATTCCATCTTGATCCACATGTATTCTATCTTGATCCACATGTATTCTATCTTGATCCACATGTAGTCTATCTTGATACACATGTAGTCTATCTTGATACACATGTAGTCTATCTTGATCCACATGTAGTCTATCTTGATCCACATGTAGTCTATCTTGATCCACATGCAGTCTATCTCCATCTACATGTATTCTACCAGCTCTCATACTTATAACCATTTTCATAAACATTTCTCCTATATTGGCGTTACTCCTGCAGCCAGCCTCATCCTGTTTACAAGTGAGGCCCACCTCACTCCTCACAGGGCGGGCCACCTCACCCCTCACAGGGCGGGCCACCTCACTCCTCACAGGGCGGGCCACCTCACCCCTCACAGGGCGGGCCACCTCACCCCTCACAGGGCGGGCCACCTCACCCCTCACAGGGCGGCCCACCTCACCCCTCACAGGGCGGCCCACCTCACCCCTCACAGGGCGGCCCACCTCACTCCTCACAGGGCGGGCCACCTCACTCCTCACAGGGCGGGCCACCTCACCCCTCACAGGGCGGCCCATCTCACCCCTCACAGGGCGAGCCACCTCACCCCTCACAGGGCGGGCCACAACACCCCTCACAGGGTGGGCCATCTCACCCCTCACAGGGCGGGCCACCTCACCCCTCACAGGGCGGCCCACCTCACCCCTCACAGGGCGGGCCACCTCACCCCTCACAGGGCGGGCCACAACACCCCTCACAGGGCGGCGCACCTCACCCCTCACAGGGCGAGCCACCTCACCCCTCACAGGGCGAGCCACCTCACCCCTCACAGGGCGGGCCACAACATACCCCTCTCCTTTTAACACATATGTGAGTGGTTTTTATTTTCCCAGTCTAGACAAACATATGAAGGTCGATGTGGCGGGGACTCGCAGCTTCGGGTGACAGCAGCCAGCCACACACACATACAGTCCTGTTTTGTACGTAGTAGCTTTGTGATCGGGTTGCTTGACACAATATATATACTCATACATACTAACACCAGTTAGTGTGTGCGTGTATGTAATGTGTATGACAAGTGTAAAACATTAATTTATACTCCTCGATGAATAGAAACAAAATGTAACCCTTGAATTTTCCAGTTTTTATTAAAAAATAATGTACACACTTCAAGGAATCGTTTGAGTATCTGGTGGAGGTAGGGATAACCTATCCAAAGATGGGACCGGAAGGGAAAAGGCTAAATTACCGAAGAGGAAAATATGATGAGATGAGGAACTTCCTAATGGGAATACCTTGGGAAACAGAGCTTGGAGAGAAGAATGTACAGGATATGATGGACTATGTCACCCAGAAGTGACAGGAAGCTGCAAATAGGTTTATTCCGGCCCAAAAGAAGAAAATGAAAAGCAACAGACGAATCCATGGTTCAATCAGTAATGTAAGGTAGTGAAGTAAATGAGTACAAGAACAAGGAGAAACTACAGAAATAACAGAACACCATAGAGCAGGGAGAGACATCAAAGGTCCAATCCTGGAGTCCATACCTAGTTAAACACAAGACAAAGGTAGAGAGGATTCAGAAGTATGCCACCAGGCTAGTCCCAGAACTGAGAGGTATGAGATATGAGAAAAGGCTTCGGGAGCTATACCTAACGTCCCTGGAAGACAGAGAAGGAGAGACATGATAACTACCTATAAAATTTTCAGGGGAATTTACATGGTGGACAAAAACAAACTATTTAGCATAGTTGGAACACCATCAAGGGGACACAGGTGAAAACTTAGTACCCAAATGAACCGCAGAGACATTAAAAATATTTTTTTTCAGTGTCAGAGTAGTTAACAAATGGAATTCATTAGGCAGTGATGAGGTGGAGACCCCGTAAACAGTTTCAAATGTAGATATGATAGAGTCCAATAGGTTCCAGAATCTGTACACCAGAGGCGGGACCAAAGAGCCAAAGGTCAGCCCCCGCAACCACAACTAGGTAAGTACAAAGTCCCCATCTCACGGCCGAGTGGACAGCATTCGGGATTCGCAATCCAGGGACCAGAGTTCGATTCTCGGTCAAAACTAAAACAAATGGGCAGGATTTTTTTTTACCCAGTGCCCCTATTTACTTACAGGCAAACAGATACTTGGGCGTTACCTGTAGCGGTCTGCCTCCTGGGAGAGTGTGTGTGTGTGTGTGTGTGTGTGTGTGTGTGTGTGTGTGTGTGTGTGTGTGTGTGTGTGTGTGTGTGTGTGTGTAAGGCAGAGATATATGTAGTATAGATAAAAATAGGTCCGGAGTTAATACTTACAGACAACCGACCGTTAGAAAGGCGGGGTCCAAGAGCTCAACATTGCAGGCACAAATAGTAAATACGCAGTTTCAGCAGTGCAGAGGCAGCCTCTCACTGGCGTGAGTGTATATGAGAGATTGTTTGTGAAAGTGACTGTGATTGAGTGTGATAGTGTGAACGTGACTGTGAACGTGACTGTGTGAACGTGACTGTGAGCTTGAGTACTCGTGGCTCACTGAACACATTCGCACGGTTTCTTCTTTCATTAATGTTGAAGAAAGCACGGTTATTGAAACGTGGTGTGTGAGGCCCGTAGAGTACATGTATGGACGACCTGAAACACACATCTATGGACAGCACAAAACGTCCACTAGACTGTGCGACACAGTGGTTGTCAGGATCAGGTTGGGTTACCGTTACCTGTGGCAGGTGGCTGCAGGTGACGGGTCTCCCAATCCTGAGCACTCCAGTTGCAAACTCTGTGAGCAGGAACTACGGCATGATCTCCCGCACTACATCACTGAATGCCCAGTTATTAGACCTTTCAGACCAGTTGGCATGAGGTACCTGGAGCTCTGCAATTACTTTATTCACTCTCGTATTCTTGAAGATATCCTCACAGTGTACCCAAAATTTGCCAGTGCCGGCTACTAAACATATGGCCCTGTATGACTAACCATCCTGCGAGATGGGGACTTGTATTACCACTGCTACCTTATTCAATCTTGTGTTGTTGATATCCTCAAAATGCACCCGGAGTCTGCCAGTGCAGACCGCTTATCACATGCCTCTGTATGACTAACCATCCTGTGTGATGGGGATTTTTTTTAGCACCACGTAGCTAGCTTTTTGACACACTGTACTCTCCCTTTATATAGTCTAGGGCAGCTGCACAAATACACATGTACGGTACTCAAATGCTCTAGACGGCTCTCCTCATCAACTTGTCCTGTAGCTCGTCTCTCTTCGTTCAACAGAAGGTGTTGATGTAGCCCTTCAGGAGTTCTCCAACTTCCATAACTACTTCATCACTGATGTATTCCTGCTCCGACGTCTGGAAAATGCATGCAGTTCGTCAACATTTGCAGTTAAGGGAGCCGGTCGGCCGAGCGGACAGCACGCTGGACTTGTGGCCCTGTGGTCCTGGGTTCGATCCCGGGCGCCGGAGAGAAACTTTCTTTTTTTTCTTTCAGAGTTTCTTTCAGAGTTTCTTTCACCCTATGCCCCTGTTACCTAGCAGTAAAATAGGTACCTGGGTGTTAGTCAGCTGTCACGGGCTGCTTCCTGGGGGTGGAGGCATGGTCGAGGACCGGGCCGCGGGGACACTAAAGCCCCGAAATCATCTCAAGATAACTTCAAGAAGGTGCCCATCCTGTCAATTACTGAAGCTCCTGTATTCACCTAGTTGAGCTTGCGGGGATTGAGCTCTGCTCTTTCGGCCCGCCTCTCAACTGTCAATCAACTATTACTAACTACTTTTTTCCACGCCAAACACACACACACACACACAGGAAGCAGCCCGTGACAGCTGACTAACTCCCAGGTACCTATTTACTGCTAACAGGGGCTTCAGGGTGAAAGAAACTGCCAATTGTTTCTTGCCGGCGCCGGGAATCGAACCCGGGACCACAGGATCACGTGTCCCGCGTGCTGTCCACTCAGCCACCGGCTCCATCTACCTGTGGGCGTGATTACCTCCATTACGTGTCAAAACATCACAGTTTCTATTGTTGTACTTTCAGATTTAGCTACTCATAACGAAATGTCCATGTAGCACGGACTATGGTGAACCCGTTTATCTTCAGATTATCTTGAGATGATTTCGGGGCTTTTTTAGTGTCCCCGCGGCCCGGTCCTCGACCAGGCCTCCACCCCCAGGAAGCAGCCCATGACAGCTGACTAACTCCCAGGTACCTATTTACTGCTAGGTAACAGGGGCATTCAGGGTGAAAGAAACTTTGCCCATTTGTTTCTGCCTCGTGTGGGAATCGAACCCGCGCCACAGAATTACGAGTCCTGCGCGCTATCCACCAGGCTACGAGGCCCCTCATAATCAAAGTTTCGTTCAGAGTAAGACAACGACCGCCGTTCATCCCCTTCCATGACCTGACCTCCTTGAATGAAGCCGGAACGACCGCGAGAAGGGTCTATATAAGCCGGTGCCTCTTTGATCAAACTGCTTACGGGCTATTCATGCCCATGCCACCTATTGGCTGGAGTATGTGTAGTTCGTTTAATTGATCCTAGTTTTACAACTAGGACCAATTCAACCAACTACCGCCACCACACACGGCCCAACTACTTCCGTGAAAAGGGGTAAATTGTTCACATGAACTCAAAATACCCGAGGGATTACACTTTTCGCGAAATTGGTAAAAGTGTTCCAGGGTAAATACTGGCAATATTTCTAGCGGCGAAGGACGTGTGGGGTGGGAGAGGGGTAAGAGGGGGGAGAGGGGGTATATATATACTAGCAGTACTGGAGTCCAGTACCTCGGCCACCACCGCTGATGGCCACTACCACACTTTATATCTTCATTATGCTATGACCTTGCAATTCCATCTGCCGTCGTTGGCAACACCGACCTGAGCTGCCATCTTCTGGTGGCTGGTGGAAATAATTCCTCATTGCAGCACCTCTGGGGTTAGTACAAGATATTTTATATTATATTATGGTAAACTATTCGTTAGAAACAGCCCTCGCGGTGATAAGTGTGTCATTTATAAAATACTTCGTAAAGACTATAATATGTTCTAGGTTGGGCAAACATCTAAAGTTTTCAAGTGTAGAATTTCGCAACATAAATACTCTGTAAGACTTGGTCAATTGTCTAATGCTTTGTTGATTTGTCAGAAAATTCTCACCAAACTGATTGGGAGATGGCTTCTTAAATAACGAATTGTAAAAATACTTTCAATAGGAACATAATTGAATTTGCTTTAATACAGATTACAAAATCATGTACTTTGAACAATAGCAGTGGTTTATATAATTTAGATCCATTTTTGATAAATCAGTTAAAGGGCGATTTAAGTAGGATCATTGATACACATTGTCTTACTAATTCATTGTTAATGTTCTCTATCTTATGCTATTATATGCTTATGCTAGAGGAGACGCAGGTGTGTAGAGGAGACGCAGGTGTGTAGCGGAGGTGGATCTGAGCGAGTACACACCCGCTGATGTGTGTTTATGTAGGCAGGTTCTGTGGAGCGCCGGAAGAATTACATATATTTTCACTGTCTCCTATTTTATAATAATACTTTATGGAATATTACTTAGCCACACTTACGGGTAAACAGCTGGAATAAAGTCCTTTTTATTAGTATATGTATAAGGACGCTTTATAACACAGTTACTCCTCGAAGGTCCTGCTTCAAGCGACTTGTTTCAAATGACCTGAGAGAGAGAATCTCCGCTGCCGAGGGGATTGTCTGGAGTCGAGCAAGATAAGGGCACCCCTGGCACTGAGTTGGCCCGGGGGGCATGATGGCCCTGTGGTGCCATACCATGGCACCCTTATCTCAGGCCAGGTATAGGTGCGTGTGGGCCCCAGACACGAGCTCAAGCGTTTCCGCACCACCTTTCACGGCTTATACTATCTTAAGTCGCGTTTTACATATGTGACTTTCAGACCCAGCAGCGGTTCTGGGTTTTTTTTCGTATAAAACGTGTGTGTATGGTTGTAGTCTTATCACTGTTCTTCGGGTTATCTGGTGTTACTCTCAGGTCTCGGCTCCTCCACAATTTCCTTCGAGAGAGAGAGAGAGAGAGAGAGAGAGAGAGAGAGAGAGAGAGAGAGAGAGAGAGAGAGAGAGAGAGAGAGAGAGAGAGAGAGAGACCCGAAAGAAACAAAGTGTTCAGGTTGATATTAGCGGGTCAAAAGCACCTTTGAAGTTCGCTCGCTCTCCTCACTTTCCAGCTAATATTCGTTCGTTTTCCCCAAAAGCAGCGTCCGTAGTTATCGGTCACCGGGGCGTGAGGGCGGCCAGGGCGGCCTGGCCGGGCGGCAGTCATGCGCTCCGCCCAATATTGGACGGAAATGAGCTTTAAGAGACGAGTAAGGGGAGGGAGAGACAGAAAATGGGAAAGGGAAGAGAAAGGAGGGGAGAATGACAGAAAATGCAGATAAAGTGTTAAGAGATATAGAGAAGATGGGATGGAGGGACAGAGAGATTACCGCAGATCTCTTACATCACTCAAGTTAATGCTAAGTAGTAGTTAATGCTACACCAAGTTAATGCTAAGTATCAGTCATGTCGGGAACAGGATCAATTCGGAGCCTACTGCAAGGGTGCTAACGCCTTCGTATGAACAGTTGGCCTGATTTCAGGTGTGTCTACAAGTTGAGCAAACGTACCCAGTGCGAGTCAGTCTTGGAATGAATGACCTCTGATGGAGTGAAGTTCTTGAGAAAGGCACAGTGAGCCTGAGACTGTTGATGGCTGACCGCCTTGTGTTGTGACTGCCAACTTCTCATTGTCCACGAAGTTGGGACAGGTGCGGAACCTCAAGAACATTTGAGTGTACATAACATTAAATCCGCCGACATCTCTGTGATGTTGAAGGCTCTTCTGACCAGTTCACCCAGAAAGGATCAAGACTTGAGATGAATCTTATTCACACACAGAGATCACACTAACGTGATGCATCAAATGAACAAATCCACAAGGAATTTTAACCCTGTCGTAGCTCAGTCGATTAAGGCAGTGTCTGGGATGCTCCCGGACGCAGGTTCGAATCCTTGTCACGGCCCTTGTAGATTTGTTCATGAATCTTATTGCATGGTTCTCCTCCTTGTCCAAAATTCTGATAAATGATGGGAGAGGAATTGGAGGGGAGGAAGGGGGTGTACAAGCCATCCAGGAGGGTGATGCGTCCTCAAGATGCGAACGAACTTGTGGCTCATGTAATGTTTCCCAACCACTGCTGTCAAGAAACCATGAGATTTGCCTTAAGGCAGTTAGATTCTTGGCTGCCTTGCTTGCTAGGGTTAAGCACGTCACTTTGTATGGTCATTGAAGAGTCAAACTTCATTCCCAAGATATCAAGTTCTTCACTGAACACAAGTTTTTTTTTTTTACTCATTGATATCCTTCTCCCATTTACAGTATCATGCTATCGAGTTATCACCGTCTCCTGTGCCTCTTCTGCCGCAAATGTGACTTGCCATCGCCTCCCCCCAAAGTAGATATTGCTGCAATTTGGCGATTAATGAGCCTCGTAGCAGTTGGTATTTCCTCTTTTCCACATGTAGAGGTTAAAGTGCAGTCACCAACGTAGGCCTGAGCTTCGTAGAGGAGTAAATGGCTGAAGTGAACAATCCACAACAAAGAGCCAAGCGCACTCCCCGACGGTACAGTGGCACCCATTGAATGGTATTCAGATTTTGCCCCATTGACGACGACTACTCTTGAAGAGTCCTTTCTTGATGGAAGTCCCTTATTAGTTGTAACTTGAAGCCTGAAGTACAACAGTGCTTGAAGCTCTGCTGGTAGTACACACTGCCAAACACGATCAAACGCTCCTATCCTCTGTCTCTTATTTGCTTTCCTGTCCCTCTCTTATTCCCTATCCAGTTTTCCTATATTTGCCTCTTTAATCCCTATTCTCTTTTCTATCCGTGACTATTCCATATTATCTTATTCCCCATCTTCTTACCAATGGGTGTGGTGTTCCCTGTCTCTCCCCACCTCACCTGTAGGTAATATATGGCCTTCCTTGCCCTAAAGCTTTTCCTTAATTTACTCGTAAACCCTACCCTACCCTCCCCCCCCCCTCACCTGGCCCTCCTCCCCCTCTGACACCACTTTCCTCTATTGGTTATCCCTCCTTTATTTTGACGTGCTTCACTCCTTCCCATCTCTCTCCATCTCCACTGTCACTTTGCCCTCTCTCTCTCTCTCTCTCTCTCTCTCTCTCTCTCTCTCTCTCTCTCTCTCTCTCTCTCTCTCTCTCTCTCTCTCTCTCTCCGTTCATTCGCATGTGTATCTGCTTCTCTCTTGTCTTCCTATTCTCCCATCTGCACCTCACCTCCGTGTTTATTCACCTACCCCTCTTCCCTCACTCCTCCCTCACATCTCCTCATAAAACACAGACAGCCGATATTGGAAAACGCTGAGGTTCATGGGGTTAAACCTAAAAATACCCCTCCCCCCCTTCCCCCCATCCCACCCCATCCCCTCTTCCCTGGCAGTAAGCTTACCACCCCTCCCTCCCCCTCCCTTCACTAATCCATACCATATTTCCCCTTTCTGGTAGTATGGGGGAGCTTAGCCAATCAGCTGGAAGAGTGACAGAGGACCAGACAACCACATGTAACAGGAACAGCATGTAACAGGAGCAGAGGATAGTCAACAAGTAACAGAGGCAGAGGATAGTCAACAAGTAACAGGAGCAGAGGATAGTCAACATTTAACAGGAGCAGAGGATAGTCAACAAGTAACAGGAGCAGAGGATAGTCAACATTTAACAGGAGCAGAGGATAGTCAACAAGTAACAGGAGCAGAGGATAGTCAACAAGTAACAGGAGCAGAGGATAGTCAGCATATAACGGGAGCAGAGGATAGTCAACAAGTAACAGGGGCAGAGGATAGTCAACAAGTAACAGGGGCAGAGGATAGTGAACAAGTAACAGGGACAGAGGATAGTCAACAAGTAACAGGAGCAGAGGATAGTCAACAAGTAACAGGGGCAGAGGATAGTCAACAAGTAACAGGGGCAGAGGATAGTCAACAAGTAACAGGGGCAGAGGATAGTCAACAAGTAACAGGGACAGAGGATAGTCAACAAGTAACAGGGGCAGAGGATAGTGAACAAGTAACAGGGACAGAGGATAGTCAACAAGTAACAGGAGCAGAGGATAGTCAACAAGTAACAGGGGCAGAGGATAGTCAACAAGTAACAGGGGCAGAGGATAGTCAACAAGTAACAGGGGCAGAGGATAGTCAACAAGTAACAGGGGCAGAGGATAGTCAACAAGTAACAGGGGCAGAGGATAGTCAACAAGTAACAAGGGCAGAGGATAACATTAGTCAACACAAACAAACATCAGACAGCTACACGTCAATCTAACCTCTATTTACACAGTGTGATTTCAATTGTCTCACAGCGGGTTACAGCCAATTGGTACATGGCTCACGGACTATAGCTTCCCGCAATACCTCTTGGAACAAGCCGATGCTAACAAGGCCATTAGACCAGCCACTCCGCGCTTCTATTAAGCATATTGTCAAGACCACAGCATTAGCTGTAACATAATTCAGCATTAGTTACACGTAAGTTAACTTCAATATGCCCAAGATGTATCTAAACAGCTTGGATTGACTTAAGCTGATCCTGGAAATACATATACATACATACATATGTATACCTCCTCAGAACCCGAAGAAGACTAATACTTAACTAGCCATATACATCAAGAAGGCTTCCCATAGACGGCTGAGAGAAGGGGGGGGGGGGATGAAGGGGAATTAACATCAATAAACAATTAGTGATGTAATTGGCTCCATTTGTGCTCGTAAGTCTCCTTACACACACACACACACACACACACACACACACACGCACACACACACACACACGCACACACACACGCACACACACACGCACACACACACACACACACACACACACACACACACACACACACACACACACACGCACACACACACACACACACACACGCACACACCCAAATCCCATCCAGACCTCATCCCCTCAACCCCAAGAACCCACCCAGACCTCATCCCCTCAACACCCAAAGCCTGCCCTGCCCTCACCCCTCCTCATCCCCTCTCCTTCCATGTGACCCCCCACCCGTGCGAGGGAGGTGGGAGGTCCCCCCCACCCCCTCTATCCATCCCCCTCCCAACCTCTCAACCTCTATCTGTCTCCCAACCTTACGCCATCTCCCAACCCCTCTATGCCCTCCCTAATCTTCAGACCCAGTATGCCCTTCCTACTCCAGACCTACCTACCCAGGCCCTACCCCAGACCCTCCTACCTACCTTCCTAGAAGCCCAGCCCCCAGTAGCCCCCCAAGCACCCCTCCTGAACTCTTTCACCCCCCATACACCCCCCGGACCCCCCCAGACACCCCCTGGATCCCCCCGGACATCCCCCGGACCCTCCCCGCCCCCAGTCATCCCCCAGACACCCCCCAGATCCCCCAGATCCCCTCTGCCCCCAGTCACCCCCCAGACATCCCCCAGATCCCCCCAGACCCCCAGAGAAAGGGAGAACTCTGGTACAAGAGTTTCCATGAAGAATCTCAAGGTTTGGTACACCAATGCTGATGGGGTATCTAATAAAGCAGAAGAGATAAAAGAAAGAGTGAGTGAAGCAGATCCTGACATAGTTGCAATTGTGGAAACTAAAATTAATGACGTGATCTCAGATGCAATCTTTCCTGAAGGGTACCAGGTGATACGAAAAGAGAGGACACAGAGACAGGGAGGGGGAGTAGCACTCCTAATAAAGCGGAAATGGAAGTTTGAAGACCTGGGAAATCGAGTTACCAATGAGTGCACAAGCTTCATACATGGAACTCTGACAGTAGATGAGAGGAAGATTGTGATCATGGTAATCTACAATCCCCCACCAAACAGTAGAAGACCCAGGCAGGAGTATGATGACAACAACAAGACATGTATAGATGAACTGCAGAAGGCAGCAACACTAGCCCACAGAATGAGAGCGAAGCTGCTGATCATGGGGGACCTAAATCATGGAGAGATAAATTGGGAATCAAGGAATCCCCATGGAGGGGATGAAACGTGGGGAGCAAAATTAGTAGATGTTATAGACAGGAATTTCCTGACACAACATGTGAAGGAAGACACAAGGGAAAGAGGAGGAGATGCACCGAGCCTATTAGACCTGATTTTCACCCAGAACGTAGAAGATATCGAGAATTTAGAGCATGAAATACCTCTAGGGGCCAGTGACCATTGTGTCCTAGTCTTTGACTACATGATGGAATTCAAAATTATGACCATGGGACAAGAGATCTGGGAAAGGAGAGCTGACTACAGGAAAGGGGACTATATGAGGATTAGGGACTATCTGGGTGAAGTGCAGTGGGAGGAAGAAATTAGAGGAAAAACAGTCCAAGATATGATGGACCTAGTCATACAGAAATGCCAGGAGGCCGAAGAGAGATTTATACCAACGGTAAAGGGAAAAAATAAGAAGGAATATAATAACCCATGGTTTAATAGACAGTGTCAGGAAGCAAAAATGGCCAGCAGGCGGGAGTGGAGGAAGTACAGAAGACAAAGAACAGAGGACAACAGAAGCAGATACAACAGAGCTAGGAACGATTACATTAACATAAGACGAACATCGGAAAGGGACTATGAGAACGATATTGCAATCAAAGCGAAAAAACAACCTAAGTTACTACACAGTCATATAAGAAGAAAAATGTCGGTGAACGACCAAGTGACAAGACTAAGGAAGACAGAGGGGGCATATACTGAAAGTGACAAGGAAATCTGCGAGGCACTGAATGCCAGTTTCCATGGAGTGTTCACTACCGAGCCTGAGCAGCTCCCATTGTTGGAAGGGGTTACCCTAGATGAAAGACTATCAGATATAGAGGTGACAGCAGAGGAGGTAATGAAACAGTTGACAACTCTAGATGCAACTAAAGCAGTTGGACCAGACAAAGTATCACCGTGGATACTAAAAGAAGCAGCACAGGCCCTCAGCGTGCCTCTGGCAATGATCTTTAATGAGTCACTTATGTCAGGAGAATTGCCCAGTTGCTGGAAGAAGGCAAATGTCGTGCCGATCTTCAAGAAAGGAGATAGGGAGGAGGCACTTAACTACAGACCTGTATCACTGACAAGCATCCCCTGTAAAATACTGGAAAGAATAATTAGGCTACGACTGGTTGCACACCTGGAGAACATTAGGTTTGTGAACAAACATCAACATGGGTTCTGGACAGGGAAATCGTGCCTAACAAACCTTCTGGAATTCTATGATAAAATAACGAGGATAAGACAGGACAGAGATGGTTGGGCAGACTGCATATTTCTGGACTGCCAAAAAGCCTTTGATACAGTACCGCACATGAGACTGCTGTTCAAGCTCGAGAGGCAGGCGGGGGTGGGGGGAAAGGTCCTAGAATGGATAAGGAA
>NC_091200.1:12004232-12009232 GCF_040958095.1 Procambarus clarkii | reverse complement strand
ACTCCTGGTTCCAGTACTCCTGGTTCCAGTACTCCTCGCTCCAGTACTCCTCGCTCCAGTACTCCTGGTTCCAGTACTCCTGGTACCAGTACTCCTCGCTCCAGTACTCCTGGTTCCAGTACTCCTGGTACCAGTACTCCTCGCTCCAGTACTCCTGGTTCCAGTACTCCTGGTACCAGTACTCCTCGCTCCAGTACTCCTCTGTGTTCACTTTTGCTTTACAAGGTGCTAATAACGGTGGGTGTGCGACAAGATCCTGGGTTTGTTTAGACTCCTAAATACTAAAAACGTAAACATCGACGAGTGTGTGCGCGCGCGTATACGCACACACACAGAGGTGCGGGCGCGCGCACACACCCGCACAGGCACTTACACCAAACAATTTAGACAGTGTCTCCAGGAGGCGACGTATCAACTCGTGAGACGCTATTTAATGTTGTTAGTAAACAAGGTTGTTAGAGTGAAGTTGTTTAAAAAAATCAATACTTCTGGGATGTGAATGAGTGCCATGGTGCCTTACGGAGCGTTATAAACACGTGAGGGATAGTGGCACTGGTCTAGACGTGACAGTAGCACTGGTTTAGACGTAAGTGGCACTGGTCTAGACGTGATAGTGGCATTGGTCTAGACGTGACAGTGGCACTGGTTTGACGTGACAGTGACACTGGTTTAGACGTGACAGTGACACTGGTTTAGACGTGACAGTGGCACTGGTTTAGACGTGACAGTGGCACTGGTTTAGACGTGACAGTGACACTGGTTTAGACGTGACAGTGGCACTGGTTTAGACGTGACAGTGGCACTGGTCTAGACGTGACAGTGGCACTGGTTTAGACGTGACAGTGGCACTGGTTTAGACGTGACAGTGGCACTGGTTTAGACGTGACAGTGGCACTGGTTTAGACGTGACAGTGGCACTGGTTTAGACGTGACAGTGGCACTGGTTTAGACGTGACAGTGGCACTGGTTTAGACGTGACAGTGGCACTGGTTTAGACGTGACAGTGGCACTGGTTTAGACGTGACAGTGGCACTGGTTTAGACGTGACAGTGGCACTGGTTTAGACGTGACAGTGGCACTGGTTTAGACGTGACAGTGGCACTGGTTTAGACGTGACAGTGGCACTGGTCTAGACGTGATAGTGGCACTGGTCTAGACGTGATAGTGGCATTGGTCTAGACGTGACAGTGGCACTGGTTTAGACGTGACAGTGGCACTGGTTTAGACGTGACAGTGGCACTGGTCTAGACGTGAGGTTCACTGGTCTAGACGTGACAGTGGCACTGGTCTAGACGTGACAGTGGCACTGGTCTAGACGTGACAGTGGCACTGGTCTAGACGTGACAGTGGCACTGGTCTAGACGTGACAGTGGCACTGGTCTAGACGTGACAGTGGCACTGGTCTAGACGTGACAGTGGCACTGGTCTAGACGTGACAGTGGCACTGGTCTAGACGCGACAGTGGCACTGGTCTAGACGTGAGTGGCACTGATCTAGACGTGACAGTGGCACTGGTCTAGACGTGACAGTGGCACTGGTCTAGACGCGACAGTGGCACTGGTCTAGACGTGAGTGGCACTGATCTAGACGTGAGTGGCACTGGTCTAGACGTGACAGTGACACTGGTCTAGACGTGACAGTGGCACTAGTTTAGACGTGACAGTGCCACAGGTCTAGACGTGACAGTGGCACAGGTCTAGACGTGACAGTGGCACTGGTCTAGACGTGACAGTGGCACAGGTCTAGACGTGACAGTGGCACAGGTCTAGACGTGACAGTGGCACAGGTCTAGACGTGACAGTGGCACAGGTCTAGACGTGACAGTGGCACAGGTCTAGACGTGAGTGGCACTAGTCTAGACGTGACAGTGGCACTGGTCTAGACGTGACAGTGCCACAGGTCTAGACGTGACAGTGGCACAGGTCTAGACGTGACAGTGGCACTGGTCTAGACGTGAGTGGCACTGATCTAGACGTGAGTGGCACTGGTCTAGACGTGACAGTGGCACTGGTCTAGACGTGACAGTGCCACTGGTCTAGACGTGAGTGGCACTGGTCTAGACGTGACAGTGCCACTGGTCTAGACGTGAGTGCCACTGGTCTAGACGTGACAGTGGCACTCATCTAGACGTGACAGTGCCACTGGTCTAGACGTGAGTGGCACTGGTCTAGACGTGACAGTGGCACTGGTTTAGACATGAGTGGCACAGGTCTAGACGTAAGCTGCAGGTTCAGGCTGGCACTCACCCTAATTGCTGCCTGGTTCAACGTCACTTGAAGCGATTAGTTACACTTGAATATTCTCCTCTGTTCTTAACGGACACAACTCATCCTTTTAACAGTATTACCTCACTTTTCAAGCATTGGGAGTATATATATATATATATATATATATATATATATATATATATATATATATATATATATATATATATATATTTATATATATATATATTTATATATATATAAATATATATATATATATATATATATATATATATATATATATATATATATATTTATATATATATATATATATATATATATATATTTATATATATATATATATATATATATATATATATTTATATATATATATATATATATATATATATATATATATATAATATATATATATAAATATATATATATAAATATATATATATATATATATATATATATATATATATATATATATATATATATATATATATATATATATATATATATAAATATATATATATAAATATATATATATATATATATATATATATATATATATATATATATATATATATATATATATATTAGTATATTTTGGTAGCAGTCTTTCCTGTAGACATATATTATTAAATATGACCGAAAAAGTAAGATTAATAATTCTAACACGAATTTTCTCTATCTTTCGTACATTTCTTTTCACTGTTGGTGGTAATTCAAAAATCAATTCTCCAAAATTCATTTTTATTTCTAGTCTGACGCGACACTTGAGCGCGTTTCGGAAAACTTATTGCATTTTCAAAGACTTTAGTTTACACATACACAACTGAATAGAACTTACACATCTCCGATTTGTTTATATCTACTTTTGAGTGACGTGGATGGGGTGAGGTGGCATTAATATTAATGAGGTGGTATCTTTGGTAGTGACCTTCTTTTGTGTCTCGAGGTCGAATATGTCGTCCAACAGGATTTCCAACTCCACTTTCCGGGCCATCTCACTCGGTCTGGACATAACATGACAGTTTATACCCAGATTTAGGAGAGTGATTTGGTCCTCAGTGAGGTTGGTTCCTGCAAGGTTCAGGAAGCCATCTCTTGGTCGTGGAATCGACATATTCGACCTCGAGACACAAAAGAAGGTCACTACCAAAGATACCTTGCAAGCAGAACTTATTGCGGAAGGAGGAAAGAATCGAGGCAATTACAGAAGCACCATACTGTCCCCCGAGCTCAAAGCGGCAGCTAAAAGCCTTCGTGAGAACAAGGAGATAGTTGTCAGGAGAGGCGACAAGTCGCCAATATACGTCATTCTTAAAAAATACGAATATCTGGCGAAAATGAACCTCATACTCTCTGACCAAACTAAATTCCAAAGGGTAACGAAGGACACTACAGCCGAATTAAAAGCAAAGGTCAACAAACTGATCGAAACTGTGAACGCCAAGAAATCCGGACTCCACCTGCCAAAGATTATTGGGGAATATAAACCTGGATATGCGTATGGAAATGTCAAGACACACAAGCCTAGAAACCCACTTCGGCCAATCATTAGCCAGATACCCACACCCACGTACAGACTGGCGAAGCGACTCAACGGCCTGCTGGCTCCTTATGTCCCTTGCGCCTTCAGCCTGAAACCTCCAAAGGAATTTGTTGACTTACTGTGGGGCACACGGGCCACAGGGATAAGAGCCTCGTTGGACGTAGAATCACTGTTCACCAACGTACCTGTGGACGAGACAATCGGGATGATAGCCGACAGAGTGTATCGTGATCCAGCCTGTACTCCTCTTGACATACCAGAAAATATTCTAAGGAAACTATTCCAAGCTTGTACTAAAGAGGCACCCTTCTTGAGCCCGGATGGGCACATGTATAAGCAAGTAGATGGGGTCGCCATGGGTTCTCCCCTAGGTGTCCAGTTTGCAAACTTCTACATGGGTACCATCGAGCAAAAAGTCTTAGTCGACATGAACTTGAAACCGGCCATATACTGCAGGTATGTTGACGACATTTTTACACAGGTACCTGATGTCAGACATTTGCAGGAGCTGAAGGAGGCGTTTGAGCAGAGTTCCGTGCTGTGTTTCACTTACGAGATGGAAAAGGATGGGAAGCTGCCCTTTCTAGATGTAACAGTCATGGAAAAGAGCGGAGGTTTCCACACTGCAGTCTACACTAAGGAAACGAACATAGGAATGTGCCTAAATGCCAACAGCGACTGCCCAGACAGGTACAAAAGGAGTGTTGTTAACGCATATGTCGACCGTGCTCTCAGCCACAGCTCAGAATGGAAGCAAGTCGACGAAGAACTCTGTAGGGTAAGGCAGGTCCTAGTCAACAACGGCTTCTCCAATGGTTTCGTCGAAGACATCATAAGAAGGAAAGTGAAACGCCATGCAACCTCTGAAGAGACAACTAACACAACACCTATACCCCCTATTAGACTATTTTACAAGAACTTCTTTTCCACAGCTCCTAAAACGGAGGAAAGGGTCCTGAAAGATATTGTTAATAGAAACGTTATCCCTACAGACAAAAATCAGAGGATACAACTGACGATTTACAATAAAACCAGAAAAACGGCCAGCCTACTCATGAGAAACTCTCCAGACACAAAGCAGAACGCTTTAAAAGAGACCAACGTCGTCTATGCCTTCAAATGCCCTCTTGGGGACTGTAAGCTCCAAAAAACCCAGTATATAGGCAAGACAACAACATCTCTTTCTAGGCGTTTAACGATGCATAAGCAACAGGGCTCCATTAAGGAACATATAA
>NC_091200.1:11991732-12001732 GCF_040958095.1 Procambarus clarkii | reverse complement strand
CACACACTACAAGGTGCAGGGACGACGACGTTTCGGTCCGTCCTGGACCATTCTGAAGTCGATTCGACTTCAGAGTGATCGACTTGAGAATCGACTTGAGAATGGTCCAGGACGGACCGAAACGTCGTCGTCCCTTCACCTTCTAGTGTGTGATCTGGTCAACAAAGCAGACATGTCAGCTGCAACTGGTGCACAGCCCGTCTAGCAGCAAAGGTAAGACGGCAGTGCTCCAGAAAACTCCCACCAAACTTCTGCCATGATATTGGATTCCAGGAGTGATCAGGGGAAGAAGTTTGAAGCTCGAGAGACGAGGTGGAAGGTATGAAAAGGGGGGACAAATCCACCAGGGCCGTGACGAGGATTCGAACCTGCGTCCGAGAGCATCCCAGACGCTGTCTTAATCGCCTGAGCTACGACATGGTCAAAACGAGGAGTTGAAAGGAGGGATGAGTTGTGGATTTGTTCACTTGAGCGCATCACGAAATTGTGATTTCTGTGTGTAATGAAAGGAGGACGTTTCTGGCTGTAGACGGCTTTGGAGGGGGGACTACGCTCTCCCTCAATGTCATCTGTGGGCGTCGACTCCCTCACTGTCAGCAAACACACCCGCTTTTGTGCCTCTAATTGAACTGTGTCTCAACTGGGGACTTCATCACGGCGTCTCTCACAACTTGTACCTCGAGTCAGTTGAAGTTGGAACGAAGTGATCCGGTAAGGGATCCCGTATGGACACGGACACCAGGGATCCCTACGTCGCTATTTTCATTAGTTATTTTCATCCTTAATGACTGTATGGTATACATACGTATGTATAGTGAGTCATCCTTGATATCATAATAGAGACGAGAGAGAGAGAGAGAGAGAGAGAGAGAGAGAGAGAGAGAGAGAGAGAGAGAGAGAGAGAGAGAGAGAGAGAGAGAGACAGATAGAGACAGAGAGAGACAGAGAAAGAGAGAGACAGAGAAAGAGAGAGACAGAGAGAGACAGAGACAGATCTATACAGTATTCCCGTACTCACCTGCGTTAAAATAAATAAATAAAAAACCACAACCTAGCCTAAATCTAAACAAAAAAAATCGTAACCATTACAAAACGTCAACCCCGTCTCGGCTCCACATATAGGCCGACATTCCATAATATTTAATATAAAACCACCTTCCTTAGGTAATTAAAGGCGAGAGTAAAGTGCCACAATCCTATGGCAAAAAAAAAGCCAAATCGTTGCCCCTGGCAACCAGCCAAGCTTCCGATAATGAAGCAATGTTTTGCGTCAAGTTCGGATAAGTTGGATATGCGAGGAATTCAATAACATGTCCCTTAATGAACAGCATCCGGCCGCCCTCACCCCAAACTCAAAGGCAACGCAATTTTTCATTATGAAAACTGAGTCGAGAGATCCGGTTACGGGAGTGTTGAAGCATGTGGGCCCTGGCGACGTTGACCAGCCCTCGCTCCTGCTAGATGTGGCACTATGCTAGATGTGGCACTAGTGCTAGATGTGGCACTATGCTAGATGTGGCACTAGTGCTAGATGTGGCACTAGTGCTAGATGTGACACTTGTGCTAGATGTGGCACTAGTGCTAGATGTGGCACTTTGCTAGATGTGGCACTAGTGCTAGATGTGGCACTAGTGCTAGATGTGGCACTTGTGCTAGATGTGGCACTAGTGCTAGATGTGGCACTATGCTAGATGAGGCACTAGTGCTAGATGTGGCACTATGCTTAATGTGGCACTAGTGCTAGATGTGGCACTAGTGCTAGATGTGGCACTAGTGCTAGATGTGGCACTATGCTAGATGTGGCACTATGCTAGATGTGGCACTATGCTAGATGTGGCACTATGCTAGATGTGGCACTAGTGCTAGATGTGGCACTAGTGCTAGATGTGGCACTAGTGCTAGATGTGGCACTAGTGCTAGATGTGGCACTAGTGTTAGACGTGGCACTGGTGCTAAATGTGGCACTAGTGCTAGATGTGGCACTAGTGCTAGATGTGGCACTAGTGCTAGATGTGGCACTAGTGCTAGATGTGGCACTATGCTAGACGTGGCACTAGTGCTAGATGTGGCACTAGTGCTAGATGTGGCACTAGTGCTAGATGTGGCACCAGTGCTAGATGTGGCACCAGTGCTAGATGTGGCACCAGTGCTAGATGTGGCACCAGTGCTAGATGTGGCACCAGTGCTAGATGTGGCACTAGTGTTAGATGTGGCACCAGTGCTAGATGTGGCACCAGTGTTAGATGTGGCACTAGTGCTAGATGTGGCACTAGTGCTAGATGTGGCACTAGTGCTAGATGTGGCACCAGTGTTAGATGTGGCACTAGTGCTAGATGTGGCACCAGTGCTAGATGTGGCACTAGTGTTAGATGTGGCACCAGTGCTAGATGTGGCACCAGTGTTAGATGTGGCACTAGTGCTAGATGTGGCACTAGTGCTAGATGTGGCACTAGTGCTAGATGTGGCACTAGTGCTAGACGTGGCACTAGTGCTAGATGTGGCACTAGTGCTAGACGTGGCACCAGTGCTAGACGTGGCACTAGTGCTAGATGTGGCACCAGTGCTAGATGTGGCACTAGTGCTAGATGTGGCACCAGTGCTAGATGTGGCACCAGTGCTAGACGTGGCACTAGTGCTAGATGTGGCACCAGCGCTAGACGTGGCACCAGTGCTAGATGTGGCACCAGTGCTAGATGTGGCACCAGTGCTAGACGTGGCACCAGTGCTAGACGTGGCACCAGTGCTAGACGTGGCACCAGTGCTAGACGTGGCACCAGTGCTAGACGTGGCACTAGTGCTAGATGTGGCACCAGCGCTAGACGTGGCACCAGCGCTAGACGTGGCACCAGTGCTAGATGTGGCACCAGTGCTAGATGTGGCACCAGTGCTAGATGTGGCACCAGTGCTAGACGTGGCACCAGTGCTAGATGTGGCACTAGTGCTAGACGTGGCACTAGTGCTAGACGTGGCACTAGTGCTAGATGTGGCACTAGTGCTAGATGTGTCACTAGTGTTAGATGTGGCACTAGTGCTAGATGTGGCACCAGCGCTAGATGTGGCACCAGCGCTAGTCGTGGCACCAGGGCTAGACGTGGCACCAGTGCTAGACGTGTCACTAGTGCTAGATGTGGCACCAGCGCTAGACGTGGCACCAGGGCTAGATGTGGCACCAGCGCTAGACGTGGCACCAGGGCTAGATGTGGCACCAGTGCTAGATGTGGCACCAGTGCTAGATGTGGCACCAGCGCTAGACGTGGCACCAGTGCTAGACGTGGCACTAGTGCTAGATGTGGCACCAGCGCTAGACGTGGCACCAGGGCTAGATGTGGCACCAGCGCTAGACGTGGCACCAGGGCTAGATGTGGCACCAGTGCTAGACGTGGCACCAGTGCTAGATGTGGCACCAGCGCTAGACGTGGCACCAGGGCTAGACGTGGCACCAGTGCTAGACGTGGCACCAGTGCTAGATGTGGCACCAGCGCTAGACGTGGCACCAGGGCTAGACGTGGCACCAGGGCTAGACGTGGCACCAGTGCTAGATGTGGCACCAGCGCTAGACGTGGCACCAGGGCTAGACGTGGCACCAATGCTAGACGTGGCACCAGTGCTAGATGTGGCACCAGCGCTAGACGTGGCACCAGCGCTAGACGTGGCACCAGGGCTAGACGTGGCACCAGCGCTAGACGTGGCACCAGGGCTAGACGTGGCACCAGGGCTAGATGTGGCACCAGTGCTAGATGTGGCACCAGCGCTAGACGTGGCACCAGCGCTAGACGTGGCACCAGTGCTAGACGTGGCACCAGTGCTAGATGTGGCACCAGCGCTAGACGTGGCACCAGCGCTAGACGTGGCACCAGTGCTAGACGTGGCACCAGCGCTAGACGTGGCACCAGGGCTAGACGTGGCACCAGTGCTAGACGTGGCACCAGTGCTAGACGTGGCACCAGCGCTAGACGTGGCACCAGGGCTAGACGTGGCACCAGGGCTAGACGTGGCACCAGGGCTAGACGTGGCAGCGCTGCAACACACAACAACAACAAACATGGCGTCACCACACAAGTACAGCACAAGTACACAAGTACGGCCGTCTCTCACCTCTCGTGTGGGTCATTACATAGGTCACGCCTCCTCTCACCTGCCTACCCATGCACCTATAATAATAATAATAATAATAATAATAATAATAATAATAATATAATAATAATATATACATATATTTTGTGTTACCAATTATTTTACCAATTACTGTTACACTAGCACTTTCACACTCTCACTCCCTTTCCCTTCCTCTCTCTCTCTCTCTCTCTCTCTCTCTCTCTCTCTCTCTCTCTCTCTCTCTCTCTCTCTCTCTCTCTCTCTCTTTCTCTCTCTCTTTCTCTCTCCTTCCTTTCCCACTACACACACACCAACATCAACCTTTACGTCTACATCATATTCAAAACTAACGAACATCAGAACATCCTTCATGAACCTCAGTTAAGAGGCATTCCCAACACTGTACACAACCTACGTGAGACCAGTCCTATAGTATGCAGCCTCGAATCCACACTTCAAAATTACTTAGTGAACATATGGAGTTAAACTCAATATTCAGTAGGATGTGACTGGCGTTTCCTCTCTGGATTGTAACGCTGAGGCGCTGGAAGTGAACCCTGGCTGGCCCGAATCACTAGCTTCTCTAACAAGATATAACCTAACTCAGTAAGGAACTTTTAAACTGCATTCTCTCTCTGGCAGCCGAGTGACTGTCAGACTAATGGAGGAAGCAGAGGGAATGAAGGAGTTCACTGAAATGAGATTGATTCTTAATTGTAGATAATTGAACCTCTTCCATTAGATCTGCTGATTAGATGTGTGTCACCCATCCTACATGCTTAAATGTTCTGCTGTTATATGTACAATCATATTTAATTTAATGGGTAGAATGGCTATTTCACACATACACACACACACACACACACACACACACACACACACACACACACACACACACACACACACACACATACACACACACACACACACACACACAAACACACACACACACACACACACACACACACACACACAGAGTAGTTAACAGATAAAATGCATTAGGCAGTGATGTGGTGGAGGCTGACTCCATACATAGTTTCAAATGTAGATATGACAGAGCCCAGTAGGCTCAGGAACCTGTACACCAGTTGACAGTTGAGAGGCGGGACCAAAGAGCCAGAACTCAACACCCGAAACCCAACTAGGTGAGTACACACGCAATACACACACACACACACACACACACACACACACACACACACACACACACACACACACACACACAGCTAACCAAAGCAAAAATACATTAGTTTACAAGTAAATACCAACATAAAATGAATATAAAAATGAATTTTGACTACAGCAATTGTCTAAATACCAGCCAGGCTGCAGGTAAACTATATATATATTATATATATCCCTTTCCAATACTCTCTCTCACACACTTCCGGTGAAAATTTACGTGTAATGTTGCTAATTCTGGTACGGCATAACTTGAAATTTTCCCAGGAAATGCAAATAAAAATTACAATTCTCCATATAACTCAAATGTCGCACATTTTGGGAGGCCGGAATTGTCTGATAACGCAGTTAAAAAGCTTTATAGAATGTACATAAAATGCAGCTGCCACTGTACGTATAGAATGCCTCGTTTATAGTGTCATCAGCCTGCTAGAGCAAGTAGTAAATAAATATTTGGAAAATTGCAGATATCTGTTCTTTGGAAATTACAGAATATTGCAAATTATAAATATATTTTATTAAATTTGTTTGTGATATCGTATTGTGTAACTGGTATATACCGCTATTGTAATGTTATGACCCCACACACACACACACACACACACACACACACACAAACTAGGCAGTGGAAACAGGAGGCCAGGCACAGGATACAGAATAGGAGATGAAGTACTTAATGAAACAGACAGAGAGAAAGATCTAGGAGTTGATATCACACCAAACCTGTCTCCTGAAGCCCACATAAAGAGAATAACGTCTGCGGCATATGCGAGGCTGGCTAACATCAGAACGGCGTTCAGGAACCTGTGTAAGGAATCATTCAGAATCTTGTACACCACATATGTAAGACCAATCCTGGAGTATGCGGCCCCAGCATGGAGCCCGTACCTTGTCAAGCACAAGACGAAGCTGGAAAAAGTCCAAAGGTATGCTACTAGACTAGTCCCAGAACTAAGAGGCATGAGTTATGAGGAAAGGCTGCGGGAAATGCACCTCACGACACTGGAAGACAGAAGAGTAAGGGGAGACATGATCACAACCTACAAAATCCTCAGGGGAATCGACCGGGTAAACAAGGACGAACTTTTCAACACTGGTGGGACGCGAACAAGGGGACACAGGTGGAAGCTGAGTACCCAAATGAGCCACAGAGACGTTAGAAAGAACTTTTTCAGTGTCAGAGTAGTTAGCAAATGGAATGCATTAGGAAGTGATGTGGTGGAGGCTGACTCCATTCACAGTTTCAAATGTAGATATGATAGAGCCCAATAGGCTCAGGAATCTGTACACCAGTTGATTGACGGTTGAGAGGCGGGACCAAAGAGCCAGAGCTCAACCCCCGCAAGCACAATTAGGTGAGTACAATTAGGTGAGTACACACACACACGGAAGGGTTACAGGGAAGAGGTGCTGTTCCTGTAACCTCATTGGCTGTCTGTTACAATGGATGATCAATTGAACGTTCAATCTTGGTCTTGATGTACAGGGGCCAGATTCACGAAGCAGTTATGCCAGCACTTACGAACCTGTCCATCTTTTCTCAATCTTTGGCGGCTTTGTTTACAATTATTAAACAGTTAATGAGCTCCGAAGCACCAGGAGGCTGTTTATAACAATAACAACAGTTGATTGGGAAGTTTTCATGCTTGTAAACTGTTTAATGTAACCAAAGCCGTCAAAGATTGAGGAAAGATGTACACGTTCGTAAGTGCTTGCGTAACTGCTTCGTGAATCTGGCCCCAAGATATATGAGCTGCCTGTTGTTAACCGAACAGTGTTTCTTGTCAAGTGCTTCTGCTATGTCTAATCTTTCATTGTCTCTGCCTCTAATGATTGTTCGGTGAAGCTGGTCATGATATCTAGTGACAATCTGCTCGTGTGAAATAATTGTGATTTTGTGATGATGTCCAATTGTTTATACATTGTCAGGCACCTTGAAAGATATATTGTCGTCTTGTCTATATATTGAGAACATTGGGATTAACAATCCTCTAGTTGGTAAAAAGTAGGGGGGGGGGAGGAGAACCTTGACATGAATAAGCACAGGCAACTCGTCCCAAACAACATAAATTTATTCCTGCGGTCTCTAATGGTGCTCAAGTGATGCCCCCGCGGGCTCTAGTGTTCTCTCCCTCGCCTCCTCGAATCCTAAGGCTTTATAGAACCTAACTACCCGCTCTCCTCTAAACCAAGAGGCTCTAACACAAATAAAAGCCAATTACAAGAGAGATTGAGGTCCAGAAATGCTGACAAAGCCGCCTCCCCGCCAACACACACCAGATAATTAGATCTCCGTCCGTGTTTACACTCACTTGGCGGGAAAAAGCAAGCTGCTGATTGGCTGGCGGCAGCATTGTTATTTCAACGGAAAAAAACGGTCATTTTTTTTGGTTTTGGTTTAACAATACAACAAAAACATTGACGCCGTGTTGATTATAACGAAGTTTTTAAGGCCGTGATATAATTAGAGTTTGGTCTCTTGAGCTCGTAGGGAAAATTAGGGCGGTATAGAGGGTAATTTGGGAGGTCTCTGATGTTTAAGAAATTAGCCTCAAAGTTTCTTAATTTTTGTAGCAGAGTGATTGAGACGAACCCAGCTGGAGCAGTGACGGAAAAGATCTATACCAGTATGACTATAAAGCATGTGCCACTGGCAGGATAGGAACTGGGATATGAGGACAGGATAGGAACTGGGATATGAGGACAGGATAGTAACTGGGATATGAGGACAGGATAGGAACTGAGATATGAGGACAGGATAGGAACTGAGATATAAGGACAGGATAGGAACTGATATATGAGGACAGCATAGGAACTGAGATATGAGGACAGGATAGTAACTGGGATATGAGGACAGGATAGTAACTGGGATATGAGGACAGGATAGGAACTGAGATATAAGGACAGGATAGGAACTGATATATGAGGACAGCATAGGAACTGAGATATGAGGACAGGACAGGAACTGGGATATGAGAACAGGCTAGTAACTGGGATATGAGGACAGGATAGGAACTGAGATATAAGGACAGCATAGGAACTGAGATATGAGGACAGGACAGGAACTGGGATATGAGGACAGGATAGTAACTGATATATGAGGACAGGATAGGATCTGATATATGAGGACAGGACAGGAACTGATATATGAGGGCAGGATAGGAACTGATATATGAGGGCAGGATAGGAACTGGGACATGAGGACAGGATAGTAACTGATATATGAGGACAGGATAGTAACTGATATATGAGGACAGGATAGTAACTGATATATGAGGACAGCATAGGAACTGGGATATGAGAACAGGCTAGTAACTGGGATATGAGGACAGGATAGTAACTGATATATGAGGACAGGATAGGATCTGATATATGAGGACAGGACAGGAACTAATATACTAGGACAGCATTAGGAACTGATATATGAGGACAGCATAGGAACTGAGATATGAGGACAGGATAGGAACTGAGATATAAGGACAGGATAGGAAATGATATATGAGGACAACATAGGAACTGAGATATGAGGACAGGATAGGAACTGATATACTAGGACAGCATTAGGAACAGATATATGAGGGCAGGATAGGAAATGGGACATGAGGACAGGATAGTAACTGATATATGAAGACAGGATAGTAACTGGGATATAAGGAGGGACGCGCCCTACACAAGACTACCGTAATCCCCACATCAACCAGTCAGGGGCAGGAACACGCGGCTACTCTCGCTTCAAAAGCAAGTTAATATCACGAGAGAATTTTACATTGGTTCTTAACTAAATTAAGATCGACAAAGCCAAAGAGAAAAAAAGACTTTATAGTTGAGCTGAAAGCCTAATTAGCTGGTGGGATGGGGGGGGGGGAGGAGGAGGGGCATTGGCATGATATATTTGAGAAAAAACTAGACCAAATCTTTTATTTTTTTTTTGTATTTTTTTTGTTCTTTGACTTGATTTTGATATTATTCACAGATTAATGTCGATTAAAATTCGAGAAAGAGATTGCAAGATTGCAATTATCAGGAGAATGTACTAAGCCAGTACGATCATATAGAACTAGGAAGGAATATGAGGACAATTTAGGAAGCTGTGTTATATGGATGGGCGAAATGAAACAGTGCTCAATCACTTCGACCATCGGGGATTGAACTCCACAGCCTGTCGTCGTCCTCCTCAGGTTTCCCAATGTCAAGAAAACGATCAATTTAAAGTGGTCTCTCCTAACCTACCAGAGGACCTAAAACAGAAAACGGGACAGTACGTCACTTTCGCCAGCCGCTTTCATTTTCTAGTACGATAATTTTTGGCTTTATGTAACGCATACGAGCGAAAAGCGACGTTCTTTGTAAGAGGACGGGTTGTAGAAGGACAGGTTGTAGGAGGACAGGTTGTAGGAGGACAGGTTGTAGGAGGACAGGTTGTGGGAGGACAGGTTGTGGGAGGACAGGTTGTGGGAGGACAGGTTGTAGGAGGACAGGTTGTAGGAGGACAGGTTGTAGGAGGACAGGTTGTAGGAGGACAGGTTGTGGGAGGACAGGTTGTTGGAGGACAGGTTGTAGGAGGACAGGTTGTAGGAGGACAGGTTGTAGGACAGGTTGTAGGAGGACAGGTTGTGGGAGGACAGGTTGTTGGAGGACAGGTTGTAGGAGGACAAGTTGTAGGAGGACAGGTTGTAGGAGGACAGGTTGTAGGAGGACAGGTTGTGGGAGGACAGGTTGTGGG
>NC_091200.1:11981732-11986732 GCF_040958095.1 Procambarus clarkii | reverse complement strand
TTTTAAAAAGTTTAGGTGTATAATTTCCATTCGCTAAGTACAGTACCTGATGTTTACATGGTCTGTTTTGTTTAATTCTCGGTACACGTGTGTGTGTGTGTGTGTGTGTGTGTGTGTGTGTGTGTGTGTGTGTGTGTGTGTGTGTGTGTGTGTGTGTGTGTTTACTAGTTGTGTTTACTAGTTGTCTTTTTACGGGGGTTGAGCTCTGCTCTTTCGGCCCGCCTCTCAACTGTCAATCAACTGTTTACTAACTACTTTTTTTTTCCCACACCACACACACACACACCACAGGAAGCAGCCCGTGACAGCTGACTAACTCCCAGGTACCTATTTACTGCTAGGTAACAGGGGCATTCAGGGTGAGAGAAACTTTGCCCATTTGTTTCTGCCTCGTGCGGGAATCGAACCCGCGCCACAGAATTACGAATCCTGCGCGCTATCCACCAGGCTACGAGACCCCTGTGTGTGTGTGTGTGTGTGTGTGTGTGTGTGTGTGTGTGTGTGTGTGTGTGTGTGTGTGTGTGTGTGTGTGTGTGCGCGCGCGCGTGTATACCCAAATGAGCCACAGAGACATTAGAAATATGTTTTCAGTGTCAGAGTAGTTAACAGGTGTAATGCATTAGGCAGTGTTGTGGTGGAGGCTGTCTCCATACAGTTTCAAATGTAGATATGATAAGAGCCCAATAGGCTCAGCTAGGAACCCGTACACCAGTTAACCGACTATTGAGAGTTTGGGACCAAAGAGCCGAACCTCAACCCCCGCAAGCACAGGTAGGTGAGAACACACAGCTCTGTAGAGCAGGTACAGAGCTCTGAGCGTGTGAAACTCAAGATACAGACTATCACCCCATCCCAGCCCCTCTGTCCCTCTTCCCCCTTCCTTCTCAAGGGAAAGATCAAACCCTCTCCCACCGCCTCTCTCCCTACCGATAATATCGCTATCCTGTGGAAGGGACAGGGAGGACTGTTGACTTGTCTCTTCTGCTGCAGTAAACAAGGTGTTATCAGGGTCTATGACTACGTTTTACCCTCTTCTTTCCCTCCTCCTACTTCCCCTTCCTCCTCCAACCTCTCCCTCCATCTCCCCATCCCATACATCAGCGTCCCTGCCTCCAGTCGACATTCCTCCCAACGCGAGGCCTCTCTACACGTCCTAAATACCTACTCCACAAGCCCACACAGGGAAGAAGGGGAGGGGTCGATGCGTGCACTCGAATGTCTCTTCCGCCTCTCCTCTCATCCGCTGTTTTCCCAGTATAGGAGGAGGAGGAGGGGAGCGTGGAGTAGCAACTCTCACATAAGCATATAAACTGATTCATTCAGAGCCCCCTCGCCTCCTGGGGGGCGTCCACGGAGACCCTGTCAGCGACTTCGATAGTGAGAAAGATATACTGAACGAGAGAGCCAGTGCACGTGTGTGTGTCTCTCTCTCTCTCTCTCTCTCTCTCTCTCTCTCTCTCTCTCTCTCTCTCTCTCTCTCTCTCTCTCTCTCTCTCTCAGTGCTGGCTACGACTGAAGAACTTGGCATCACAGACTCCATTCTGCATTTAATA
Organism: Procambarus clarkii; assembly: GCF_040958095.1. Lineage (NCBI taxonomy): Eukaryota > Metazoa > Arthropoda > Malacostraca > Decapoda > Cambaridae > Procambarus > Procambarus clarkii. Next base: position 11,985,179 of record NC_091200.1, on the reverse strand, counting down.
AAGGACTTCCTTCAAGAACGGACTCTAAGGGTATGGGCTCTAATGGAGCAGAATCTGAAAGCCTCTCAAATTTTGCCAGTGTGCGACCCAAGATGCTGGGGGAGAAAAGGTCGACCCAAGATGCTGGAGAGGGAGGAGATCGACCCAAGATGCTGGGGGAGAAAAGGTCGACCCAAGATGCTGGGGGAGAGATCGACCCAAGATGCTGGGGGAGAAGAGATCGACCCAAGATGCTGGGGGAGAGATCGACCCAAGATGCTGGGAGAGAAAAGGTCGACCCAAGGTGCTGGGGGAGAAAAGGTCGACCCAAGATACAACCAAGAGGTCATACATAGAGGAACTTGTAGAGGCGAGGCCACGCATAGAGGAACTTGTAGAGGCGAGGCCACACATAGAGGAACTTGCAGAGGCGAGGCCACACATAGAGGAACTTGTAGAGGCGAGGTCACACATAGAGGAACTTGTAGAGGCGAGGCCACACATAGAGGAACTTGTAGAGGCGAGGCCACACATAGAGGAACTTGTAGAGGCGAGGCCACACATAGAGGAACTTGTAGAGGCGAGGCCACACATAGAGGAACTTGTAGAGGCGAGGCCACACATAGAGGAACTTGTAGAGGCGAGGCCACACATAGAGGAACTTGTAGAGGCGAGGCCACACATAGAGGAACTTGTAGAGGCGAGGCCACACATAGAGGAACTTGTAGAGGCGAGGCCACACATAGAGGAACTTGTAGAGGCGAGGCCACACATAGAGGAACTTGCAGAGGCGAGGCCACACATAGAGGAACTTGTAGAGGCGAGGCCACACATAGAGGAACTTGTAGAGGCGAGGCCACACATAGAGGAACTTGTAGAGGCGAGGCCACACATAGAGGAACTTGTAGAGGCGAGGCCACACATAGAGGAACTTGTAGAGGCGAGGCCACACATAGAGGAACTTGTAGAGGCGAGGCCACACATAGAGGAACTTGTAGAGGCGAGGCCACACATTGAGGAACTTGTAGAGGCGAGGCCACACATAGAGGAACTTGTAGAGGCGAGGCCACACATAGAGGAACTTGTAGAGGCGAGGCCACACATAGAGGAACTTGTAGAGGCGAGGCCATACAAAGAGCAACATCTGGAGAAAGAACATCACTGAGTCGCTGTAAACACACCAGCACTTCGTCGACCTGTTCTTTTAATCATTAATGCAGCAGAGTGGTCCTTCGACGTGTACTTCTACGAAAGAGAGAGAGAGAGAGAGAGAGAGAGAGAGAGAGAGAGAGAGAGAGAGAGAGAGAGAGAGAGAGAGAGAGAGAGAGAGAGAGAGAGAGAGAGACTCCTTTATTCTGAACCTCTTCCTAGCAACATTTTGGTTACATATGACCTGATTCTCCCTCCTTATTAGCTGGGGCAAAGGAGCAGAGCGATAAAGATGCAGATGAAGGAACGCAGATAGACCAAATTACGGACCAAAGTGCGTAGGGGGGATGTCAGGGGGGGGGGGGTGGAGGGTAGGTGGCAGAGGGGGAGAGAGAGAGAGGAAGGAAGACACATAAACACAGACGAGAGTTTTACGAGTTTTCTCAGAAAATTTCTGAAACTAGATAAAAGATTTATTTTTCCTTCTCCCATGAAACTTGGGAAGCAACTGACTTAATGCCGCTTATTGAAGGTTGTTCTTCATGCTCGGTGCCTTGATTTGGCGTGAGGAGGGGGGGAGGGGTAAGGGGGGTAGGGGGAGAATAGGGAAGTTAAGGAAGGGGGGTGTTTCAGCTGTCATTTGACGTGGAGGGCTGATGGGTGTTGCTTATGAATACCCTATTCAGGTCAAAGGCTAGTCACAAGGTATTCCCCATTGGCTCCACATGTCAGCCCTGGTCGTCCTGTGCCGGGAGACCCATGCACAGGGGGAAGATGGGGGGCGGTGTATTTCATGGGTTGGTAAACGAGGGAATGGGGAAGGTTCAGCTAGCAAGCAACCCGGATGAATCAACCGGCTGGTCAACTCTTGACTAGGATCAAATGGGTTCTTTGGGAGTGCCTACAAGCATGGCACTCATCTCTGAGGGCCTGAGGGTGCCTATAACCTATCCCCTTGTGGTGCTTCGTGGAACCCAAGGGACACAGAAATGGAGTTGAATTTGTATTTTGATGCATTTTGTTGTATTTTCCTCTAAGGCTTATGTGGCGAGCGAGCCGGCCTCTCGAGTCTAAAATCTCTGAACCATTATTGCCAAGAGATTCGATTCTTGTGGACTGAAGAGCGCTCTTTTAACTTAAACTATGTTTTATAAAGGAATTTTGAGAGCATAGAAGAAATGGTTCTTTGTAGGATGAGCTTAGCTTACCTTCTAAGTATACAGGCGATGAGTCACAATAACGTGGCTAAATTATGTTGACCAGACCACACACTAGAATGTGAAGGGACGACGACGTTTCGGTCCGTCCTGGACTCATTCTTACAATCGACTTGAGAATGGTCCAGGACGGACCGAAACGTCGTCGTCCCTTCACATTCTAGTGTGTGGTCTGGTCAACCTTCTAAGTATACTTTCTCAAAGAAACAATCCTTCACACTTCACGAAGCCTGCAGAGGATGTCGTAAAGCCGATCAAAATAACCTTTGATCTTTAAGAACTGTGGTTGAAGGGGCTTCAAGGACGCTAACCCGTTCATAAGTCCTCAGATGAAGAAATTGTCTTCAAGTAAAACAGAAGACAATACCAAGAAGACGCGTGAATGGCCCTTGACTATTGGGCCGTGAATCATGGCTCATCTCAACTTTGAAAATCTACCAAGAAATATATGAATTACCTGGGGAGCATAAATTCAGTACCTGTGTGATTATCTTTTTGTGATTACATGAGTAATGCTGTGTGTGTGTGTGTGTGTGTGTGTGTGTGTGTGTGTGTGTGTGTGTGTGTGTGTGTGTGTGTGTGTGTGTGTGTGTGTGTGTACTCACCTAGTTGTGTTTGCGGGGGTTGAGCTCTGGCTCTTTGGTCCAGAGCTCCAGAGTGTGTGTGTGTGCGTGCGTGTGTGTACTCACCTAATTGTACTCACCTAATTGTGCTTGCGGGGGTTGAGCTTTGGCTCTTTGGTCCCGCCTCTCAACTGTCAATCAACTGGTGTACAGATTCCTGAGCCTACTGGGCTCTATCATATCTACATTTGAAACTGTGTATGGAGTCAGCCTCCACCACATCACTTCCTAGTGCATTCCATTTATTAACTACTCTGACACTGAAAAAATTCTTTCTAACGTCTCTGTGGCTCATCTGGGTACTAAGTTTCCACCTGTGTCCCCTTGTTCGTGTCCCACCCGTGCTGAAGAGTTTGTCTTTGTCCACCCTGTCAATTCCCCTGAGAATTTTGTAGGTGGTTATCATGTCTCCCCTTACTCTTCTGTTTTCCAGGGATGTGAGGTTCAGCTCCTTTAGCCTTTCCTCGTAGCTCAATCCT
>NC_091200.1:11888169-11981232 GCF_040958095.1 Procambarus clarkii | reverse complement strand
GAGGCAGATTTAAGAGCGCGGGGCTCGAACTTTGTAGAGCAGGCGAGGCTGTCGTGATCTGAAGGTAATGTTGCCAATAAAACCTTTCCCTTCCCCACGCCTTCCCTTTCCCACACGCCCTCCCAGCCTCCTGCTCTCCCTCCTTCCCACCCTTCTTCTCCTCCTTGCCTATCTTCCTTATTTCTTGTTCCAAGGAAGAGGTCAGTAGACACAAGGAAGATCTCTCTCAGGAACATATAACGTTTCGCACTCTCCTGTGGCTGGTGAGACTATAGAGCTCAGACCATACCATACTCAGACCATAGACACGGGCTCACCATAGACCCATAGACGATGGGTAATGAACACCTGTCATGATTAATATACACCTGTCATGATGAGTAATATAATCTTAAGTGTTTCTTGTGTTTTCCAGATAAATGATTATTTTTTGAGTAAAAGAGGAATTAGTTATGCTTTAACTGAGCTAGTGTTGCAATATTAAACTTTATTTCAAATAACATTACAAATTGTATTTTTATTGTATAATACATAATTAAAGCATGTATATCCGCGTGTATAATGCAATGTTTTCACCTTTCAGGTTTCTTCAAGAAGATTAGGCTGGATGTACCAAGTGATCTCTATTCTTAAATCAATCTATTATATATTATTAAAACCATGCTCATAATGTCAAGCATTAAAACTTTACCAACTAAAATACGAAGATAATCAGAAAAAATAAGCATCCAGCTGTATTTTGTAAAAGAATTGAATCGAAACTTTTTAAGTGGAATTGTTAACTGTATCGGAATCTTTAAGATATTTGAGTACCGTTCTGTCACTAATTTATACCCACACGTGTACAGAACCTGTACATACAAGCACAAAGAAGAGGATAGCAAGAGAATGTTAGAGAATAGATGAGAACACTGCTAGAGAGGAGAGAACAGATAAGAACAATGCTAGAGAGAACAGATGTGACAACATTCCTACCTTACACCAGAAAGCGACCGAACACCACCACCTCGCTAACGACACGCCAACTAACGACCTCCGCCCCTGTTACAACCGAAGAACTCGTTCTCTCGTCTCATATGACGCCAAAATATTCAACGGACTCCTCGTCAAAACGGCCGGATTCAAACGCGGCAATTTTGGCGTTTTCTATGTAACGGTTTCTATGGGTCAAGCGAGTTCCTTTGGTGTCATTTGTTTCTAGTTAAAACAGTTGCATTTTGAGTGGCAAATCGATCCAACTGGCTGCTTGAATTCACACATTTAATCACATTATAGCAAAAGAGTATAGGCCTCCGAATCCTAACAGCATAGTTCCCTGGATCCTAACAACATGGGCTTCACTTTAGAAACAATGTCGAACAATCGCCACAATAAAGGGGCGCCATTTGAGGTGGTAATTGCAACAAATGAGCCGCGCTGGCTATTGTTTATCCAGGCTGCTTGTGGCTTCGTGCTGGCTTTGTTTATCCAGGCTGCTTGTGGCTTCGTGCTGGCTTTGTTTATCCAGGCTGCTTGTGGCTTCGTGCTGGCTATTGTTTATCCAGGCTGCTTGTGGCTTCGTGCTGGCTTTGTTTATCCAGGCTGCTTGTGGCTTCGTGCTGGCTTTGTTTATCCAGGCTGCTTGTGGCTTCGTGCTGGCTATTGTTTATCCAGGCTGCTTGTGGCTTCGTGCTGGCTATTGTTTATCCAGGCTGCTTGTGGCTTCGTGCTGGCTTTGTTTATCCAGGCTGCTTGTGGCTTCGTGCTGGCTATTGTTTATCCAGGCTGCTTGTGGCTTCGTGCTGGCTTTGTTTATCCAGGCTGCTTGTGGCTTCGTGCTGACTTTGTTTATCCAGGCTGCTTGTGGCTTCGTGCTGGCTATTGTTTATCCAGGCTACTGGTGGCTTTTGTCCGGTGTCACGCCCTCTTGTGGCGCTAGAGACGGAAGAGACCAAACACAGTGAAGAGAGCAGAGAAGAAAGGAGGGAAGGAAAAGGCGGAGAGAGAGAAAATAGAAAGATGGTAGAGAGGAGGGGAAAGGATAGAGATAAAAAATAAAAATAGGTGATAGAGTAAAATATAAATAAATAAAAAAAATATATTATATATATTATTGAAAACTCACACCCCAGAAGTGACTCGAACCCATACTCCCAGAAGCAACGCATCTGGTATGTACAAGACGCCTTAATCCACTTGACCATCACGACCGGACATAATGAGGTGATAGCCGAGGCTATTTGAACCACCCCACCGCCGGCACTCGGATAGTTATCTTGGGCATAGCATTTTACCAAATCACCTCATTCTTTGGGGCAACACGTGAGGAACACAAATGCGAAACTCTTCTGGGGTGTGAGTTTTCAGTTGCATATGTCCTGGGGACCATTCAGGCTTGTTCGCATTATATATATTATATAAAAATTTGTGAGGGTACCACCTCTGGTGCCAATGTGGGGACCCATAGCCTCGGAGAAGAAAATAAAAAGTATTCAGAGGAGACCTTGTGGTTTCTCACTGAACACTAATATTATCTTCTCCTATCACCCCCATTCTTTTGTATGTACACATATTTATTTGCTTTATTTGAACTTTGTTACAAAAAAGGAGTTACATATAGGTTACAAAGATGGTTATCATAGGTTGTCGAGTTCCTCCAGCTCCTCAGATGGCGGGCAGGAACCCTGGATGTAGTGCGCATTTCCCCTCTGTATCGCCACACTGAGGCGCTGGAAAAGAAAGCTGGCAGCTCTAGGGTCCCTTGTTGTTTCAATGAGCCTAGAACCCAGTTCCTTCAAAAAAATGGTAGCACTTTTACCCCAGGCGCCGAGTGTCTCAGAAGCAATGGGGACAAAATTGTAGTGGTGATCCAGTTCTCTATACTGACGGGATTTGGCTGCTTCCCTGTGGGTGGCAGCGCCACCTGGTTGTGCAACACTGAGGTTAATGTAGGTGTTAGCCAGGGTTGATATGCACGTGTAGTCCCATACCAACTGCTTGCCATTCTTCCAGGGGTTCACTGTGATACCATCCGGGCGACCAATAAGAGCATCAGAGTTACGGGGCGGTAGGTAACGGGGCTCTCTTTCAGCTGGGCATCCAGCTGTGGTGAGGCTCCTCTTGATGATGTCGTTAACTTCACTGTGCCTCGAGTGCCATCCCCCTGTGCTTTGGCAGAGTAGGCCACGGTGGCCGTACCTGTCAGCCACCACCTCGCCGCAAATACACCTATATCTGGTGTGGATTGGGGCAGCAAGGCGAAGGGCCACAGCAATTCGGAGGGCGTGTGGTGTGAGACGCGTGCCAGTTGCCGACATTGGGGTTGCTAACAGGAAATCCCCTGCATGTGGGGCTGCTACTGCTGTGAGGCGAGCAATGTCGTGTTGTGTTGTTGCAGCAACTTGGCAACAGCAACTATGCAGCAACTATATATATATATATATATATATATATATATATATATATATATATATATATATATATATATATATATATAATCAGTACAGCATATGTGGAGAAGAGAAAGAAAGGGATAGAAAGTGGAGAGAGGAGGATAAGACAAAGTCGAGAGAAGAACAGAGAAAAGAGAGAATGTAGATAATTAGAGAAAGAATAGTGGGAAAAGGTGCATGTTGTGTGTTTACAAGAGTATGGATAGCGAGGAGAGATGGATAGCAGTGAAAATAAGAAGAGGAGCAATAGGCAGGAGTGAGAGAGGAAGGAGGGAGACAGGAGGCAAGACAAGAAGGGGGAGAAGAGGAGGAGGAGAAAGAGCAAAAAGTCGATAACTCGACAATTCGGCAGACGGTCAAATGAGAGACTATCAACCATTTAACGCCCACAATAAAGGACAAATAAAGTGGTGAAGGACACGGTGGAGGACGGCACGAGGAGGACGTCTGAGAGGCTAATGTATGCTGCCTGGTGGAGTGCCAGGTCCTGGCTGCCTGGTGGAGTGCCAGGTCCTGGCTGCCTGGTGGAGTACCAGGTCCTGGCTGCCTGGTGGAGTGCCAGGTCCTGGCTGCCTGGTGGAGTGCCAGGTCCTGGCTGCCTGGTGGAGTGCCAGGTCCTGGCTGCCTGGTGGAGTGCCAGGTCCTGGCTGCCTGGTGGAGTGCCAGGTCCTGGCTGCCTGGTGGAGTGCCAGGTCCTGGCTGCCTGGTGGAGTGCGAGGTCCTGGCTACCTGGTGGAGTGCCAGGTCCTGGCTGCCTGGTGGAGTGCCAGGTCCTGGCTACCTGGTGGAGTGCCAGGTCCTGGCTACCTGGTGGAGTGCCAGGTCCTGGCTGCCTGGTGGAGTGCCAGGTCCTGGCTGCCTGGTGGAGTGCCAGGTCCTGGCTACCTGGTGGAGTGCCAGGTCCTGGCTGCCTGGTGGAGTGCCAGGTCCTGGCTGCCTGGTGGAGTGCCAGGTCCTGGCTGCCTTGTGGAGTGCCAGGTCCTGGCTGCCTTGTGGAGTGCCAGGTCCTGGCTGCCTGGTGGAGTGCCAGGTCCTGGCTGCCTGGTGGAGTGCCAGGTCCTGGCTGCCTGGTGGAGTGCCAGGTCCTGGCTGCCTGGTGGAGTGCCAGGTCTTCTTGGCGCTGGTGGAGTGCCACTGGACATCACCATCAACTACTACTGTAGGTCCACCACGACTAATACAACAATACACAAATCCCATATGTTTAATACAAACTGTAAGAGCGGGAAGTAAGGCTAGCAAAAAGAGGTAGGTTCAAAACACCTTCTCTGATGTATTACAAAACATTTGTCTCAGTATACGACAAGGTATACTTCCAATATTTATTTCTGTCGGCAGTCTTCAGTACTGTGTTGAAAAGGGGGAGAGAGAGAGAGAGATCCTTCAGCTTTTCTATTCTCATTTGTGGTAGTTCTACAAGACTTTTCGAGGGGGCCAGTGCAGACGTCCTCGATTCACACTGTAAATTCTAAGGTTTGACCCATGTACAAGAGGTCCCTTATAATCACTTTCTGTTATTGAGACGCACATTCATTCGCACACGCACACACACACACACACACCTCGCACTTAAAACAATCAACAAGACATTCAGAAGACGGGGGGGGGGGGGGAAAGAATGGGACCCACATTCTCATTTCCCATATTATTGCGGGGGGGGGGGGGGGGGGGACTCACCGAGCAGCGTGACTCAACGTCCACACGGACCACTCTACCCCCTCCATAAACCACATCGAAGACCAAATTCCTACGCCAATTAAATGCAAATCCAATTCCCCCAAAAATTCACTAATTTCCTTTATAGCAGCGCTCGTAATTAGGTGCCCACCATATGGCAATAACATTTCTCATTCCTTTCCTTCCCAGAACCTTCAAGTGAAGGAGTGTCTCTTGGGCTTTGGGCAGATTAGAAGAGTCGTACACAGATTAGAAGTGTCGTACACAGATTAGAAGTGTCGTAGACAGATTAGAAACGCCGTAGACAGATTAGAAGATTAGAAAGCGCCAAGCCATTACGACTATATAATACTTGGAAGGGGTCAGGAAGTACAACTGGATGAGCACATCGTGAATTCCAGGCTGGTCTTGGTCAAGCCGTGGCCTTTGACTTATTGTGCACCAAGATATTCCGTATGACTGTACCTGTATCCACCACCTCTCTCACACACTCAATATTGTGTATTCTATCACAACAACTGAATATTCCCTGTCTCTTTGACATATTACCGCCTTCCATACTGTAGTCCAAGGACACGTTACGAACCAGTAGCTGGTAGAGAGCTCCCTTGTGACTATCGACAAGGATTTGTAACGAATGCTCTCCTTGTTGCAACATACCATCGTTAGGGTGTTTGAGTTCTACGTGCACAGAGATTGCAATCTGTGCAATCTGTCGCCACACCAACCGGTCTTGAGTCGATACAGTCAAAGAGTTCAGGAAGTGTCACTGAGCGAGTGAAGGTGGAAGACGGCTGACACTCGAGGGCCAGAGCTCATAAAATCGAAATTCATTTAAAAGTTGAGGGAAAGTTAAACTGTCCAGGATCATAAGTGGCGCAGTAGTCGCGTGTTACGAACCCGGATCCAGCGTCCTAGCCTGGAGCAGTGACAAACACGCCATCTGTGGGTCAGCTCCCGAAACCCCCGCCAAACGAACGACGACACCTAGTGAGGACAGCGTGTACTGGCCTCGAGGACCAGTTTCCAGTCTGGTTCAGCGCTCAACACCGCCGCTCCTGACCCCTGGTGAGGTGGTGCTCCGACGACAGCGCCATCTATGGAGTGGATATGTCGGGCGTTTGTATCTGAGCCTGTGAGTGTGGAGTATTAGTGTCCCAGTTATTAATGACGTGTCTGCTTACAGAGCCGACCTGGGACCACTGTGTTGAAGGAGTAGTCAGTCTACCCGAGGCAGCCAGTCTCCATACAGTGAAGTTTGCTGCAGCTTTTGTGACGTCGCCCCCCCCCGGAAGAACACTGTGGTGTGTTAGCCTGCCATTGGAGTGGCAGTTAAAGGATTTACCCGCGACCGACGGTTGGAGACGATAATCCACTGGGGTATTGAGGACAGGAGGGTGATTGGTGATATCACACGAGACTCCTGTCTAGGGCGTACCCCTTTTATCGCTCGTGGAGTGGCCGTACCAGCCTTGGTGGCTCAGTACCTGCCAGCAGACCTGCTGGACGTGTGGTTGACGGCCTCCACGACGGTGCCCCCAGTGGACCTGTGTTGTGGCTGACCTGTGGCCAGGGTAGGCTCGGCGTTCTCAGAGGACACGTCTTGAGGCCACGAAGAAAGCACCGCGGACTCAGCACCTAGCTTCGAGGATCCATAGTCTCCAGTAGAAGACTACAGTGTTGATCCCCTTTGTAAAGTGTTAATACCCCTCCCCCTTGTGTACGTTTTACTTTTATATATTTAAATGGTGATGGTTATATTATATTATATTAAGTTCTTACCTTTCTTTCCCTACTCCCTTTAAGTTACTTGCGTCACGGATCGCATCCCTTGATAGCCTCTACTGGCTTGGGGCCGGATATATATCTTCCTCTAACTACATCAGAGTAAGAACCCCGTTGCGTCCCGAGAGGGCCGTAACAGTCCCAAAACTCCAGTCCCAAACTGGTTTAGAGCTGAGAGCCAAGGGGGGGGGGGGATTCAATGAAATCTTGAGGTTGTCGAGGGGATTGGTCTCTGTGTTCAGTCTCACTTCAGCTGTTTTATTCCATATCCTTCTTTCTCTTCCTCCCTGCTTCTCCTCCACCCTCAAGTCGAAAACTGCTAAGAATTAAACAAAGTCCCTCTCTCCTCTCCAAGCTCCCTTCTCTCCCCTTTCTCCACCTCTAAGCTTCTCTATTCCCCCTTTCCTCCCTCTAAGCTCCTCCTTTCTCTCGGTCTAAACTTCCCGCTTCCCCTCTTCCCTTCCTCGAAGCTGCCATTTCCCAGAAGCTCGTTAACTCCTATTTTGTCTGTAAATTTCTGTGAGGGGTTCACACAGCCTCCACGCCCAACACAACAGCACTCCACAGAGATTTAAGCACAAAGGTTTCCAGTATCTAGCAAAATGAGGGAATACCATAGGCAGGTTTGGTTTTACGACGTGTCGGTGGACATTTTGACGTGTCGGTGGACATTTTGACGACTCTGTGTACGCTTTGACGAGTCTGTATACGCTTTGACGAGTCTGTGTACGCTTTGACGAGTCTGTGTACGCTTTGACGAGTCTGTGTACGCTTTGACGAGTCTGTGTACGCTTTGACGAGTCTGTGTACGCTTTGACGTGTTTTTGTACGATTTGACATGTTTGTTGTTATATTTTGTCATTAACCACACATTAGATTATTTCCTCAATCTGTGGACTCGCGAGTGAAAAATGCTATGATCGTAACAGGTTGTTTATACTGCAGAATTATAAAGAATTTGATACGTGATGGCAAGAGGATAGAGTGGTGTTGCAACACCTGAAAAGGTTGTATTGCTTGGTGTGGTGTTAGGCTTAATTTAGGCCTCCAAACTGTGGGAGAGTTATTAAAGCCATCAACTTGGGCTTAATTAACCAGTTAGCAGGTGTTGTTTAATCTTGAATGTAGTTCAGGATAAAGTATACTCGACGAGTAATATATCGAGAATCTGAATGAGCTAGGCCCGCTAGCTGAATGAATCTGAATGAGCTAGGCCCTCTAGGCCCGCGTTGTTGAACGCTCAATATAAACAACACATTGAATAACAATTGTAGAACATTATAGTCAAGGAACACTGGCAATGAAATAGCTATTTACCCAGCCCCTGCAGCTGTCGTACATTATTGCTCTAGATAGCTATAAAAACGCCTGTAGTGCTCAAACCACTACTACAAGGTGTTGCAGTAGGTGAAGGAGGTAACGCAGATCACCTACCTCGGCAGGAGGAAGCTCCGGGAACCACAGCGCTGGGAGGTCCCTTGGCGATGGAACACTACTGGCCTGTGTTGCTGTGTTCACTCACTGGCTTTCAAAAGTACAATGGAAGGCGGTAGCAACCTCCAGCAACACTAAGACTCGTCTGCTCGTTTTCCAGAGATGAACGCCATTTGGCTCATTATATTTGCAACGTCTTTAGCGAGCTGGATTCGTAACCACAGTTGCTAAATCCTCCTATTCTCAACATGGCTGGTTAAATGGTCATTAATCCCGCACAATAACAACCACTTCACACGTGACAATGTTTACATGGACGGCGGCTCACAGCTGATTGCATTCGAGTTGGTCTCAAACAATGCTCAGCTCATTACTTTTTGTTTTTTGGAAGCTCACCTCTCTAAATATTTCAATCGCCAGCCAGGGACCGGATTTATCAAGCAGTTACGCAAGAACTTGCGAAACTTCTCGTTCTGATCGACGTCTTTGCGATTCTGCAAGTTATGTACGAACGCCGACTCTCCTAGAACTTAAAACACAATACCTTCGCCGCGGATTCCGTTATGCCAGCAATATATGCTTCGTGTGTCCATAATTCGTATTATATATGTATTTTATTAAAAGACAAATCAAAATTAGCATAGCATGTTATTATATAAATACTTAATAGGTCAATATTAACTGCTGTTCATTTAAACTAACAGAAGCCAACAGTCAATGTGCTTTTCTGACATACCAACATTTTTTGCTTATATAAATAGTTCACCCACAATTAAAGTTACAAAGTATATTAGTAATTAGAGGCCTAAATATTAAATTATTCACGGCAAATTATATATACCTTTACCGAAGATTAGCCCATTGAATTTGAGTCAAAATAAGTTTTACCTAACTTTTTTAGTATTTCTCGCATTCAAATAATGCTTATACTTTGAAAATGCTTACCCATATAATATTTATAAAAATATAAAACACTAAGTAATAAAGACTAAAGCCTTACCTAACCTCACCCCAAATTCACCTAAATCAATATATTAGACCAGTGCAGATTTTAATGAGGATTAAAATTAAAAATACTTTCAGCAAGTTATATAAATTGCATTACTGTACTTGAAGGAACTAATGTTTTGTAGATCCAACATTTACCAATACTATTCATACCTTGACAATATTATAAACATTAGGAAGCATGAATTACTAATTTAATAAGGATAATTCTTATAATATAATAATAATAATTATAATAATAATAAAAATAATATAATATTTGTTATTTATATCATACAATATACATCACAACATGTTACAGTAGATAATTATTAGGTGCATAAAATCCATGAAAGAAGGTGTAAAGCCATCATCCCATCAACTTTACCCAAAATCATACAATTTATAATATTTGACATTTACTTTTATGTCCTAGAAACATTTATAATATATGCTTTATGTCTCAAGAAAGGCAAAAATACAAGCTACAATTTAAAACCTTTATTACTAAGATATCTGAAGTTATATATATATATATATATATATATATATATATATATATATATATATATATTTGTGGGTGCGACTTGTCTCAGCCTTCCAAGCGCCGAACTGTAAACATCCTCCGATGAATTCTGTAATAAACAGATATCTGTTAATAATGGTTTAAGGTTTTATATGCCATCAGGACAACAGAGTTATAAGAGTTATTATGAATCCATCATAGGGAATATAACTGATCAGAGAACAAAGGCACATATGTTTTAATGAAGGTTTCACGGCGTCCGACACACAGCCAACGAAGCCATTACGTGTTAGAATTATGTAGCTAAAGAAAATAATAAAACATTTTTCATTACTGCAATGTTAGTGCTGACTGTAGAACTTAAAAAGAAAACATAATCTTACTTCGAAATAAACTATTTTTTTAAGAAAATAAGACATAAACAGGTGGCAAGTGATTCCCGATTGATGAGAGCAGTGATGTACCAAATATGAATAATATTGATCTTGATTAAACTTTTGTTAATTAATAGTAGAATGCTTAACTTTTATATGCCATCTAATTGTCATGAATATAAACGCTACTGAATTGAATTGAAATTGAAATCTCAATTTCAGTTTCAATTTCAATTCAACACTTTAATTAAGACCACTATAATCACTGGTCTCCGGACAAACATATGCGATTGGTCACTTCTCCAGCTGAGCCGACAACATAATTGGCTAAACAGTAAGATGGACAATGTTTCCTTCTCTCTGATTAGCCAAACGAAAAACACTAGTGACAGCTATTGATAATTAAATGAACCACATCAAAATTGCTAATAACCGAGTAAGAACATCTTCGTGAATCGCGCGTAGTGGTCTTCTGGTAGTTTTTAAGAACCTTCGTAAAACAGCCACGTAAGAACAAATACATAACACTTCCTGAATCTAGATCCAGTACTTCAGACCGCAGCCCGTCCTCATCAGCAATGGCCAAATGCTCCTTAATCCACGCGCCAATTCCCTGTTTATAAATTATAATCCCTTTACACACAATTCACAAATGATGACATTCGAACTTCTTTAGATCATTGCTTTGTTTTTTTCCCTATGTTCGAATCACATCTCTCTAAATGCTTCACCCACGGACTGTAAATACAAATAATTTCCAACAGAATCTACCCCATACTGACTTAGTGATCTTGATCACTTCCTTTCCTTTTGCATATGGGGCAACACAAAACGCTCACCAAACAGTGCGATAATAATTGCCAGGATCCGATTAGGCTGCCGTTTCCTGGGGCAGGTGACCCCTGGTAATGAATCACCCAATCCTGAGCACTCATGTGTAAACTCTGAGAGTTGGAACTGGGTCATGCTCTTATACACTATTTAATTGAATTTAAAGATATGAGACCGTTTATATCTGCCGGTATGAAGTATATTGAGCTTTGCAATTCCTCAATCCACTCTCGTGTGTTTAATGATATCCCCATCCATCCATAGCTTGCCATTGCAAGCTACTGATTACATGCCCTCCTCAATAACAATCCTGAGGGATGGGAATCTGAGTTTTTCTTGACGCAAACTATGTAACCCTTCATGTAGCCTGGGATACTGCACGTGTATCTAAAAGTGTTCATACCAAAAATAAGACTAGAGCGTGCTGGCAAGTGAGAGAGTAGTGGGACAGCACCTGGTGGTTACTGAGCGGTGTTGGAGTGAGTCACCAGAGTGACGGATCATTCAGGTGGCTGTTCACAGGTGTTGGATCGCAGACTAGTGAATAATTTAGTTTCTGATTACACATATATTTCTTTTTACAGAAAAAAAACTTAAATAATATTCATCCATTAAATTTATGTTTTTCCCACCAGCACCCTTGAATATAACAAATTTCCCAATACTTCCACAAAATGTACAGTAACCTCAAAATAGTTTGCCTTTCAAAAATTGCATGCATACTGGTTATATGTTAATAACAACTAATCCTTGAAAATTTAATTATATATTTAGTAGGTGGCCATATGTAGGTGCAAAGGTTGATCATATAAGAACCATCCCACCGCTGCCACCATTATATTATAGATCTGGAGGAGATAGAACTCAGCCCAGAGGGATAAGGCACCTGAAGAGGGAGCTGATGTGTTGTATAAGTGTATCACTGGTGTTGTATTCGGTGAATAGATGCTATTATTGTTCATTTGAAACATGTCTCCAAGCTTACTTAAATGTATCCTCATTAACACATGTTCTCTTGGCACTCTTCATTTCCATCCCTTCCTGATAAAAAGAAATAATAAATACATATATAAAGTAGTAGAAGTGTTATCATCTGAGGCAGTTATCTGATCGCCATGACTTTCAGACGTCATTCCAAGTGTTGGTGTTGACGCCGTTCTGGGGATGATAAGATAACCAAGAATAAGATAACCCAGTGCTGGCAGTAGGCGCTAGTAACCACTACTACTTGCTAGCACATGACTAGGAAACACAAGAAGCTGCTTTATAGCTAGGGTGAGAGGTAAAATAAAAATAGTGTTTAGAACACAAGTAGATTTTTTTATTTTAATCCAAAATAAAATAGAACTCAGGAGAAAATAGAAAACAGATGAGAGGAACTTTCCACAACAAATGAATAGAACAGACAACCGAGGCAGAGAACAGCCAATGTTCCAGTAGACAATGCAGGGAACTTAAATCCAAAAGCAGAAAATCATGTAAATAAGTACTTACAAAGCAAGATATGAGAAAACAGAGAAGATCAATAGCATACAGGACTAATATTTACTCAAAACAGACTACGAAGGAAAGGATATAAGAAAGATATAACCTCAAGTTCTCATAGCCCGTGCTACATGGACACTTTGTTCTGAGTAGCTAAATCTGAAACAACAAACAACAACTCAAGTTCACTACGGGATCGCCATAGCCCGTGCTACTTGGAACTTTTATTCCAATTAGCTGAATCTAAAACAATAACAACTTCAAAGCAGAGGATCAACCCCTCACAGGTACAAAACAACATAGGGTAGAAAATCCCAATAAATAATCAAATGCAATATATGCAAATTCTCCCCAGTCCTCTTGTAGATCAAGCCTCAAAACTACAAGTAGTGGAGAAACTTGACTACAATGTCGTAGTGCTTGAACGAATATGAAACAAAGGCCCAATATATATATGCAAGTGTATTAAAAAACAAATTTTCATATGTAAAAATATACAGTATCCTTTCTCACGGTACTGTATACAATGTTCTCCTATTGTATACAGAACATTGTATAAACCACCTTGAAAAAGCATGTAAGTTTTACATACGAAAATTTGGTTTTAAATACACATACACATACATATATGGGGTCTTTTCTACATCTTCACTGTGAAGAAGTAGTATTATGGTAAGGACTCTCTGGTTACCGATCCCTCACTAGTAGTAAAATATATACTCGTGGTTGGTCTATATTCACGTGGTATACAATGCGGGAGTGGAATACAACTGATGCCATCTATCCGTAGAAAAAACGAAGTATCAATTGGTTAGGTGAGCAGCAGCCCCATAAGAAACACCTCATGCCATCTGTTGGCATAAAATGACACTATCAACAGGCCAACTACAAGCCGCACATAAAATACACCTGGCGCCATCTATTGTTATAACATTGAACTATCAACAGGTCAACAGCAACCCATAAGGCGAGTTGTTGTGCTGAAGGAAGCATCTCCGCCCCCCCCCCTCGTGCTTGCGTCTCATTGGTAGAAATTCTTTTTTGACATTCTCCGCAACAGCCAATCACGTGAAGGGTTCAGATAAAGGTTCCACCAACTTAATAATATCGTCTCCGGTGTTCAGTACACCAACCCCGCTTTTGACATTCTGTTGCAATACTAATCTACCCAAAAACTTACCTTTCCAACCATATAAATTGTTTATTAAGTAATAATTATTATTGTAGGAAATAACAGATAAACAATAATGGCTTGGCTACCTGACCTGTGACGTCACCAGAGGGTGAGCTTGGAAACGAGCAACAAGGACTATGAAGCTCCCCGACCCTCGCCCAGCTTATAATTTAACTTATCACCATCAACAAACACCAAATGCTCGTTAATCCATCCACCAAAGCCGCTGTTTACGAATGAAAAACACTTTACACACGACTCACAGCAAATGACAAGACGAACCTAGCCTGAGGACAGGTAGATGCTATGATGCCCCGTCCTCTCTCTTATAACTTCATGTTAACACACACAAACATGTATCTCAACTTATAAGATAGTCGGGGTCCTCAGGAAATAAGATGGAATAGTGTACCAGGTCACATTATGACTCGACGATTTTTGGCACTGCCCGCCGGCTGCACCTGTCAAATATTTTTGATAACTAAAATTTCAAACAAAGTTTTTTCTTATAGGAAAATACACTTTTATTTACTGATCTCGAGAAAATTACCAAAATTATTCTCATATCTTTACTTTGGCCGTAATAGCATAAAATAGACCATCTTTCCACAGCCTCATTAAGCTTCCTCAACCCCGCCCCTTTCCTGAAGCAAATGGATAACTATTCTATTTTTTAACGTTTCACTCCCGCTAAGCTCCTCCCACCGCTGGACCACCCACACGGCAATGGTAGACAATTGTTACAACAAATTAATATTATTTAAGAGAGAAGCAGACAGAGATAGATCCGGAGAACGTCAGGTTCTCCACTGGTGTATACACATACATACTACTTAGAATTGCATTTCACCTTTGCAAACGAACGTTAATGACACTGTAAAAAGACACCTCGAACACTGTTTATGTAGATGTAAATTTGTGTATTTATGTTTGTAGGTTAGATTAGCATTTTAAAAGCACTGCAATGACCTTCTGTGGTTGATTGTTCAATAAATCATTGAACTATATGTTAAACAGATCTCTAACCCTGTCCATGGGGGACAGAAGAAAATGTTTATATGTTGGTTAGCATTGTAAATGTACAGACGTACCCATTGTAAATGGGTACGTCTGTGGTAGAAAATAATAATAATAAAAAATAACTAAAAAAAAATACCCTAAATCATTCCCCTTGAAAATATGCGTGAAACTAGCCCCAAATGTTTGACCTCTAATTTTTGACAGACACATACTGTCGTAGTGTATAAATTTAAGTGTTTATGTTTGTGTGTATGTGCGTGTTTGTACGTGTGTGTTTGTGTATATAAGTGTTTTGTGTGTAGATACACTCAGCTGTACCCATCCAGAGTACTTGTAGGATCGAATGCCGGAAGATAAAGACTGAGAGATAAAAAAAAATGAGCAATAATATCTCTCGTTCAATTCATTAGCATCTATAACCTCAGAGAACAGAACATTAACTGATGTGAACTTAAAAGTTCTTCTTTAATCCATTTTAATGATTTCTCGCACAATTACAGCTTACGAAACGACTTCAGAATGGTCCGAGACGGACCGAAACGTCGTCGTTTCTTCATTTTCCGACGTGCGGTTTGATCATCTTCAGCGTCGTTATTGTGACTCATCAACTGCTTATTACAGAGTAGTTGAGATCACCATCTCCATTCCTTTAACGAATAATGTCACTATCATCATCTGCACACATTGTGTAAAGGAGGAAATGTATATGTTTATCTCTCAGAATGTTTGGTAATATGTTTATTGTTTGTGATGTGTGTCTATGTATGTATTAACACGATGTACTGAACGGGGTGAGAATAGCTTGAGCTACCTCATCCCTTTGTGTGTATTTTACCTCAATAAACTTATTTCAATTTCAATTTCAATTTCATCTGCACACTCACCTCTCCCCCCCCCCCTGCCCTTCCCCACCCCCTTGTCTACATCAACCCCTGTGTCTCTGTGAATCATGCCGGCGGCATTAAGATCAATGTTGCTCTTCGAACGAGACTCGTTAAACAGGATACAACCCCCCTTGTTAAAGCTTCCCACCCGTTCTGCCCTTCGTCTCCTGTAGGGGGGACAACGTCCCGGATCTCTTGAATTAGATTATTTTGAGCGACACAATTTGCTAAACTATTTTGAAAACAGGATTTTTTAGGGAGGAGTTTGTCGAGTTAGTTAATTAACAATTTCAGGGCGACCCGTGTTTACGCTTCTCGGAAGGCGAGAACATATAGATTTACAGTGCTTGGAAAAGTTCGCCTTGCAAGCATTCCCCTCACGTCATAAAAACTCGGAAACAATCATTTATGCATGTCAGATTGGCCGGTTAAGCACACTGTGCTTGTTGGCAAAGTGAACTGTCGGCAACAATGGTATACTGTACTCTGTTGTTAAACAAAAAAAGGTAGCCGGTAATGGCTTTTATGTAGGTTTTGGAGTGGTTTGTTAGTTTGGTTAAGTCTTTCAAACAAGTTGTTGCTGTTGGAGGGGTTGAGGACTAGTCAGCGTTGCTGTGTTTGTTTATGGTTCTTTGTCTGAGCGAGTTACAAACTACTGTCGACGTGCTTGTAACCTGTTTTTGCTTTTTTGGGGCAGCTATAGCCTAATGAAAGGGAAATAAATATATATGAATATATTTTGTCTGTTCGCCATCAACAAAGTATTTGTTTTGTTTTTCTAGTTGGGTAATATACGGCAATTTATTCTTTAGTGTTTTGTTGGGAATTAGGCCTAGGGCCAGGTATTGAAACCGGTTAGCGTTAGCGCAAGAGTGCGTAAGTATATGGTTGTCTTATTCCCCCCCCCCTCTGCCATCTTCCCTTCACCTGTCTTCTCTCTCTTTCTCTCTCTCTCTCTCTCTCTCTCTCTCTCTCTCTCTCTCTCTCTCTCTCTCTCTCTCTCTCTCTCTCTCTCTCTCTCTCTCTCTCTCCCATCATCTTCCCCTTTCCCACCCACTCCCCTCTCCTTCCACTTACCAGTTTCCTTGCAATATCCGCCCAACTTCCTTCGTAGGAAATGGAAGAGGCAGTGTAGGCCAGGATAGGCTTCTTTATGTCCCCCCCACACTGACACCCGTCACACTGATCCCCCCTCACACCTACACCTTTAATCTGGCGCCTCACACTCACACTGTCAATGATACACTCACGCTTATACCCTCACACTTTCCTCCTCACTCTGACACCCTTACAGGGACACATCAACTCTGTTAGAGCCTCTCACAGAGCAGTGACTCACGCTAACACCGAGGTAACACTCGACCTGTCACTCGAGCTGTCTTATAAGAACTCTTGCACTCGGTTTCAACATCTATTCATCTCATACATTCAACTTTCACACAAGCATATACACTTTCTCTTCCATTTAGTGGTGTTTTGTTTTTTTATCTAAGACGTTTCCGCTATACCTATCTATCTGTCTTTCTCTGGCCAAACTCTCTCTTTTCCTCCTTCTCTCTCTCTCTCTCTCTCTCTCTCTCTCTCTCTCTCTCTCTCTCTCTCTCTCTCTCTCTCTCTCTCTCTCTCTCTCTCTCTCTCTCTCTCTCTCTCCCCAGGCCTCCTACACCACCACACGCGGACTACACAGGAGAGCAGCGAAGCGATCACCAGATGGACACATTCATCCAACCTTTTATTAGATAGCTCGACGTTTATATTCGATTTCAGTACTGGCCTAAACGAACGACATTGTACCGGGAACGCTGCGTCCCGTAAACAGCGCCACCTGTTGAGCACCCCCAACAATACCAGGGAATTCATAGTTGTTGTATTTTAAAGTTTTATCAGCGGAGGGGGGAGGGGAACTGTGTAGATCAGATGCCTTTACGGTGTGTTATATAACCCTGGGTTTCATATCAGAGTCGCACTTTTATGTAGGAAATAGTGATTGGTTGTGTTATAATAGGGATTGGGGAGGGGGGTGGGAAACTTCGAACGTGATTGGATTAAGCTTCGGTGGTGTGTTTGTTTCCCCGCTCACTGAATGGTTACGGCACACTATAAAGTCTCTATACACGGAATTTTTATTAATCAACAAAATACAATAAATATCACACCTAAGCCTCCATACCGTAACGCTACCGCCACCAAACTACTATAATATATATATATATATATATATATATATATATATATATATATATATATATATATATATATATATATATATATATATATATATATATACATATACATATATATATATATATATATATACATATATATATATATATATATATATATATATATATATATATATATATATATATATATATATATATATATATATATATATAAGCCTATACTTGCATAAACCACAAGTGAAGATTAACAATCTTTGGACAACACCCACCAGTGTCTGGGTTCGAGTCCCACTGGTGGGTGTTGTCCAAAGATTTATATATATATATATATATATATATATATATATATATATATATATATATATATATATATATATATATATATATATATATATATATATCTTTAATATAGACAAGCAAATGGTCCCTCTAGTGGAGTGTAACGTTACCGGCAGCCACGAGGTTGACCGAAGAGTTATTTCAACACAAGCATCGAGACGCTGTTAGCTCTTGGGCCCCGCCTTTCTAATCATATCTACTACATGCAGTTCTTTCTACACACACACAGAATAGGCTCAGGAATCTGTACACCAGTTGATTGACAGTTGAGAGGCGGGACCAAAGAGCCAGAGCTCAACTCCCGCAAGCACAACTAGGTGAGTTTGTTTCTGTCTTGACCGGGAATCGAACCTGAACCCTTAGACCCTCCGAGCATCGCTGTCCACTCCTCCTCGAAGCCCTGAATATATGTACATGTGTGTGTATGCTCCTGAGTGTGTCATATGTACTTACCTAGTTGTGTTTGCGGGGGTTGAGCTCTGGCTCTTTGGTCCCGCCTCTCAACTGTCAATCAACTGGTGTACAGATTCCTGAGCCTACTGGGGTCTATCATATCTACACTTGAAACTGGGAATGGGAGTCATACACAGTGTTGAATCACTGATCTACACTACCTGTATGTGAGCACATGTGTGTTCGTATGTAAGAGTGTACAAATTGGCAAGAGCGTATGATTTAGTATGCATGGACGCATGTACATATATGTACACACATAGCGTGTACAAAGTTCGTTCCCTTTAATTGTTTCCAAGAATCCCCTGAAGCTAAGCTGTCTCAATAATTAACCTCAAGTCAAAACACACACTTTAAAACACTTATTAAAAGACCATAAAACAGAACCAACTTCCCGAAACCACTTAAGATTTGCTCTTTTTGTCCCACAGAGAATTACGCTTGAATATTAACGCTCGGGCGTACAAACTCATATGTACTTAGCAGTATGTACACTCTTACACACACACACACACACACACACACACACACACACACACACACACACACACACACACACACACACACACACACAGATATTAGAAAGAACTTTTTTAGTGTCAGAGTGGTTGACAAATGGAATGCATTAGGAAGTGATGTGGTGGAGGCTGACTCCATACACAGTTTCAAGTGTAGATATGATAGAGCCCAATAGGCTCAGGAATCTGTACACCTGTTGATTGACAGTTGAGAGGCAGGACCAAAAAGCCAGAGCTCAACCCCCGCAAACACAACTAGGTGAGTACAACTAGGTGAGTACACACTCACCTGTCTGTTCCTTATATACATTTAGAACCGGAAAGAATCAGACCAGAACATAAAGGGACTATGATACCCTACAAAATGAACTAGACGCAATCTCGTCGGGGTCTGAAAAATGGCTACTGGACATCAACCCAGGAAAATGCAAAGTTGTAAAAATATAATCAAGAATGAGAAGACTCTTACAGCACTAAAGAATAAAGGAGAGACAGATATCTTCGCAAGAATAGAAGAAAGACCTGAGATAACACATAACCCCAACTCTAATGACAATAGACAAACTAAAAGAATATCATCATATTACAAAACGTCTTAATGGTCGGAAAAGTAGTTCCAAGGATTGACATCGATTGTCAAAGAACTTCTTGACAGTAATGACTAAGCTCATTTACCAAAACATTTACATCATGAATTAACCAAAAGGTGATTTGGCTTCATAAGTATACTTTCTACTCAAGTGCACTTGGACAAAATTTATGTTATATTGTCCTGGTCTTAATATAGACCTTCCACAGTGTTCAGTAAGAACGGTTGAGAAAGTTAAACGAAGAAACAGTAAGTTGCATCTTATTGTACTAGTGAAGGGAACTAGGTAAGGCCAATAGCGAAGGGTACTAGTGAAGACTAGTAGTGAATGATACTAGTGAAAGATCTACACTATCGTAAAGAATAACGAACCTAAACCTCTTCGTAAAGAACGTCTGCTACAAACACAGGCTACAGCATTAACACAACGCTTACTCTAGTAGAACAAATGGAGAAAAGTGACCAAAAGACAAATATATAAAGGTAATTCACAATGAACAAATAACCAGACTGGTGGACCGTACGACACCACTCTAACACTCGCAAGATTCAATTGAAATCAGACAAATTTAGATTCATGAATGACGTAGGTAAATATTTGACAACACTGCGGAGGAGCGCTGCACCTAGTATCAGTGTTCTTATGAGGGAAATATTAAAGCAATGTGCATCTCTGTTTTACAGTCTCATATTACGATGATGTTAGGCTCCGAGGTCTACATTCTGCTGGGGTAACTGCAGAGAACGGGAGTATGTACCATCTTCACGTCAGTGTGCTTAAGTCAGCCAGGCTCTGAGAGGAGGTTTTCTCCTTCCTGGGGCGCCAAGTGTAGACAATAACGAAAGAGTTGTATGTAGTCGGCTGATATATGACCGCGTTGTGTATGCCGGTGTCGTTATTATGGAAGTGAGAGAGCGATTTGTGGCTCCAGGGGGAAGGTTTTGAGGCGAGCTTGACAACGCGAGGCTTCTGTGTGCTGATGGTCGCGGGTCGTCCTGGTAGTGGAGAGAGTTAGTGCAGTTTCTAACTTGTAACGTAAGGACACATTACAAGCTCTACTTGTAATGTGTCATTAGCTGTGACCTGCCGCTGGGTCTCAAGGTTGAATATGTCGTCGAGTAGGATCACAACTCCATCTTGTGGGCCGTCTCCCTTGCTCTGGACATTTCCAGATTTAAGAGAGCAATTTGGTGCAGTGGTATTCGTACTGTGTACGTCAATGGGGTGTGTCCTGGTAAAACAGGTTTGAATCCTGCTAGGGTCATAGAGGTCTTAGTAATTATTGGCTTGGGGCCCATTCAAGCTTTATTTTATATTATATTATATATATATATATATATATATATATATATATATATATATATATATATATAATATATATATATATATATATCGTACCTAGTAGCCAGAACTCACTTCTCAGCCTACTATTCAAGGCCCGATTTGCCTAATAAGCCAAGTTTTCCTGAATTAATATATTTACTATAATTTTTTTCTTATGAAATGATAAAGCAACCCTTTTCTCTATGTATGAGGTCAATTTTTTTTTATTGGAGTTAAAATTAACGTAGATATATGACCGAACCTAACCAACCCTACCTAACCTAACCTAACCTATATTTATAGGTAAGGTTAGGTTAGGTAGCCAAAAAAAGCTAGGTTAGGTTAGGTTAGGTAGGTTAGGTAGACGAAAAAACATTAATTCATGAAAACTTGGCTTATTAGGCAAATCGGGCCTTGAATAATAGGCTGAGAAGTGCGTTCTGGCTATTAGGTACGACATATATATATATATATATATATATATATATATATATATATATATATATATATATATATATATATATATATATATATTGGAGGGGATCTAAACATTCCCTCTAATGCGTTATGCGTGGTTTCCTCCGAGGCTATGGGTCCCCCTTCTTCCAGCTAGAGGTGGTACTCCCTTCCATATATATATATATATATATTGTGACGGTAACGCGTTGGTGTTCGGCTGTTTAAGGCTAGGGGTATGGCCTCGTCACATAGTTATAAAAAAAATAGAAAAACTGGAACTTCGTCTGTGGTAAGGTAAGGAGAAGACACACAAAACACAAGTAAAACTTTAACAATGAAATTTTAATTACGTTAAATAAATCAAAACATGAAAATAATGCACAAACAAATTCTTATAATAAAATCAATCAATCAAAATAATAAGAATACTTAAATGACACAATGAAAAGTTACGTTAAGGCAAAATAACAAGAAGTGCAACACAAAGGTAAGTGGGAGGTGCTGGAATATTGGCTTAAAGCCACCACCTCTCTCAGTACACGCTAACGTCTAGCTGGGAGGAGTGCTGGCTACGAAAGCACTGAACATTCTGGAGACTGATGTTGGGGCGACCCCAGACATCAGGTAGTATTGGGGGGGGCGAGGCAGGTGCAGCCAGACCGGCGACCAATCAGCGGAGCCGTAGCGATCAACGGGTAGTTTGGTGGTTGGAGTTCGAACAGGTGGCTGGCTGCATACGTTTCTGCTCACCCTGGCAAGCCTTGCTGGTGTTGTTGTCGTTGTTGGACATTTCTTCCATAGTCTTTTTATATAATTGTGAAGACGTAATTATGGAGGGAAGAGCAGGCTCAATCTCTTGAAGGAGATTATCGTCACAACTCTCCCCCGAAGCCTGCGGTTCTGGAAGAAGTACGTCGTTATGTGGTGGAGTAATGGATGGAGTTGCTTCTACTTCATAAACTCTGGAGAGGGCATCGGCTATGGTGTTGTCAGAACCCTTGATATAGCGGATCTCCAGGTTGAAGTCTTGTAAATACAGAGCCCATCGTAGAAGACGCTGGTTGGTGAATTGGGCTTGATGTAGGAAGCGGAGAGGGTTGTGGTCTGAGAAGATGGTGGTAGACCTGGCGCCTTGTAGGTACGGAGCGAAGTGTTGGAGGTTCAGGACGATGGATAGTAGCTCCTTTTCAATAGTGCTGTAGTTCCTCTGGTGTGGTTTCAGTTTGTAGCTGTAGTAGCTGACAGGTAGAACCTCCTCGCCTCGTTGTTGCATCAGGACACCACCAACGCCGGTACCACTGGCGTCGACATGAAGGACGAAAGGCTTGGTGATATCTGGAGAGGCGAGAATGGGGTTAGAACAGAGGAGGAATTTGAGTTGTTCAAAAGCAACGGTTTGCTGCATGGTCCAATTATACCGTTGCTTGGGACTGGTTAATAGAATTAGAGGTGTGGCGACTGTACTGAAATTCCTCACAAACCTACGGTAGTAAGAGGCAAGACCAAGGAAGCGCAGGAGCTGCTTCCTGGTGGTAGGCTGTGGATACTGTAGGATGGCTTGAGTGTGTGAGTCTAACGGAGCTATGCTGCCACTCCCAATAACATGACCCAGATAACGCACTTTACCTTTCGCGAAAGTGGACTTGCCCAGGTTGATGGTGAGGCCGGCTGTCAGGAGCTTGGAGAACAGACGTCGCAGCTGGAGCAGATGTTCACTCCAGGAGTTGGAGGCTACGACGATATCGTCCAGGTAGGCGTAGCCTCCAACTCCTGGAGTGAACATCTGACAGGCTCCCGGACAGGCCCCCATATAACTTGTGACGGTAACGCGTTGGTGTTCGGCTGTTTAAGGCTAGGGGTATGTGTTATCCAAGCCCTGGATGACACGGTTGACAGCTCTTTGAAAGGTGGCCGGGGCATTACATAGTCCGAAAGGAAGGCGTTCATATCTGAAAAGTCCAAAAGGAGTGATGAAGGCAGATATCTCTTTAGCGCGCTCCGTTAGACACACTTGATAGTACCCCTTAAGCAAGTCCACTTGGGACAAGTACTGGGCACTACCAATGGCATCAAGGATGTCATCTATCCTTGGCAAGGGGTAAGCATCCTTGACAGTGACAGAGTTCAGTTTACGATAGTCGGTGCACAACCGCACCTTACCTTGGGGTTTGGGCACCAAGATACAGGGTGAGGCCCAGGGGGACTCACAAGGTGTAGCCAGTCCATGATCCAAGAGGTATTGCACCTCAGCACGCATGACTTCCTTCTTGCTCGGGCTGATTCGGTAGAAGGGTTGACGAATCGGCCGGGTGTCGGGGAGCAGTTGGATGTCGTGCTGGGTAACATTACACTCTTGGGGATCATCTCTGAACAACTCTTGATGTTCTCTGAAGATCTTGACGAGAGGTGCACTATGATTATCCTGAAAGTATTTGGGAAGATCATTAAGGATTTCGGAATTAGAAAGCGCTGACTCCTTGTCAGTGCTTTCGGGAGGAGAAGCTGGGAAGGTCTCACTGTGGATGTAGGGTTCTGTGAATGTGGAATAATTAGTCAAGACAGTGGGAGGAGTACCATTATATTGCTTCAGGAGGTTGACGTGGCACAGCTGGGTCTTCCGCCGCCTATCTGGAGTCTCTATCACATAATTATTATTATTCCTGCACTCTTTGACGCAGTAGGGTCCTGAAAATTTGTTTTGTAAAGGTGAACCTGGGATAGGAAAATAGGCAAGGACGAAGTCTCCCGGCTTGAATTTTCTTACTTTGCTGGTCTGGTCGTAATGAGTCTTCATTCTCACCTGGGCTTTCAATAGATTATCATGGGCAAAGCGGTGGACTCTCTCTAGAATGTGCTGAAGGTTTTGAAGAAACTGGGGCACATTCTGATGCTCACTGAAGGTGGCATCTCTGAGAGAGTCTTTGAAAGCCTTAAGGGGAGTACGGCACTTACGGCCGTAGAGCATCTCATAAGGAGA
Source organism: Procambarus clarkii (assembly GCF_040958095.1). Classification (NCBI taxonomy): domain Eukaryota; kingdom Metazoa; phylum Arthropoda; class Malacostraca; order Decapoda; family Cambaridae; genus Procambarus; species Procambarus clarkii. The sequence continues at coordinate 11,956,782 of NC_091200.1, read as the reverse complement.
TACTCCTAGGGACTCATTGGGGAGACTTCTGAAAATACACATTATTAGGTCAATCTGCTTATCCCAATCCTTCGAGGTTTCACTACAAAACTTTTTCAAGAGTGCTTTGATGGTCTGATGACTACGTTCAAGAGAACCCTGTGAAGCAGGATGATAGGGGCTGGACAATACCTGTTTGATGTTGAACTCCTCCAGTGTCCTTTTGAAGAGATCACTGGTGAAGTTGGTGCCACAGTCACTTTGAATCTCCCTGGGAAATCCGTATTGAGTGAAGATCTTCAATAGATGTTTGATAACCGTAGCAGCCGTGATGTTCTTCACTGGAACTGCTATGGGAAATCTGGTGGTAGGACACAGGATGGTTAGGATGTAGGCGTTACCTGAACTGGTCCGAGGTAAAGGACCAACACAGTCTATTATGAGTCTGTGGAAAGGTTCCGCAGGCACCTGTATGGGAATCAGTGGTGCTCTGGGAATGGAGACGTTCGGTTTGCCTGCCATCTGACATGTATGACACTGTTTTACGTACTGTTTGACGTTGTTTACCATACCTGGCCAGTAGTAGTCTTGACGAATCCCATGGTAAGTCTTGTTGAAGCCGTAGTGGGAGAATGCTCCGTGGGCCAGGTGTAGAATAGAGGGCCGCAGGCTGGTGGGAATCACAAGTTGTTCGGTGTTGGCCCAATCGTCCTCCTCCTTCAGTTTACTGGGTCTATATCTGCGGTAGAGCAAGTCGTTCTCTAGGAAGAACCCAGGAATACTGTCGGGTTGAGTCTAAGCCTGGAAAAACAATGGTGTTAAAGTAAGATCTTCCCTCTGCAACTTACGGAACTCCAACTTGGTCAGATGCGGGGGTAGTTTCTGAGGGTCTTGAGGGACAGCGGTAGCAGTAGAGTCAGCTGGCTGTGGACGTGCGGCTTGTGCACGGGTGGTCACGAGAACCGGAGGAGAAACTTCATCACTCTCTTGAACCTCTGCTGGAACATACTCAAGAATAGGGTTACTTGGCACAGAGTTACACACCTGGGGTTTGTCCATGACGATCAGGTTGGTCGGTTGCAGGTCTTCTGCCAAGTCGTTGCCTAGGAGAAGTTGCACTCCAGGCATGGGAAAAGGCTTTTCCCTGACGGCGACTTGGACTTCCCCGTTCACGTAGGGACAATCCAGGTGGACTCTGGCGAGAGGGTATGGAGTGGTAGCAGTGAGGTCAGTGATGAAGACGGTTTCTCCGGTGTAGACGATGTTGGGCACAGCCGACTTCAAGATGATCGATTGTAGAGCCGCTGTGTCCCTCAAGATCTTCAATTTGAAACGTCCCTCCGGATTTGAACCGTTGGCAGAGACAGTTCCAGTATACAGGTGGTTACTGAAAAGAGAAAGATCATTAACATCAACACCAACATTCATCACAGGCTTACCGGACTTAGGAGGAGTTGGTTTGGGTCGTTGTTGGTCAGTGGTTCCCTTGTATTGAGACTTACCACACTTGTCTATGGTATGTCCATAGAGTCTACAATACTTGCAGTACAGTTGTGAACCAGCTTGATCGGGGCTCACCTTCTCGTAACTGTACCACGACTTCTTACTGGAGGATGGTTCGGGTGTCAGCCGGTGGATGAGGCTGTAAGTGTCAGCCGACTTAGCACACTTCAGGTAGTCGGTTTCTTCTTTATCTGCTAAGTAGAGGCGGACAGGAGGCGGCACACGTCTCAAGAATTCTTCAACAAGCATCAGGTTGACGAGTTCTGTAAAAGTAGAGACATGTGCTGCTTCCAGCCATTTCATGAAATACCTCCGTTTCGTGTTAGCAAACTCGAGGAAGGTAGTGGTACTTGCCTTCAGGTGGTCACGGAATTTCCTTCTATAACTTTCAGTAGAGAGGAGGTAGGCGTCCAACACTGCTTGTTTCAGAGTGTAGTAGTCATTCTCAGACGCCAAAGTACTGAGTGTGACTGCAGCTCTACCTGTAAGATGGACTCTGAGAAGTGTGGCCCATTGGTCGACAGGCCAACTGAGTTGATTAGCAAGGGTTTCAAAGGTGGTAAAGAACACATCAACTTCTGCTTCTACAAAGGATGGCATTAACTTACTTGCATGTGATATATTAAAACTGACGGGAAGATTGGCAGTAGCTTGTTGGCGTTGAGTGAAGTGTGAAGTTTCCAAGGCGATTTCACGTTGACGACACTCTAGAGCCAGAGTCGCTTGTTGCTTGTCATGTTCGCGTTGTATTTCCAACTCGCGTTGTTTGGTTTCAAGCTGTAAGCGTTCCCGCTCCTGGAGTGTTTCAAGCTGTACTCGTTCACGTTCACGGAGTAATGCGACCTCGCGTTCGTGTTCTTCTCTCCTCAAAGCAGCTTCACGTTCTCTGAGGGTGATTTCTCGTTCTTGTTCTTCCCTCCTCAAAGCAGCTGCTTCCCTTTGCTGCTCACGTTCAATCTTGGCCAGCTCTAGTTTGAGTTTCAGCGTGGCCAAATCAGTTTTATCTGCAATATAGTAAGTTTCATGAGTTTCAGAGTCTATCTTACCTTGCTCTAAATAGTAATCCAGCAACAGGTTGTGTAGGTCATTTTTGTTGGCTTGGTAGGGAACTTCTAGTTGATACTCATGTGCAAGAGTTTGTAGTTCAGTCCTCTTGGCACGACTTAAAGTCCCTATTTCACCTGCTGGATTTGCACGGAAAGTTTGGAGACGAAACATGGTGAAATTAGCAAATAAAGGTACACGAATGTTCAATAATGAAATGTCAGAAACAGGACAACGTGGCAACTGGTACCTATCCTGTGTGATCTTTAACAATTAACGTTAAGTGAAAGATATTAAATGATTAAATTAAATCAAGGGCGCAGGAAATCTTGTACCCGGTACTCATGTAAGAGAATAAGGGCAAGAAAATCCTACTAACAAATGAAACAGAGTTTCGAACACAAATGAAACAGTTAAATGCTTCAAAAGTAAAATTGGTAGTCCAAGGATGTAGGCATACCTTGCCAAGTCTCTATAGGACATAAAGCAAGTTTTTCCTACTGAATTTAATATGATACTTACAGAATTAGCGAACTTTTGTGCTCTGAAAAAATAAGCTAATTCCCTACCGTTGTATGTATCATCATCTCTGACTGACGTGTAGGGGTGCGAGGTGTCAACTGGTGACGAGAACTGCTGCTGAGGTCCCAATTCAGCAACTAAAGTTCGAGCTAGAGGAACTATGGCCCTCTTTGTCCTCCTACAGTCAGATTGCAGAAGATTGGGTACTCTTGACCCGGGGCAGACCACAGTACCAGGGTACCAATATGATGATCTGTCAGAATGAGAAATATTCAAGGGACATAGATGGTAAATACGAGTAATAACAAGGAGGGAGAGATGACCAATTAAGAGTATGACTGCGGCCTACAGTCACCACGTAATCCAAAGTTGTCTCACCTTCACTATATGTTACTCTCGTAATGCACAATACACCGCACCTTATAAAAAATGAAATTGAATGAAAAATAGTAAAGCTACGTTAACAAAGTTAAATACGCTTACCATAAATTACCACTTGGCACCAGTACCTGAGTGAAGCTCCTAGGACAGGCCCCCATATAACTTGTGACGGTAACGCGTTGGTGTTCGGCTGTTTAAGGCTAGGGGTATGGCCTCGTCACATAGTTATAAAAAAAATAGAAAAACTGGAACTTCGTCTGTGGTAAGGTAAGGAGAAGACACACAAAACACAAGTAAAACTTTAACAATGAAATTTTAATTACGTTAAATAAATCAAAACATGAAAATAATGCACAAACAAATTCTTATAATAAAATCAATCAATCAAAATAATAAGAATACTTAAATGACACAATGAAAAGTTACGTTAAGGCAAAATAACAAGAAGTGCAACACAAAGGTAAGTGGGAGGTGCTGGAATATTGGCTTAAAGCCACCACCTCTCTCAGTACACGCTAACGTCTAGCTGGGAGGAGTGCTGGCTACGAAAGCACTGAACATTCTGGAGACTGATGTTGGGGCGACCCCAGACATCAGGTAGTATTGGGGGGGCGAGGCAGGTGCAGCCAGACCGGCGACCAATCAGCGGAGCCGTAGCGATCAACGGGTAGTTTGGTGGTTGGAGTTCGAACAGGTGGCTGGCTGCATACGTTTCTGCTCACCCTGGCAAGCCTTGCTGGTGTTGTTGTCGTTGTTGGACATTTCTTCCATAGTCTTTTTATATAATTGTGAAGACGTAATTATGGAGGGAAGAGCAGGCTCAATCTCTTGAAGGAGATTATCGTCACAATATATATATATATATATATATATATATATATATATATATATATATATATATATATATATATACACATGATACACTATCGTAAGACTAAATAACACCAACTTTCCACCACTAACCGTGAAGGATTCTGACTCTTCGGGATAAAAATATAAACGTGCTGAAAGCACTGAATGTCGCATTTAAAAAAGGGATCAGACCCTCCTCGTGATCTGTTAAGGGAATCAGGGAGGGAGTCGAGTGTGCAAATCCTTTATTGTGTGATTTAGGGCGCCTCGGAGACTTGAGGCCAAAGCCTTCTGGATTGCGGACTGACGTGAGGAGAGGGCGTGCTCACAAATCCTCCATTGTTAAGGCTGTGTTCAGGGCTAGTGGCTTCAGATCACTGTAAGCCCTGTGAGAGTCCGAACTCTGAGGGACTCGCTCACATATCGTGCTCACTGACCCATGTTTCTTCTTCCTCCCGAACACCGACGGTTTGTCTTCGGGAATCCTGGCCTCCTTGCTGCGCGGGCGAGAGACCTAATGTGTCTGCATTTGAAGATAGACGCTAGATAAATCTTGATATAGTGAGGGAGTTCAGAGCTTCCTTACGTCGAATTTATGTTCCATTCCTGAGAGTCAAATAAACTGCTTGAATACAAAACACTGTTTTTAGCGTGCAATCATTCTCCCTCGTGAGCAGTGATACTCATCGCCGCAAAATCTGGAGCTAGTGTGAATGTCTCGGTCTGCTCCAGGAAATCCTAGAGCTCTTGGGAAACAACTTTTCTGCTCCTTGATTGGCTCGGGACACTTATATCTCATATTGTGGCTAATTAGATGCTGCTACGAGTGACAGTCTATTCATTAGGTGTGCCAGTTACGTGATAGAGTAAATGAGCTTTTTAGAAAGTCCTGAATGCCATCATTTTGTTTATATGCTGAAATAAAAAAAAATTACATGAATAGGCAGATATGAATAAAATGTACTATTTTCTACCTAAACCTGACTGTAGTGATGTCTGTACGATGCTCGATACTGTGAACGTCTCTGAACTATTTTCAGGTGAGCTGAAGTGAGGACACGTAGACAGGATCTGAAATAATACTTCCACCCTTACAGCAAAGAGGAATGTTAAAGCCTGAGCTGAGATGAACAGCACGTCATCAGTGGAGACATTTTCTGAGCACTTCACATGTTAGATTAGATTTAGATTTTTTATTCAGGTAAATGTACATACAGTGAAGATGAGTTACAAACATAATGTTGGATTTAAACATAGAGCTAATACATACAATATCTAAAGCCACTAGTACGCACAGCGTTTCTGGCAAGTTTCAGGTTCCTCTGACAATTAGAGACTCCACCTGGTTGGTCTTTGATTCAAGGGTCTGATTATATGAACGAAAATACCGATGATGACTCTTATTGTCTATATTGCACGTGTTGTTTGCGCTGTATGGTGCAATAGTCATTATAGAGGATACGCGCTACAGCGGGGGACGTATACTGTACCCTGTTGTGAATGAGTATATATATGTGAAACATCCAGTACCATACATGTGAGGATTTATAATGACATGTATGTTGGTTGTGTCGAGGGAGTTAGGCGCTCCACTTCAAGCATCCTTCCAGGTTCCAGAGAACTACTAGTGTGTGTGTGTTGTGGTGTTGGAAGCCTATACCACCACACAGGCGCATGCCAGGCTAACTTGTGTCAATCACGGGACCCAGGAACTATGGTTAATGGTCACCAGAGGTGCTAAACTCTCCATAGAATTTATTGTTGTTTAAGATTTGCTACCCGGAACAAAAAGTCCCAAGCAGTACAGGATATGGTGAGCCCGTAGTTATATCATCATACAAGACAGCACTCGAAGGCAGTGTACATAAACTCCAGCCCTCGAACACCACAACGCCATTGTATACAATGTATTTCAACTCTTGCCCTGTATATCTCTATTAAAGTGTACCTTCATCTACTATTAAAGTTTACTTTTATCTACATAGAAATCATTCGTTTATGTTGTTTTTCTGCCCTGTGTTTCTACCTCACCAGTGTACATGCGCGCAACACATTAGGCTGTAACGTCATTTTGCTGGGAAAATTTTGCCAGGCTCTTGATAATTCCTTAAACTGGTATTTCTCTCTCTCTCTCTCTCTCTCTCTCTCTCTCTCTCTCTCTCTCTCTCTCTCTCTCTCTCTCTCTCTCTCTCTCTCTCTCTCTCTCTCTCTCTCTCTCTCTCTCTCTCTCTCTCTCTCTATTAGAGAAGATCAAGTCTTAAAGATGTCATTAACCTTACTGAGACATTCCTCTCTACCGGAGTTATCCCTGCGAGCTGCTCATCACCGCTGAGGCTGACAAAACACATAGAAAATGAAGATTTTGTTTAAGCGTCCTCTTGACCTTTGAAATAAATGAGGGTGGGAATATAAGATATCTGGTAGTGTAAGGTATCTGGGACACCTTATAACTTCAGGGTTCGATCCCTTATCACTGCTCCTACGCATATTCTCTTTGATACTTCACGACAGTGTGATTATCTTCGGAATAATAACAATATTAATAATAATATTATTAATCTAGGGTATACTTATATAGCTGTATAAATATATACATACATAGCTGTATGTGTTAAGAAAAAATACAGCCCAGCGTTTTGAGGGCGACTGTACGGATTTTGTAACATAGCATCAGGACTAGGAGCTTGTAATACTGTTATGTGACTGAGGGTTGATATGCTGAGTGGATACAATGCTTTAGTGAAATATTTTACTAAATCCTCCAGTGAAATTAGATGAAAATCCCTCTTAGGTTATTTTCCTCTCACTCGCTTAACTTGGTCTCGCTGGGAAAGGGCAACGTTATTATATTGTATTTAAAATAAAGGTCTCTAAATACGCACGAAAGGTTTTTGTAATTATGGTGATACAAGCGGGCTTTACGAGAGCGCCGGCACGCATTCGTGAGTGAGAGGGAGATAAACCACAAACACACACAACCACATACACGCAAACATACACACAGACTCCCACACACATACACACACACATACACAGGTGCCCCCTCAAACACTGATAGGTATATATATATATATATATATATATATATATATATATATATATATATATATATATATATATATATATATATATATTGTGTTCCTCACGTGTGCCCCAAAGAATGAGGTGATTTGGTAAAATGCTATGCCCAAGATTACTATCCGAGTGCCGGCGGTGGGGTGGTTCAAATAGCCTCGGCTATCACCTCATTATGTCCGGTCGTGATGGTCAAGTGGATTAAGGCGTCTTGTACATACCAGTTGCGTTGCTTCTGGGAGTATGGGTTCGAGTCACTTCTGGGGTGTGAGTTTTCAGTTGCATATTGTCCTGGGGACCATTCAGGCTTGTTCGCATATATATATATATATATATATATATATATATATATATATATATATATATATATATATATATATATATATATATATATATATATATATATATATATGCTCGCGCAGGAGCGCAGGAGAGCAAAACAAAGGCGAGGCTGAAGCTGGTGGAAATGAAACACATGTATCATAAGTGATTTACGGCGGCCATTTCAAACTGTTTTTGTCAGTGTGTCCTGTCAAACTGTCCTCTCCCCCCCCCCCCACCTCGAGGCCTTGTTAAGCAGGGAGCTGCGAGCCTATGGTTCTCTCCCCCCCCCCCCCACCTCTTGGAGGGGAGGGAACTGCCGCTACTTACCCGGACCCAGTTCGACCATCCTGTAAGATTCATCATTCCGTGTATGTGTCTTCGTGGACAATGAGCCGCAGGGACACGCCCGGCAAACACACACACACAACGTAATGGTCAGTAGTGTTACGGTGTTACAACTGGTTACAATGTCGTTACATCTTGTTATAAAGTTTTTGTGACGTGTTAGAGTGGGTGTGGTGTAACTGGTCCAGAGTAACGGGCCTCGGGTCTCTTAAACAGCCTCGTTAACTCACCACCAGCATGAAACACCGCCAAATAATCGTTTTAGTTTGTGTGGAATAGAGTAGTGGAGTTGATGATAAGTTTTATCTGGTTGAGCTTTGGCTCTTTGGTCCCGCCTCTCAACCGTCAATCAACTGGTGTACAGATTCCTGAGCCTACTGGGCTCTATCATATCTACATTTAAAATTGTGTATGGAGTCAGCGTCCACCACATCACTTCCTAATACATTCCATCCGTTAACTACTCTGAAAACACTGAAAAACTTCCTTCTAACGTCCCTGTGGCTCATGTGGGTACTCAGTTTCCACCTGTGTCCCCTTGTTCGTGTACCACCAGTGTTGAATAGTTTATCTTTGTTTACCCGGTGTGTGTGTGTGTGTGTGTGTGTGTGTGTGTGTGTGTGTGTGTGTGTGTGTGTGTGTGTGTGTGTACTCACCTAGTTGTGTTTGCGGGGGTTGAGCTCTGGCTCTTTGGTCCCGCCTCTCAACCGTCAATCAACAAGTGTACAGATTCCTGAGCCTATCGGGCTCTGTCATATCTACACTTGAAACTGTGTATGGAGTCAGCCTCCACCACATCACCCCCTAATGCATTCCATTTGTCAACCACTCTGACACTAAAAAAGTTCTTTCTAATATCTCTGTGGCTCATTTGGGCACTCAGTTTCCACCTGTGTCCCCTTGTGCGTGTTCACCTTGTGTTAAATAGACTGTCTTTATCTACCCTATCAATTCCCTTCAGAATCTTGAATGTGGTGATCATGTCCCCCCTAACTCTTCTGTCTTCCAGCGAAGTGAGGTTTAATTCCCGTAGTCTCTCCTCGTAGCTCATACCTCTCAGCTCGGGTACTAGTCTGGTGGCAAACCTTTGAACCTTTTCCAGTTTAGTCTTATCCTTGACTAGATATGGACTCCATGCTGGGGCTGCATGCTGGGGCTGTGTGTGTGTGTGTGTGTGTGTGTGTGTGTGTGTGTGTGTGTGTGTGTGTGTGTGTGTGTGTGTGTGTGTGTGTGTGTGTGTATGTGTGTGTGTGTATGTGTGTGTGTGTGTGTGTGTGTGTGTGTGTGTGTGTGTGTGTGTGTGTGTGTACTCTCACTATTACACAAACCCATCACAGGAGTTCGACCGCGAGTCATTTATCCCCATTAAAGGTTTTCAGGAACTAAATTACGGAATGGGGAGGTAATTAGAAGGCAATTATGCTCACTAATGAGACATGGGTAATACTAGAGGGAGAGGGAGAGATAATGAAGCCGATATGATCTATATTCTGCAGTAACTATAGATAATTACTCGGACCATTAAAGCTAAAAGATACAATGAAATTTAATTTTAACACACACACACACACACACACACACACACACACACACACACACACACACACACACACACACACACACACACACACACACACACACACAGGGGTCTGGTAGCTGAGTGGACAGCGCGCAGGTCTCGTAATCCTGTGGTCCGGGTTCGATTCCCGGTGCCGGCAGACAAATAGGCAGTTTCTTTCACTTTTCTGATGCCCCTGTTACCTAGCAGTAAATAGGTACCTGGGAGTTAGACAGCTGTTACGGGCTGCTTCTTGTGTGTGTGTGTGTGTGTGTGTGTGTGTGTGTGTGTGTGTGTGTGTGTGTGTGTGTGTGTGTGTGTGTGTGTGTATATGTGTGTGCGTGTGTGTGAAAAAAATTAGTCAGTAATTAGTAACAGTTGAATAATTGACAATTGAGAGGCGGGTCGAAAGAGCAGAGCTCAACCTCCGCAAGCACAACTAGGTGAGTACACATATCGAGGAGCCCCCATCTTAAAACAACATATAAGGAAGCTCGAAAAGGTGCAGAAGTTCCAGAATTGCGAGGGATGAAGTACGAAGACAGACTGAAGGAACTAAACCTGACGATGTCAGAACGGAGGAGGGAGAAGAGGAGACATGATACTGACGTATAAAATACTTAGAGGGATTAACAGGGGAACTGTTTACAATGAATAACAATAGAACAAGGAGGCACGGATGGAAGCTTGAGACTCAGATGTGTCATAGAGATGTTAGAAAGTTTTCTTTTAGCGTGAGGTTAGTGGAATGGAATGACCTAAAGGAGCAGATTGTAGAGGCTAACTCCATTCATATCTTTAAAAGCAGGTATGATAGAGAAATAGACCAGGAGTCATTATATTAGACAGCCAACGGCTAGAAAAGCGAGGGTCCAAGAGCTTGATCCTACAGGCACAAATAGGTAAGTACAAATAGGTGAGTACACACACACACACACACACACAATTTTTTTTGGCCAGTCTTTTTTACACTGAAAAATATCTTCCCAATTTATAAAGAACCAGAATTAAGCCAATCAAACACCCAGATTCCATATAAAAACGAAAATAAAAACTATCCAAACAGACCAACGAGGTGAGTGCAGGCCCCCCCACCCCCCCGCCCCCCCACCACCCAACAGGTTAGGCTCAAAATATAATTGCCACTGTAAAAAAAAATGTGTTCCCCCCATAAAGCAAATTAAGTTAGAGAGTTGTAAATTAAATGAACAATTTGGTAAATTTAATCATGCTAGATACAGTTTTTTTTTTAAATTGACATTCAAAAGCAATGTGACGTAATGGTGTGTGACGTAATGGTGTGTGACGTAATGGGGTGTGACGTAATGGAGTGTGACGCAATGGTGTGACGTGTGGCGTAACGTCACAATCGCACATACTGTGACGTCTTCCGTGACGTTACACGCTAACGAGCAACAGCGTTTTTTTTTTTTTTTTTTTTTTTTTTTTTTTTTTTTTTTTTTTTTTTTACCACAGACGTGGCCACACATTTACAATGCTAACCAGCATATATACATTTTCTTCTGTCCTCCATGGACAGGGTTAGAGAAGTGTTAAACATACAGTTCAAGGGTTTATTGAACACTCAACCACAGAAGGTGATTCGGTGCTTTTAAAATGCTAAGCTAACCTACATACGTAAATACATAGATACACAGATTTACGTATGCCCTACATAAAGTATTAGATGTGTCTTTTACAGTGTCATTAATGTACATTCACAAAGGTGAAATGTAATTCTGATCAGCTTATGCGGTGACGTCATGTGACGTTATGGAGGGACACGACGTTGTGACGCTCCGGTACGTCACAACGCTGGGATTAATTGACGTCATCAGAGTATAGTGATTCCTGATCAATTGAGTCAGGCGATATTATCCCTGTGACCTTATATCGCTCACGCAAATGTGACTGTTGTGGGTGGCAACAGGCTTTGGCCTGTGTCATATTTGCATAATGAAGCTGTGTATGGAGTCTGCCTCCACCACTTGAAGCTGTGTATAGAGTCTGCCTCCACCACTTGAAGCTGTGTATGGAGTCTGCCTCCACCACTTGAAGCTGTGTATGGAGTCTGCCTCCACGTCTAGAGAGGAAGACGTCTATCTTCCTCTCTAAGATAGACTCTAAGATATCTAAGCGAGCATTAACATAGATCATGACTCCAGTGAGGCAGTTGGCCCTTCCCTCACTGTGATCCCATTTTCTGTTGTCTACGTACTTCTTCAGCCTTGTCACTTCTGCCTGTTTCTCCAACTTATGGACTATTCTCACGTGGCTGAAGCCTTCAGACAATCCACAAGCATGCCTTCCGCCCATCCATCTCTGTCTTGTCTGATCTCTGTCACCACGTCACAGAATGGCAATAAAACTTGTGAGACAGAATTTACCGTCTCTTCACCGCAGTCGGTGTTGAGCTGTAAGAGGGCCCGTCTCATCGGAATATGATTATTTGAGTCCATAAATATCTGGTCCCATGAGGTAATACGGGGCGGTGTCAGGACGAGGCCCCGATGCATGAGCAACGCCTTTATGGAGCCACGAAGCAAATTCTCGAGGTCATGAATATTTAGCTGATGGAAGTGAAGATCGGTGAGTCTGGCTGTGTGGAGTAGGGTGGAGGCGGAGGAGAAGGTGGTATGGGATAAGGTCCGCAGTATAAGGGATACTATCACCGGTATAAAGGATAAGGTTCCTCCTGTATCAAAGGATACCATATATGTGAATCAATTAATCAAGTGAAGCCTGAAGCCTGAACCCCCGAGCCGCTATCCGGACGAGTACTTGACAGTCCGGCCCCGTCCAATATTTCATCCCTTGCACTGATTAAGGATAAAAAAGATTTTCTCGTGGAATTATCTTTAAAATTACCGACATAATTCCATATACGTCGTAATACAATATGCCATCTACATTCTGCTTCAAATGAAGAGATGTTATATTGAATCTTTTTTTTTCCCTTAACGCTTTTTTTAAAGCATGTGGATGGGTTATCTTGAGATGATTTCGGGGCTTTAGTGTCCCCGCGGCCCGGTCCTCGACCAGGCCTCCACCCCCAGGAAGCAGCCCGTGACAGCTGACTAACACCCAGGTACCTATTTTACTGCTAGGTAACAAACGGAAAACATTATTAATACACTGGACGTTGTGGATGTTTCATGTCGCATGAAATAGTCGTCGTTACTTTTGTTCTCTGTGAATGAGTCCTCCACAGCCCATATGTTCATCGCTTGTTCATGTCCTGCGGCCACGTGGCTGTGGAACAGCTTGGGTTGGATCTTTGCTCTTTCAGTTACCTTCTCAGTTTCGCCTCACCGCTTTCCTTCCATATCTTAGGTACTCATTCCTGCTTCACTGTTATCTCTCGCTGTTTTCTGTTGTGCTTTTCTGAACAGAGACATATTAATACATTTGTATTAATGAGAACATTCTCCCAGAGAGGCCTTTCTAACGCATCATTATTTTATCCAAGTGTGCCGTATGGTAGATTATCTTGCTCTAAGGGTGGTTGATTATGGTAGATTATCTACCAACAATGCTGTATGGTGAATTATCTTGCTGTAAAGGTGCTCCACCAACAATAGCAACCCGCTTGCAACCAGGACCGAGATTCACCAAACATTAGGTGACAACTTACGAAACCTCTGCATCTTTCCTCAATCATGGTGCCATAGTTTGCATTCATTAAAGCATTTATGAGCTCGGAAGCTCTACGAGGTTGTCTATACAGATGTGTGTCCATAATTATCTGGTCCCATGAGGTAATATACGAGTGTGGGGGGTGTTAGGACGAGGCCCCGATGCATGAGCAACGCCTTTACGGAGCCACGAAGCAATGGAATCTTGTGGGTCGAGAATGTTGAATGGTGAGGTCTTCTGGCGGATGGGTGTTGCACTGTGAAGACTATCCTGATCCTGGAAGTTGTTCTGGCACTGTGGGTTGGAGTGGGTCATTGTGTGGAGTTGGGTGGCACTATGCAACATAGCATTGCACTTTGGAATATAGTATTGCGCCATGGAAGGTGGTATAGAAGGTAATGTCTTCTTATCTAGCATCGTTATCTTATCTTATCAACACTATCTTCTAGATAGAACACTGTCTAGACTCTAGAAGATAGTGTTGCACTCGGGAATTAGTGTTGCATTATGCAAAGTGGTATTGGAATATGACTCTGAGAGGTGTGGGGTGTAACCTGTACTTAGAAATGACCGGAGAATGGCTAAAAAGGCGAAAGAGAATACGTGAAGTGAGAAGAAGGGTGAGAAGAGGGGTTGGAGGAGGTGAGAGAGAGGGGGGTGAGAGAGGTGAGAGAGGGGCGGGAGAAGGGGGGAATGAACAAGATATAACCGCAGAGTCAGTTTAATATTCTACACAGTTTGTGGTGTTGACCACAACCTGTCATCCTCATGCTCACTCACACCCCTATACCCTCCCTCCCTCCCCACACATGCTCTCTCACACACACACATGGGCAGAGTTTCTTTCACTCTCATGCGCCTGTTTACCTAGTAGTAAATAGGTACCTGGGTGTTAGACAGCTGTTATGGTCTGCTTCCTGGGATGTGTGTGTGAAAAAAGTAATCAGTTGACTGATTGACAGTAGAGAGGCGGGTCCAAAGAGCCAGAGGTCAACCCCATCAAGCATATCTAGGTGAGTACACACACTCTCAGCGTTGAATACCTTAACAGGTTCCTGTCTCTAAATCAATCAATCTCTGTCACCTGCTGTAAGGGCGGCCTCGTGCCGCCTGGAATATGCTATGGCTCACCGCTCACCTTCTTGCATATCAAACATGACATACGCACACACCCACGCCCAGCCACACACCCACGCCCAGTCACATACCCATCGCCTTCTATTGCCCTTCTATACCCACGCCCACATCACCACCCTTCCCCACGCTCTTACCTTCACCCACTGCCACATCCAGGTTGAAGATCGGTCCATGCATCAAGGCCATATTGACTGTCGCTAAAGGACTGTAAACACCAGTTAAAGCGGTGAAATAAGAAATAAACCTCTCCGTCTCTCAACACTATTTTGACGAACGTCACAGCCAAGGGTCGACCAGTACCTGTATATCAGCACTAGACAAGGGGGAACAGCCCCAAGAGGGCCACCGACGCTCACCTGCTGACAGGACTATCAGCCTTCACCAGCCCACGACCCTCACTCGTCATCATTTAAAGTTTAAAGTACGGGGTACCTGGTAGTACAGGCGGGTTCGTTCTCGATTCATAATCCAGAATTCCGGGTTCGAATCCTGGGTGGCACAGAAATGTTTGGCGCAGTTACTGCCACCTAATGCACCTGTTCACCTAGTAGTAAGTAGGTACCCCAAAGCTTATTGTAGAGTTGCATCCTAGGCGGTCAGTAATTCGACATTGGTGTCGGGAGGAGGTCCTTGATATAAGCCTAGCATTTATAAATACGTACTGGCTGCCTGTCCCCGGACACAATGAATTATTATTAAATATAATTGTCTACCAGTGCCGTGTGGGTGGTCCAGCGAAGGGGGGGGGGTAAACATTAAAAAATAGAATAGTTATCCATTTGCTTCGAGAAAGGGGCGGGGACTGAGGAAACTTATGAGGCTGTAGAAAGATGGTCTGTTTTATGCTATTACGGGCAAAGTAAAGTTATGAGAGTATTTACGTTCATTTTTTGAGATCAACGAATAATGGTGTATTTTTCTATAAGATTTTTTTTAATTTTAGTTTTTGAAAACTATTTGACAGGTGCAGCCGGCGGGCAGTGCCAAAAATCGTCGAGTCATAATGTGACCTGATACACTATTCCTTCTTATTTCCTGAGGACCCCGACCATCTTATAAGTTGACATACATGTTTGTGTGTGTTAACATGAAGTTATAAGAGAGAAGACGGGGCATCATAGCATCTACCTGTCCTCAGGCTAGGCTCGTCCAGGCGGCCCTTAAACACGTATTAACGAATTGCATTTTCAAAATTTGTATTTTCTCAGATATAAGGTAATATTATAACAAACTAGAATGTGTTGAATAGTTAGGCATAGTTTAGGCTCGGTTCTGTTGGCAATTATTAGTATTTGCTGTAAGCAAGTGAAGCATTTATAGAAGTGCGATTCGAGCAGATGTGAACGAAGCGCTGCTCGAGAACCATATACTTGTCATTAGCTGTGAGTCGTGTATAAAGTGTTTTTCATTCGTAAACAGCAGCTTTGGTGGATGGATTAACGAGCATTTGGTGTTTGTTGATGATGAAGGGTTAAATTATAAGCTGGGCGAGGGTCGGGGAGCTTCATAGTCCTTGTTGCTCGTTTCCAAGCTCACCCACTGGTGACGTCACAGGTCAGGTAACCAAGCCATTATTGTATAACTGTTATTTCCTACAATTAATAATTATTACTTAATTGACAAATTTAAATAGTTGGAAAGGTAAGTGTTTGGGGAGATTAGTATTGCAACAGAATGTCAAAAGTGGGGTTGGTGTACTGAACACCGGAGACGATATTATTAAGTTGGTGGAACCTTTATCTGAACCCTTCACGTGATTGGCTGTTGCGGAGAATGTCAACAAAGAGTTTCTACCAATGAGACGCAAGCACGAGGGGGGGGGGGGGCGGAGATGCTTCCTTCAGCACAACAACTCGCCTTATGGGTTGCTGTTGACCTGTTGATAGTTCAATGTTATAACAATAGATGGCGCCAGGTGTATTTTATGTGCTGCTTGTAGTTGGCCTGTTGTTGATTTTGTCATTTTGTAGCAACAGATGGCACGAGGTGTTTCTTATGGTGCTGCTGCCAACCTTATTGATAATGCATTTCTTTGTGGATAGATGGCACCAGGAGTATTATTACATTCGAAGATAGCAAAAAAACAAAAAACAAAACAAATGAAAGGGATTCTGACAAAATTCTTTATTTCTTACGTTCTTCATTTGGGCTTAGAAATAAAACAATTAACTCAAGATAATTTTATGCAACATCGTTCTGAAACGTTTCACAAAGCCCACGGTAATATCTTCAGCAGTATATTACCCATATAGGTTTTTTTTTTTTCTCTTTTTTGCAGGGATAATCCTGCGCGGGCCCTAAGCCTCTGGCTGGCCCACTAAGTGTTGCTTGTTTCCCATATAGGTGAAATGAGGAGAGAGGCAGTTAACCACCAGTCAAGAGGACACATATATCGGAACCTGCTTTCTCATTGACCGGCTGGAGCGGCAGGTCAAACATCAAGTGGAAAGGCATTACTAATCTAGATATGAGATGGCTCTCGGGAATTTGTTTGATGTGAAATCCTTCTGAAGTGCTTAATCTTTTATTGTTGCTGTATATGTTGACTATTTTGGCGTTGCCGGTCACACTGGGTGTTGAAATCATGTGATCATTAATTGAGCGTTGTTGTTTGTGAAGGGGTAGCCTGAATTTATCTTGTCGTCTTGCCTTTATATCGACAGCTGTATATGTAATTTATATTGTATTTTCTTAAATAAAGATAACAAAAAAATTAGGATGTAAGGGAATTTTTTTCAATATGTTGTAACGGGGAATATTTCATTAGCTCTTGCGATCCAAAATATTTCAGTAGCTTTCTTGTAGACGTTTGAACAATATTAGTACCTGAATTAAAAGTTTAGGCTACTTAAGATAAGAGAACTAAATGTAACAAGCCTAGGGGCATGAAGAAATAAAAGAGACATGATTTCGACATACATAATACTGAGAAAAATGTGGACATGGACAGCACCTTTAAATTGAGTGAAAAGTAAGACAAGAGGACACAGGCGGAGGCTGGAAACAGAAAGGAGTCGAATGAAATGTAAGGAAATGCTCATACACTGCACGCGCGAGGAACAAGTGGCAGCCACCTCCATCCACAACTTTAAAAAGTCTGATCCGACAGAAATATTTACTAAAAAATGCAACAGCACAACAAGGCCAGGAGGCGAGGCATAAAGAGCCAGATCTCACTTCCTGATATTCACTTATAAGCAAGAACTGATAGTTAAGCACTAATAGGGAAGGTCTGTAAGGTAAGAACTTATAGGTAAGCTCTGTAAAATAAGTATTGATAGGCAAGCTCTGGAAGGTAAGCACTGATAGACAAGCTCTGTAAGGTAAGCATACAAAATAAAAATCTAGAAACATAAAAATGTCATAATGCTAAAATGTTTGTTGGATGTGAATCAGATTGACATGTTTGTAGCTGGCTTCCACCTTAGTAATTTACATATTTAAGGGATAGACCATTACCACCACCGTGACTGGTGCTTCAACACGAGTGCCATGTTTCCTACTCCAGCACTAAAACTCCAACACACACACACCCACAATGCTCCCAGACACCAATATACATTATCACCAACACACACCTTCCTGAAGATGAGAGGAAATGTCAACAGAAATGCCCGACTGACCACTGGAACATTACCTAACACAGTGCAGAGTTACAAACCCAATAAGATTTCAACTAAGATTCAACAGAGCAGAAGTTGTTAAACATATTGGGCATAATCTTACTGAAGTAAACATACGAGTCATAAATACTCATACTCCGCCTAAGTAACACAGAAACAAGAAACAATAACACTTAGTGGGCCAGCCAGAGGCTTAGAGCCTGTGCAGAAATATCCCTGCCCCCCCCCAAAAAAAAAAAAAAAATCCTGTCCACCCTCTTCATAATTCTATCATCATTCTATCATGCAGGAAGAACCGCACGTTTATTGATCATCCAATAAGATTAGAGGACTTCTAGATATTATCACTGCTAAGCTTTGGCTTGGCTACAAGCCAAAGCCAAAGATCTCTGGGAATTTACATCTACCGATAGACAAAATATTAACGTTCTTGCAAGTCAGGATCAAGTATAACATTTAGAGTTTAAAGTTCATGCTTTGTGATGACACTAAACACTTGTTTACTGAATTATATTACTGTATAAATAATGTATTATTTTCCTTGTAAATTGATGTATACATGACTTATATTGTATATTGTTTAATAAAGATAAGAAAAAACTTTTATCATAGGCCCCCAATCGCTCATATCCGGCAAGACAACATTGACGAGAACAAGGACATGCTCATACCCACTCACGCCCACGCCCACGAGCAGATAATTATGAAATAGAAAATCCCTTCCTCTCACATGAGACCCGCAGCTCTGGTAAGCTAAAAGTTCCCGTGACCACATCAAGGTCAGGACTCGCCCTGACGTCAGAGCTCGGACGTCATCTCTCACCGCTGCCAAAGCTCTAATATTTATTATTTACGTGGTGGTGTTTGCTATATTTATAATGAGATTATATCTAATGAGGCTTTGAGAGACATTTTCTTTTCTAACTGAATGATAGAATACCGATATTAATTAGGTAATAACCAAAAAAATGCTTATTTTGGTATTCAGTGATAACCATGGCAACACGGGTGCTGTCAAGTACGATTATTGAAAATAAAATACATTTCAAAGGGATAGAGTAGATTAGGCTATTTCTACCCTCCAGCGGGCGCTGTCAGCTGTCCTTGGGCCAGACAGCCGGAGGAACAGTTAACCGACCTTGGCAGGCGTTATCCTGGCATTCCCAGGTAGAATTAGGACAGACATTCACCAGCATAGTTAAGACAGGTAAACTCCTGACATTCACAGGTAGAGTTGGGACAGGCATTCACATGTAGAGTTTTTTGTCCCGAGGGTCGAGTTTATTGGGCAGCGTCACTCATTCTGTGAGGGAACGTAACACTATAGTGACAGTATTGAGCAGCGTCACTCATCCTGTGAGTGAATATAACACCATAGTGACAGTATTGAGCAGCGTCACTCATCCTGTGAGTGAATATAACACCATAGTGACAGTATTGAGCAACGCCACTCATCCTGTGAGTGAATATAACACCATAGTGACAGTATTGAGCAGCATCACTCATCCGGTGAGTGAACATAACTGCATAGTAACAGTATTGAGCAGCGTCACTCATCCTGTGAGTGGACATGCCGCCATAGCAGCATGTACAACACTCCCCAACCGGAAGAAAACCCGCTGGGTTGTTTATCCTGTCACTTGTACCCAGACACAGCTGGGACTTGCTTAACTGTCTCAAGTGAACAGTTTAGCAAACAAGAAGATTAACATTTACCAACCACTAGACTTACGTTATTTTGCGGCTGCAACGTGTTGGAATCTTTTGAGAACAAAAATTTATATTAGACAATATTGTCCTAACACAAACAATATGCTAAGTAATGTAAACCAATACGTGAAGCATTAAGAACGCTAATACTGAATTGAGATACAAATTACACTTAGGAAAGGCATAAAACCATATTACGAAAATTAAGTCGATTGCTGAATATATAGATAGGATGTTGCCTTGTGAATATACACAGTGACATCACTCAATCTCAAGCAGCCTACGACAGCTTGTACACAGCCAAACGCCGTGTAACGACTGCTAATACACGGGCTACAAAGTTGATTAACAACGGGGTAATACACGGGCTACAAGCTAACTACTGCTAGTACACGGGCGATTACTGCTAGTACTGATCAGCTGTCAAGCTGATTAACGATAGTTGAAATTGGTGTGCTGTGAGTGTCTACCTTTCATAGCGCAGAACCTCATTAAGACAAACCCAACCCAACCCAACCTGCCGTTAGTTCTAAAATCACTGAAAACGGCCATTAATTCGTCAACTACCGCATCAAATCCCCCCTTCCCCACGCCCCATATCATCCCCCCCCCACCATCCTCATCACCGACCCTCATTCCCCCTGCCCCATCACCCCTCCGCGTCGTTATTACCGCAGAGATAAATAAATCAGAGAGATCGGGACACTGCGGCGGTGAGGAGGACCAGCCAGCGTGAGATTAGCATATTGGGAGACGTCTCAGGCGAGGTGCTGGTCACGCCCAGGATGGGGAACGAGGGAGAAGGATGGGGGACAGCGAAGGAGGAAGAAGAAAGAGGGAGAAAGAAGAATGAAGCGAGAGAGGAAGAATGAAAGGGAAGACAGAAAGTGCGTGAAGGAAGTGGGGAAAGGAGGAAAGAGCAAGGGAGATAAAGAAATAGGAACAAAGAACAAGAAAGGAGGAGGATGAAGATGGAAGGAGAAAGAAGGAAAAGGGGGAAAGGAGTTAGAAGAAAGGAAGGAGAGTGGATAAACAATAAAATTAACCAATTTTTTTGCACATTCAAAGCCTATGTCAACATATTTATAACTAAAATTATACAAATTTTACACAGACCTCACGGAAAATGTTATCTAAAATAATTTTCATGTGTCTGTGTTATAGACAATGAATATTGCATGGTTTTGAGGCGTGAGTTGACAGCCTCATAGCGTTGTTTTCATGATTTAGGAAGGGGAAAAAGTTCTAATTTGCTGCAAGATTATCTGAAGACAAGACCAGGACGGGGGTGAGGGGGGTGCGTAGAGACGGTGTATCCTTGAGTTGTTCTTGTTGTGTTCTGTTGACCACGCTTCTTGTCTCGTGCCTTGCCACGCCCACAGCTGTTGACTGTGCCACGCCCACAGCTGTTGACTGTGCCACACCTTCAGCTGTTGACTGTGCCACGCCCTCAGCTGTTGACTGTGTCACGCCCTCAGCTGTTGTCTGTGCTACGTCCTCAGCTGTTGACTGTGCCACGCCCTCAGCTGTTGACTGTGTCACGCCCTCAGCTGTTGACTGTGCCACGCCCTCAGCTGTTGACTGTGTCACGCCCACAGCTGTTGACTGTGCCACGCCCTCAGCTGTTGACTGTGCCACGCCCTCAGCTGTTGACTGTGTCACGCCCTCAGCTGTTGACTGTGTCACGCCCTCAGCTGTTGACTGTGCCACGCCCTCAGCTGTTGACTGTGCCACGCCCTCAGCTGTTGACTGTGTCACGCCCACAGCTGTTGACTGTGTCACGCCCACAGCTGTTGACTGTGCCATGCCCTCATCTGTTGACAACCAAGTTCACATCTGTTGACTGCCACGCCCGAATATATTACCAGCCACGCCCAAATATATTTCCTGCCACGCCCATATATATATATTGTCAGCCACGCCCACATTTACTGCTTCCCACGCGTCTCAAACCCATAATAAGGACTTGCAAGACAATCCATACAACCTATGTGAGACCAATACCAGAGTACGCAGCAGCATCATGGTATTGATCTCCGCACCTCGTAAAACACAAAACTAAACTTAAAAGTGTGCATAGATGTGCAACGAACAAGTGCATGAATTGCGAGGACTTGTCAGCTAGAACAGGTTAAGGAAACAACATAGTTGAAATTTAGAGGAGAGAGTTCTATCACAGTCAAGACGCATTCATGAATTTTAATATACTGTGTATTGAAAATAAAATTGTTCGCATTATATATTAATATTATTATATATTAAATTTCTATGTGTAGTTACGCTTAGGTTAGGTTAGGAGTTTAGGTTCTGTTGGCGATTATTTGTATTTGTAGTACGTGGGTGAAGCATTTACAGCGTTGTGGTTCGAACAAAAGTCGTCAGTGAAGCACTTGTTCCGGAAGTGTTTGGACGTCATCAGTTGTGAATGATATTTTGACTACACAGCTTATAGATTATCATGCATATCATCGATTTACTAGAAACGAAATATTAATATTGCAAGAATTTATCACTTGTCAAAAATTACGTGTTACTTCATGCAAACCTGAGTGTGGATTGATCTCAAAATGGCTATTTTTTCACAGTATAAGTATGAACATGTATATTTTATATATATACCATAAATTCTAGTATATATATCCCTTGTCTTTGTTCACACACTTACATCTAGATCCGGAATCCAAGAGATGATTGTAGCCTAGTCATAATAAAGCTAATTTTTATTTTATTTATTTATCTTACATTCTTGTTCAGCTCCTAACACGCATAGCGTTTCGGGCAGGTCTTTAATTCTAATATTTCCCGGAATACGCCCCGCCAGGTACCCCATTCTACTGTTGGGTAAACAAAGGCAATAATTAAACATTGGCGCCCAGTAAATCCTCCCCGGCTAGGATACAAACCCAGGACAAAGCATATGGGATAGATGTTCATGATAATGACACGAGGTGTAAACTATGTGGTATGTTAAGGTCTCACACCCTGGCCCATTATGTTCTTGATTGTCCATTGATTAATGTATATAGAAACACTGAGATAAGGACTGTTCCTGAACAAATAGCCTGGATGTGTCACAACGGCAAGGTTGATGATATTCTTGAGAGATATAAGAATTTTGCACCAAGATTGTAATATTTTGTTGAATTATCGGCATGTCTCTTGCAAATTGTCTATACAGTATACCTAGGTCATAAAAGTATTTGTGTGTACGTCTGATAACATACTACTTGTGAAGGAGGAAATGTATATGTTTATCTCTCAGAATGTTTGGTAATATGTTTATTTGTGATGTGTGTCTATGTATATATTGACACGTTGTACTGAATGGGGTGAGAATAGCTTGAGCTACCTCATCCCTTTGTGTGTATTTTACCTCAATAAACTTATTTCAATTTCAATTTCAATTTCAGGACAAAGCGCTCGTGAAACGCCAGGCCAGCGTCTTACCAATACGCCACGGGAACTGCTATTGCAACGTCTGTCAGTCTACTGACTTTGTTACTTGCCCAATACAAATGTTTTGTTTGACATATTATGTTAAACAGCGGTCTCGGGGTTCTCCTGTGAGCTGTCACGGCGGCACCCGGGGCAGCCCTTGACGTATTGACACCTTAGGAGGACGGGCTGCTGCTACCTTAACTATCAGACGCATACAATAATAAAGTGGACGACTCGTCTGCAGTCACACATTCTCCAATTTCCACTGTATGCCCGTACGGAGCATACAGATGTATGTGTCATACAGGTGTATGACCCAATTTACAATTACTCCCTTCCCCCCCCCCCCCCACACACACACCTAATAAAACGGAATAACACCTTCCCGAGATGGAGGGCGTTGATTGGTTGACACAACTATCATCCATGTGAGCCTTGTACCCAAGAGTGCTTCTGGCCTCAAGGGCTCGTTGTCACTGTTTTGTTGCTGATAATTATCAGCTGACGGCTGAGATGTGAGGATAATATGGCTTTCTTGCCCTATGAAGTTGGGATTAAAAATGTCACCTAGGAACTTATACGCTGGATATATTTTGTGATATCTCTCTCTCTCTGTCTCTGTCTCTCTCTCTCTCTCTCTCTCTCTCTCTCTCTCTCTCTCTCTCTCTCTCTCTCTCTCTCTCTCTCTCTCTCTCTCTCTCTCTCTCTCTCTCTCTCTCTCTCTCTCTCTCTCTCTCAAGTAGCTGATTGATGAAGATTAAGCCACCCAAGAAGTGGCAGGGGCATGAATAGTAAGTGGTTGAGTTTTTGGAGTGAATGTGATCTTTGGTCGCGAATCAAGTAGCTCGTGTTACATTTCTTAAATATTATTAACGACGCAAACTTGTTAGGTGAAAATATAAATGATTTTTTAATCGACCACTAGTTTCTCGGTGGGAAGTGCCGTAATATACCATGTTTATAACGGCAACAAACAATATACCATGTTTGACGCTGAAATGTTGGGGGGGGGGTTGATTGGAGATTTCCAGCTTAACTCCTTCCTTAAATTAATTCTAATTGCCAATTCACAGCCTCTTTAATTTGCTATAGTCTTCGCCAAAATATAAATTAAGCTGTCAGCAAAGTAAATTAACTTGTTAGAATACTGACAATATAATGATATGAATGTGAGGCTAGAGGAGATTTGTAAGTTATCGTTGCTTGATAGACAAAGAGCAGACAAAGCTCTTGGGCACCAAGAATTTGAGTCGTGAATTAATGTCAGTCATTCAAAGCGTCAGCGATTTATTCCTAAACCAAGCGGATTTAAGGAAGATAAAAGACGCCAGCCAATAAGTACATGGGACCCGGTGAGCAGTGATTGTTTGGAAAAGATATATACATATATACACTGTGTATATACCCCCGCTCCTCGGTGTATATATACACTCTGAGTGTTTGTTGTATATTTGTTACAAGTTATACTTGTTGGATATTTGAATTTGTTGGCTGGTTAGTAAGATAGGATGAAGAGCTTGGCCAGGCCGGCCGCCCCCTCAGTGTTGCCAGATTGGGCTACAAATAGCGAATTGGGCTACTTTTGAGAGCCTCGCGCTTCCTATTTTTTTTATTTCGCTACTTGCTACTTTTCGGGCTAATTTAAAAGCAAGATGTGCTAATTTGGGCAATTAATGTTAAGAATGTACGATTGCAAGTTACATGAACGTAACTAAGCTATAAATAATTGTAATTAATAATAATTGTAAATATTAATTAATACTAAATAATATTATTTAATAAATTAGTCCCAATTCAATGCAGAGTTTTCTTCCAAGCACAGAAACTTGTATATATAAATACAAGATAATAGATAGATCGATAAATAAATAGACAAGTTTCAAATATTGCACCAATTAATGGCGAGAGGAAAAAAAACTAGACAGTATACATTACATTTAAAATTAATAATGAATGAATGGTAATAAATTGGTATATGTTTGTATGTATACCAGACAAAGTCCATTTAATGGCAGAATTTAGTCATTTTGTGTAAAAACTTTTATATCTCATATTATTAATTATAACAGTAATCGAAAAAAGTCATAGTTTGTATATACAACAGATGAAACAGCGAGCCATAAGCTAGAGCGATGTGCTGAGTCCATAAGGCGGAGCTTCCAGAGATACCTTCCTGTGATTGGCTGTTGCGGGGAATACTAACACCCTTTTATGAATAAAATTTTAACTAAGAAATAGGTCCTTGTGCACAACAACAAGGTTGTTGTGAAAAATGAACAACAATTTCTGTTTTGCACCTGACAGAAATCTCGATCTAACTGAATAATTTACTCGAATAAGAGGGCAGAGCAGCGTATCATTATTTGTGTCATGGCAACCCCCAATAATAACGTCCCAAGTTAGGTAGCCAACCCATGTTTCTGTAACACCCGTTACATCCTGTAGTATTTAATTATCACTATATTAATATTTTAAAATACTTAACATTTCACTTTTTAGGTAGATTAAGGTTGAAGCAGAATGTCATAGGCAAGGATGGTGTGCTGAATAAATATGATTTATTAAGTGGATGGAGCCTTTAGCTGATCCCTTCCTGTGATTGGCTGTTGTGTGAATGTCACCAAAGAATATCTACCAATGATATGCCATTTATTATGCACCCCATACCACTTGTGGGCGGAGCTTGGAACCTCCTACCCGAGCACAACAACCCACCTTATGGGTTGCTGTTTGGCTATTTATAGTGCGTTGGAAAAAAACTAGATGGCGTTAGTGGTATTTTGTAGGGTAATTTGTTATAAGTGTAATTTGATGTCAACAGATGGCGTAAGCTGTATCTTATGGCCACTGTTGACCAGCCAGTTGATAGTGGTTTCTTCTGCCGACAGATGGCATCAGCTGTGTTATTATTACTTCTGAATTCCCTTTAAACACTGATCTTCAAATCCCTTGGCTTATGATAAGGTTTTATACCATTTATGATAAGTATTAGATAACTGGAGTTCTGCAATTGCTTTTATTTATCAACTGTTCAGGATATCATCATATTACGTCTAGTTAGGACGTACTGCTCTCGATTGATGAAGATTAAGCCACCCAAGAGGTGGCACGGGCATGAATAGCCCGTAAATAATGCTCTCGTAATATTATTCAGGGGGGGGGGGGAACTATCAAGTGAAAGCGCCAAGCCATTACGACTATATAGCACTCGGAAGGGGTCAGGATACGGCACGGGAGACATCTCCCGTCACGCAGGGTGCAGTCGCACCTCCACAGATCTCCAGTATCAACTCTTGATACTGGTAATGGCTCAAAAGGGCCACCACTTACGAGCTATTCATGTCCGTGCCACCTTTTGGGTGGCTTAATCTTAATCAATCAATCAATCAGGATACGGATTTGGGATGGTACGGGGGAAAGGAATGGTGCCCAACCTCTTGGGCGGTCGGGAATTGAACGCGGACCTGTAGGAAACAAGACCGTTGCTCTACCGTCCAGCCCAAGTGGTTAAGCGTAATAATATTAAAACAACAATTTCTGCATATAATAACAGCATTTCACACTAAAAATACTTGGGTATATTGAAATTTGGTAGTGAATTCCAATCTAGGAATCTCCTATGACTAAACTGTACTTTTTATTCATTTTTATGTACTTACTACTTATTATTAAATTATTAAGTACTTACTATAATAATTAAATGAATTATTTTATTTAATATTTAAATTAAATGATAAAATAATAGGTAATAATAAATCATTGTGTAGGGGGACAGGCAGCTAGTGTATATATAAATGTTAGGCTTATACCAAGGTCCTACAAAGGTGCCAAATTAAAGACTGGGAGCTGCCGGGGCGGGCCCAAGGGCTGCTGGCGGCCCTGATAGCCAGGCTGAACTTCCGCGCCCTTATAATCACCACAACTGTAAATATAGGAATAGTTTATTACAACATACACGGTAAAGAAAACAGCTCGGAAACTAAGGAAATAAAGCTGCCGAAAAAACATTAAAGTCCACTTCAAGTTCAAGTATGTCTATTGAGACAATAAAAAATACATCTCAAAAGGATAGAGTAGTTTAGGCTATTTCTACCCCCCCCCTCTACTTCAAGTCCCTCAAGGGGTGCACAAATTCAGTGAGTACAAATACACAAATCACAATACAAGAATCCCATTTAACATAGCAGGTTAAGATAGGAAGCACAGCATTTTCAAGTGTTACAAGTGAGTTATAAGTTACAAGGGAACAAGTGAGAAGGCGGTGGAGGCCAAAACCGGAATTGCACACTGATTTTAATGCAGATATGTCGTGATTATCATAATATAAAGATGTTAAGGCACGAAAGCCTTTTTATTCGTTAAATTTTATAAGGCAATTAAAAGATCCTAAACTCACAGCCCCTCTGTTTAAGTCCCAAATTTTCAAAATTTGAAATTTTTCAAAATTTTCAAGTTTAAATTGTTAAAAAAAAATTGGGCTACTCTTATTACAAATTCGCTACTTTTAGACCGTCAGCTCGCTACTTTCAGCAATTTAGATCTGGCGTCCCTGCGCCCCCTTACAGTCAGTCACACCTTGAACCATCGTCACTCGGCGCCTCCTCCTGTCATTTCCGTCGTTTTGGAGGGATTAATGAACCCTGGCGAACCCTTGTGTGTGAGACGAGTGTCTAGTGAAGCCATAGACACCGAGAAAGGTAAACAATGTTGTGAATTGAGAGGTGGACAGCTCTTTTTTTGACTTTGAAAAATTCTCAGCTGAGCGCAATGTTTACATCTGACGAGTCTGGCCTCGAGGGCCTTAAGGAAGGTTGATATACTGTATAACATAAAGCCTCTGATAAATAAATAAGTAAATAGTGATTAATTACAAGTGTGTGGTCAAGTGAATGAGATAATAAATTTTAATGATAAAATGATAATTTGTGTTTAGAAAAGTAATAGAACGAGTGAGTGGGGATTTTCACCACTCCCTTGTTGACCTTTGATAATTTTGTGACTATCAGCTGCAAGTAGGACATCCCAGGACATCCCGGGACACGCCGGGACACCCCGGGACACCCTGGCTCTGGACATCTCACCACAGGAGCAACTCACAGCTTACCGGTCAGTAGCTCACTGTGGCAGTTTGTAAAATTCGATTGTATTAGTTCATGCTTGCCAGCCAGATGTACCTGCTGCCGTTTGGGGTGCGTGTACATAAAAAAATTGAGAAATACAAAGTAGAGAAATGGAAGATAAAAGGGGGGGGGGTTAGAAGGGGGGTAGATAGAGGGGGGGGATAGCAATCTGATCTCAGGGAAGGGAGCGTCCAAGAGAAATATTCCTAAATATATTGAAAATGCTAATGTCGTTTGAGGATCATCATATGAATGAGCCAAAAAAATGACAGACAGTGGCAGAACTTAAAGTATTAGTAAAGTGAAATAAACACAATTTTGCCCTCCGGCTGACTTAAAAAATAAACATATTATTTTAAAGTTGTCTATGTATTTTTTGGAGGGTGGAAAGGGGGGTTATAATTATGATTTTTATTATATTTTTTTTAAATTGATGCTCTAAAATTGTACAATTAATGATTATGCGTTGTGTTGTTGAACATACGAAAATATATAAAGTATTTAACCATTCCTTATTAATTATTTATAAATAAAAATAACATGGATATGCCAAAAGTTATAGTTTTGCATGATGGGGTAGTTGGCCGAGGTGATGTCTGGTTGGTCCCCCCCTGAAACATTCATAGGTCCCCTGAAATATTGGTAGGGTCCCCTAATACGTTGGTTGATCATTTGATATATTGGATGGTCCGCTAATACATTGGTTGGTCCCTTGATCATTGGTTGGTCCCCAGAGGGCAGAGATAGGGGAACTAAAAGAAAAAGTAGGATGTCAAGTTTGGGAAATCCAGGCGATGAAAGTAAAGAATAATATCAGTGATGACCTAAATATTAAACTTACCAAGAGTGATGAACTTCAACATATAGGCAAGACAACTTTTCTTTCAAGGCGACTGACAATGAACCAAATAACAACAAGGCTCTATTAAAGAGCAACATTGACTCAATATCGACTCTCTTTTAAATAGTCGTACGTACAGTAGCTTCAGCTAATTTGTATACACATTCCCTCTGCCTTTAAAGATGTCGAGAGCTTTAAGGACATGCAGTATTTAACATCAGACCAATTAACATTTTCAAATAACTTTGAACGGTTAATTTTTCTACTTCCCAATTGAAAAAGAAGGTATGATAAAATGATCAAACCTTTTGGTCATTCAGTAATACACATCTACAGGAAAGACTGCTTCCAGGAGAGAGAGATATACTTTAATTCATAATGTCAAATCTGTTCACTGAAATTATTTCACTAATTAGATGCCTTTTCATAATTTCCGCTGATTATACCGCACCAAGTGATACAATCTGGCACCGTGTAGCATCCATATCTGGCACTGTGTAGCATCCATATCTGGCACTGTGTAGCATCCATCAGGCACTGTAACACCCATATAGATGCAACACCCATATGACACTGCAACACCCATATGACACTATGCAACACCCATATGACACTATGCAACACCCATATGGCACTATGCAAAATTGACACAATTTCCAGAGCAATGTGGTATGGAAATCACACAGCCCATCCTGTGTAAGAATGAAAATAATGGTCATATGCGTGATATATGGCTTCATATTAGCCTACTTTCTCCGGTAAGGGTAAATCACTGAAATCAAATTATATTAAATGATCGGATGAGTATTTTTTTTAATAGTTTAGAAATTCACTTATTTGAGTGCCATAACCCTTCATGTTAGGACCGGTATTATCTATTATCTGTTAGTGTCTACATCAAGAGTAGCAGCATTTTCATCACGGGCTTTATTTCCACACCAGCATTATCTACCAGCATTATCTGCAACACCTGCTGCCCCTGTTATTTCTCTCTCGTACCCATGTCTCGGTACTTTGTCATTTTTGTGGAGTGTTGTATGTCACTGCTGCTGTTATCTTGGTGTTTCTCATTCATATGGATCCTGGTACATAGTCGCTGATTATTTTACAGGCTGGGATTTCACGGTCTTCTTGAATCATCAGTGCTTCCTGATCAGTGCCCGGGTCGACCTCAAAAGGTTGTGCAATTTAAGCATTTGGAACCCCCAGAATGCAAATTTGCTACTAGCCTCCAATGGCCGTCCCTTTACACCCACTAGTCATTTTACAAAGTTTAGTGAAGCTAAACCTGGGCGTCTAGCCTCTAATTTTGAACAGGCAAATAGACATTCCTTTTTTTATTGATATAGATATGGTAAATGGATAACCTAAACACTGTAATTAATATCACAGGCTGGTAAGCGTCTTTTTTTTGTTTACTTTGTCGGTAGATGGCACTTGCCAGGTCATAAGCCATGGCACCTTTTTGACTATCATGGTGTCTTCCATTCCAGGATGAGCAATAACTGTCTAACATACAGCCTTGCTTTCTTTCTTAGTTTTTTCTTAAACTGTTGTGCAATATTGTAACTTAATATTGCACAATATTGCACAACAGTTTAAGAAAAAAACTATGATATGGAGAGTTACATTGTCGCATAACAATATTATATTATATTTTATGTGGGCTCAATGAGGCTTTTTTTTAATCTTTTATTCTTACCGTTTAAATCCTTCTGACCACTCTAAGCTAATCTACCTTTTTCTGGTTAATTCTTTCCCAAGG
This sequence comes from Procambarus clarkii, assembly GCF_040958095.1. Taxonomy (NCBI): domain Eukaryota; kingdom Metazoa; phylum Arthropoda; class Malacostraca; order Decapoda; family Cambaridae; genus Procambarus; species Procambarus clarkii. The sequence continues at coordinate 11,925,929 of NC_091200.1, read as the reverse complement.
AGATGGTCGTCAGGATCTAGTGTCTGCCTCCACTCTTCCTTTGTGATTTCTTTCAGCCCGATGTTGACAAAGACCCTGATCGGCCGAAACGTTCATCTCTCTCTTTTCCATTTCTCTGTGGATTTTCCGCATACAAATGATCAGTGTTTCGTAGGCGGGGCATAAGAACTAAACCTCGCTTCCCCATAGCGACTCTTAGGTAACCGGTGTTCAGTAATATCAAACTTCTTCGCTCTTCTTCCCCTACTGCCCACACCTTGCCTGCACACCCCCCCCCCCCAGCTCCCTCATCACCCACTTGCATCGTATCTTAGCCTCATCAAATCTCGCTGGAATTCATTTAACATAAATGACAACATTCATAATACACTTCCAGTCAATTACAAGGGTGACCTGGATATTGCCCTGTCAGCCAACACGGTTTCAGATAATCAATCATAAGCTGCAGTCTTGCATCAAGTCCTGTAATTCCATTCTATCAATGTTGCATTCACTAGTTCCTGATTCGGCCGAGCAAGCCCCCTCCTGGACTCTGTGGCTGCTGGTTTATTTTGCCATCACTAATCAATCTAATTCAAACAATCTAATCCATTGTTTCGTGCTGGTCAGTCGTTCTTTTTTTATTGTCTATTTCTCCCCGAGGATTTCTTTCTTCCAATTCTCTGGGGGTGCAGGGGAGAGGGGGATACTTCTAAGGAGAGGAAGGAAGGAGGGAGGGAGGGAAGGGAAGGGAAGGGAAGGGAAGGGAAGGGAAGGGAAGGGAAGGGAAGGGAAGGGAAGGGAAAGGAAGGAAGAAAGGGAGGGAGGAAATTTGTAATGGGAGGTAGGAGGCGGGAGGAGGCTTCCTAGAATAAGATGGAGGGGGAAAAAGATTCAGGTGGTATTGTTGTAACAGGTCATCACTCATATCCTTAATCACCGTCCCGGTGAGCGGGTCGTCCCGGTGAGCGGGTCGTCCCGGTGAGCGGGTCGTCCCGGTGAGCGGGTCGTCCCGGTGAGCGGGTTGGAGGTTCCTCGATGAACCCAGTGCTATGGTTGGTTGACCCGGCATCATTCCACCAAAAACATATCCTAGGAAAATTATGAGATAACGATAGGCTTGGGAACATATACAACATATGTAAAATTAACTTCCCTTTTTTTTAGGAACATAAACATATGCATACAAGTAAATTTTCATGCTCAATTTAACTACCCTACTGCTAGAAATACAACATGCAAATAAAGTAACAAGTCAACCTTGAATAAATGTTCTTGTACATTATTATGTTATAGACTGCTAGACAACTTTGCACACGTTAGCCTATGCAACAAATTACTTGTCAAAACCATGGTGACAGTATTTATAATTTTTACTACAAAATGAACAACATAAACTAATCATTATTGCAAGCGCTGCAAAGGTATGAAAATTGGTTCTTCCGCTTGATTGAGCCTTGCACAAAAATTATATTTTACATTGAAAACGAGGCTACTAGCCCGTTCGACTCCCCTCCCTCCCTTCCCCCCACCAGCAGACACAGGGGTCGTGGGCGGACACTCAAAAAACAGGATAAGTCGATAAAATAGTCGCCTTTGTTTCTCTGATAAGGTGAACTGACAATGCCCTTCGTTATACATGTATGAACAAAAATATACTATAATCGATTGATTGTTGCCGCCGGCGGCGGCTAGTTTATTGCCGCCGCCTCCTGTGAGCGGTAGCGCAAAAAAGAATTACGGAAGACACAAAGGTCTTAAACAGACCTCGGCGGAATTCTTTTAAATTAAGTTATATCTAACCTGCATACCTTATGATGTCAGCTAATTATAGACATTTTTTTATTAAAAAAATTATTTTAAATACGTAGACATTGATGGTAGATCTTTTGCTAGATGTTTTTTGTATGGCCGAGTGAGTGGGGTAAGAGATGAGTTGTGATAGCAATGGTCGGATGATTCGTGATTGGTTTGTTCGGATAATACAAAAGGTATGCGACCGTACATCTATCTACACGTTAAATAAGGAGTACATCTATCGTACATCTATACGATAGATTATTGGAAGTAGCCGCATTCGCGGCTACTTCCAATAATGAAACAAATTTGATATTAGTTTGAATATTTAAGGTCTGGGTACCAAGTTTTATGATATCCACGGTCAGTATATCCAAGGGCAGGATATCCAAGGTCAGGTTATCCAAGGTCTGGATATCCAAGGGCATAAGTTTGTTGCAATCTCTCTCAGGCAACGTTGCATTTTTTAATAAACTGCTATGAAGAAAATTAAGTTTGGTAATTAAAATCCTGATTAACTAAGGGACATAATTACAGGTTTGCCAACCGGTTCACTGATGAATTTTCTTGTTATTTCGATTTTTTTTAGAATTATTATCGGCAGTATTTTTTGGTACACAGTATATTATTTTAAGTAATTATTATTGCTACAATTAAAGTCTTCCAAGTAAAGGATAATTTCTTGACGTTCCTGGTATTTTCTGTCATTAGTTCTAAGAAACTTGAGCTTAATGGTTAATCAAAGCAATTTTGACTACAGTTATTTGATGTTTCTTAAGCATCAGGATATAAAGGGTTACAAGGTGACTTAAGTACTGATAGTCCATTCATTCCAGGAAGTTTTAAATGATTTAATTAATTCATATATTCCGTACTATGTATAATTATAAGCATTATTATTATGTATAGAGTGCCGAGAGAGAGAGACATGAGGTCTTACGGGGGGGGGGGGGTGAAGTCACTATGGCGTGACTAGGCTAGAAACACGTCTTGGAGTATAGACAGTGTTCTTAGGCTCTCTGGATCGTGGCCGGCTAGGTTAGGTTAGGTAAGTTTAGCATAGGTTAAGTTAACTGAGGTAAGATTGGATTTTTTTATCTTTATTTAAGAAAATACGATATAAATCATGTATACATAAATTTTACAAGGCAATATTACATTACAAATACAGTAGTATAAGTCTTAGTAAACAAGTGTTTCATATTATCACAGAGCATGAACTTTAAACCCCCTAAATGTTATATTTTTTTTCTTTAAATGATTTATAATTTTAGAGATTATATTTACATTAATTTACAGGGGAAATTATTACATTTATATATATTTTATATAATTCTCGGTAAACCAATTTTCTATATGCTATAGTGACGGTATTGGGCAGCGCCACTCATCCTGTGAGTGAGCATACCGTCATAGCAGCATGTACAACCCCCATACCACCACCCTAGGAAGAAAACTCGCTGGGTTATTCATCCTGTCACTTGTACTTAGACACAGTTGGGATTCAACTGTCTCAGGTGAACAGTTCATCAAAGAAGGTGTGTCGCTGGCCTAGACAGCAAGCAAGGCTGTCTGGTGAGTGTGGCCTATTTTTTCTTATTTCATTGACTTCAGTTCGCCATGTTTTGCTCCGAATGCATGTGTGTGTGTGTGTGTGTGTGTGTGTAATTACCTAAGTGTAATTACCTAAGTGTAGTTACAGGATGAGAGCTACGCTCGTGGTGTCCTGTCTTCCCAGCACTCTTTGTCATAACGCTTTGAAACTACTGATGGTCTTGGCCTCCACCACCTTCTCACTTAACTTGTTCCAACCGTCTACCACTCTATTTGCGAAGGTGAATTTTCTTACATTTCTTCGGCATCTGTGTTTAGCTAGTTTAAATCTATGACCCCTTGTTCTTGAAGTTCCAGGTCTCAGGAAGTCTTCCCTGTCGATTTTATCAATTCCTGTCACTATTTTGTACGTAGTGATCATATCACCTCTTTTTCTTCTGTCTTCTAGTTTTGGCATATTTAATGCTTTTAACCTCCTTTCTCCCCTCCTCCTGTGTGTGTGTGTGTGTGTGTACTCACTTAGGTGTACTCGCCTAGTTGTGTTTGCAGGGGTTGAGCTTCGGCTCTTTGCTCCCGCCTCTCAACTGTCAATCAAGTGGTGTACAGATTCCTGTGTGTGTGTGTGTGTATTTACTATTTGTGTCTGCAGAATCGAGCTATTAGTTCTTGGACCCCGCTTTTCTAACTAATCTATTTTTCCTCTATTATATCTACTACATATATTTTTGTCTAACACACACACACACACACATCTCCAGGAAGCAGCCCGTAGCAGCTGTCTAACTCCCAGGTACGTATTTACTGCTAGGTGAACAGGTATATCAGGGTGAAAGAAACTACCCATTTGTTTCCGCCTCTGCCGGGAATCGAACCCGGGCCCTTAGGACTACGACTCCCGAGCACTGTCCACTCAGCCCCACGAGGCTGTGTGTGTGTTGAATGAGGGACCAGACCAAACAAGGAAATCATACTTGCAAATTATTAAATCAACATTATCAACTTCGATTCATTGTTTGCAGCAACATTGCTTGCGAGAGGTGTTGCAGGAAGTGTGTGTGTGTGTGTTGGCCACGCCATGAAGTAAGTAGGGTCTAAAACCTGAAAGTATGTACTACGCCATCGCTTTGCTATAAACAAACCCTAACCTAACCTAACCTTTCCAAAGCTAACCAAGCCTTTATTAATCTAGCCTAAACAAACCCAACCTAACCAAACAAAACCTAATCTAATCTAACCAAACGCAACCCTAACATAACCTAATCAAACCTAATCTAATCAGACCGAACCCAATCTAACCTAACGAAAATAAGAGATAAAATGTTGTGCTTTGTTGAAGGTGTACAGGTGTGTGTGTGTGTGACGTCACTATGACGTCATTATGTGCTTTGCCCGTCCAGGTTTGATATCCTTGTGGCAATATGTGTTGGCCTTCAACAGGTGTTATCGTGCTATCCAATGTTTAGTCTTCAGTATGTGTTATGGCTCCCAGCCTCGCTGGGGGGGGCGACCCAACGACCTTCCAGAAGCTGCGGCAGCTACGTCACGTATGGGACCTAACTCAATGTATTAAACTGAATTTACCCGAGGGCCGCCATCTCTAGTGGCCTCGGAGGGGACAGGAAGTTGGCGGCTTGTCAAAGGTGGTCCTCGTCTGCCCCCTCACCACCACCACCATTGTTCTTGAAGATTTTTTTTTTTTGGCTATCCGCTTCGGCAGGGGAAAAAAGCGGTTGGAACAACGGGACACGTTCCTTTAATACGGGATTGATCTCGGTAGAGGCAGAAACAAATGAGCAGTTTCTTTCACCCTGATGCGCCTGTTCACCTAGCAGTAAATAGGTACCTGGGAGTTAGGCAGCTGCTTTCTGGGGATGTGTGTGTGTGTGTGTGTGTGTGTGTGTGTGTTAGAGAGCAATGCATGTAGTAGACATAATATAGGAAAAATATATTGGTTAGAAAGACGGGGTCTAAGAGCTAATAGCTCGAATTTGCAGATACAAATAGTAAATACAGATAGTAAATATACACTGAGTGAGTACTGACTCACACCCCAACACTCACGTGGGGGGTGTTTGGGGTGGGGTCCTGGAGCATGGGCTGGGGGGGGGGGATGGTGGGAGCCGAGGACCAATTAAGCAACGCGCTCCCAAGTACAAGAAGAGAGGAAAACAAGAGAACCCTTGATATATACCGTTGTTTTGCCCCGAAGTCTACCCCTTCCCCCCTACCCCTTCCCTCCCTACCCCTTCCCCCCCTACCCCTTCCCCCCCTACACCTTCCCCCCCTACCCCTTCCCCCCCTACCCCTTCCCCCCCTACCCCTTCCCCCCTACCCCTTCCCCCCTACCCCTTCCCCCCTACCCCTATCCCCCTACCCCTTTCCCCCTACCCCCTACCCCTATCCCCCTACCCCTTTCCCCCTCTGCGGCTACCAGGTCTCGAGGCTGCCAAGAATTAGTGTTACCGGACACCCGCAAGTACTGGGGCTACCGGGTGTCCCAGTACTTACGACTGCGGCTACTAAAATATCTACTAAAAATCTCTTGATTTACCGGCGGGAACTGATTAAACCGGATTTAATTAAAAGCGGTCCGTGTTAGGCCGTGTTAGTTAAATTCATGTATTATATTATTTTGTTTGTTTAGTCGAAGAATTGTGTGTAGACGATGAGCTCTTCAACTCCACGTCTAATCTAATAGGTCGCGATTTTCACGTTATGTTAACCAGTGTTATAAATATAGCTACAATAAAAAGTAGCGACTCACAAATTTCTGCGTTTTCAATGCATTAGACTCGATAGGTCAGGTGTTTGAATTTTAATTAATTTTATATCAGAATTACGGCGTTTTTTTTTTTAATGAAAGTACTGTACCACTTTGAGGCTCTTGTGACTAATGCTTCTGACCTTGGTAGGTGAGGTGGACTGTCTTGGCGATAATAATAATAGTAATAATGATAATGCAGACGAAGAGATACAATAGCGTGGCTGAAATATGTTGACCAAACCACACACACTAGAAAGTGAAGGGACGACGACGTTTCGGTCCGTCCTGGACCGAAATGATTGTGAAGTTCGTAGGTCGTCCCTTCACTTTCTAGTGTGTGGTTTGGCCAACAACAACAATAATAATAATAACCTTAGGGTTGTAAAATTTCGAAGCTTGTAAACTGTTTAATAAAGGTAAACAAAGCCGCTATGATTGTTAAAATATGTACAGGATTCGTAGATGGGGTTCGCGTAAGTCCTTGATGAAGCCTGGCTTTGGTTAGGGGGGAAAACCCCACTTCAAATTTGACGCTTGGCAAATCGGGGGAGCGGGCTGAAGAGAGAGGGCTGGTAGGGTGCATGCAACTGCCTGAGCAACCTCCCCCTCGCCTGCAGGCTGTTGATATACGCGCTTGCAATGGCTGGCTGCAAAGGTTGCACGGTAGAGCAACGCGGTGCACTGGTTTGATCGTGTGCTTACCTATATATGGCCTTGCCAGGATGGAGCTCGGCTCTGGGATACTGCCTTTTTTACAGTGTAGTCATGAGAGCACATGCGTCTGCGATAACAAGATGTTTTGAAACCATGCTTGAGGATTGTCGTTCCTGGACTCCCCAGGCACACGATCTACTGCTTATATGTTTTGTGTTCTGTTATGCCTTAAGGAAGGATAACATCAGGAAAATAAAGGCTAAAGTCAGAGAAAGTATGGCTGAAGTCAAAGAAAGGAAGGCTGAAGTCAAAGAAAAGTCAAACTTATTTTTTCCATGACTGGCTGAAGTCAGTCATGGAAAAGTAGTTTGGTCTGTAATCATAGTTTAGTCCAGGTTTGCCTATCTGTAGCCCAGGTTTGCCTGTCTGTAACCCAGGTTTGCCTGTCTGTAGCCCAGGTCTGGTCTGGCCACACCTGGGCTACACGTGTGGTCGTGACTGTTTTTTTTTTCGTCCATACAGGGCGAGTTTATTGGGCACCGTAACAAATTGTCCACCTGTGATTATTAATGATCTAGGCTTGCTCAGTATTGCCGCGGTGTTCTTTAGCAACCGCGAGGGATGCTTTGCCTTATGCTACGAGTATCATATTCTAGCTCCTCAGACTGCTTCCTCACGTCATGTGATTGTCACGTCCATGCTATGCTTACTCCTTCACTAAGGAGTGCATTGACCTCTTCTTCAGTGACACTTCTTCCTGAAACCTTTGATTTAGTATTCCAAATATTTCCTTGTTTTTGTTTGTTTTCTGTACTTTCAAATGAAATTATATTAGTTTGTAATTTACCTAAATTTGTTCACATATTACGTTATAGGATTTTCCTTTACTTTTTAAAATAGGATGTGTGTGTGTGTGTGTGTGTGTGTGTGTGTGTGTGTGTGTGTGTGTGTGTGTGTGTGTGTGTGTGTGTGTGTGTATGTGTGTGTGTGTGTGTGTGTGTGTGTGTGTGTGTGTGTGTGTGTGTGTGTGTGTGTGTGTGTGTGTGTGTGTGTGTGTGTGTGTGTGTGTGTGTGTGCGTGTGTGTGTGTGTGTGTGTGTGTGTGTGTGTGCGTGTGTGTGTGTGTGTGTGTCTGTGTGTGTGTGTGTGTGTGTGTGTGTGTGCGTGTGTGTGTGTGTGTGTGTGTGTGTGTGTGTGTGTGTGTGTGTGTGTATGTGTGTGTGTGTGTGTGTGTGTGTGTGTGTGTGTGTGTGTGTGTGTGTGTGGTGTGTGTGTGTGGTGTGTGTGTGTGTGTGTGTGTGTGTGTGTGTGTGTGTGTGTGTGTGTGTGTGTGTGTGTGTGTGTGTGGGAGGGGGCCAAGTAGCACCCTCTATGCTACACCATAACACACACGGAAGGGGTCCAAGGGTTACCACACGTTGATGTAAGACCTTGTTTGTGTCCACCGACAACCTTGCCCCTTTACCACCTCTCCCCTCACCTTCCCCTTCCTTGCACTCCCCCCCCCCTTCCATGGCTCAGGTGTTTCCAACAGCCACAATCATTAAGTTTAACTGGACCATCGGGGATCGAACACCGACCTGCTTAGGCAAGGCCGTTGCCGTATCGACCAGTCCTTGAAATCGATACACAATAAGCAACCTGTAGGACAAGTTGCTTATTGCCTCGCCTTACTGTCCCTGCAGGTGAGGTTTGAGGTGGAGGATAACATAGTAGGGATAACCTATCATTTAGAGACGCAACAAGAGTCCTCTTGTGTTTGGTAATTGAGTGGTTCGTAAGTATGAAAGATGTTATTAAAACACCTCCCCCCCCCCTCCCTCCTCACACCCTCACCAGGATTTGGAACGAGGTCAAGAAAAAAATAGTTTGACCTCAGGCTGAAAGTCGAGAAATATTATTAGAAAAACAAGCCGAAGGGCAATAAATAACTTGGGTTTTTGTTTACTTTTGCAACTGCTGACAAAGTGAAACAAACGTTTCTAGGTTGCCACGCGAGAGGACAACAGTGCGGGTGGAGGGAGCGAGGGCTGTGATTGGCTGGGGCCTTTGTGGGTCGCCAACGACGACAAGAATCCTCCATAAATTTCTTTGAAATCAGGCGTTGCAGAAATTGGTCATGGCTGGAAACCATACACCGCTTGTTACTCCCCCCTTCCTTCCCCCTCTCTCTCCGTCCCCTATTCCCCTACCCCTTCTAACCGCCACACCCTTTTCCCCCTCCCTCACTAACCCTCCATACCCTTCCCCAACATAATCGTGTGTAAAGACTTGTGTTTGGTCTTGAAGAGGCCGGCCCCGCAGGAGCCGTCGCCCTGTGCTATGGCTACCCTCTCACAAAACTTTGAGAAAACACGCAGTTTAAGTTTACTGTGTTGATATGCATGAGCGGAACATGGCGATGTGTGTTTGTATATACAGCACACACATGTGGTTCTGTGGCTTGGATTATACACTCGGGTATGGCCACCTTTAGACGAGAGAGTGTGTGTGTGTTGTACGTGGAGCTTAAGCGGAGGGGTTTGTCAACACTGTAGACTTGTGGTGTTACAGCTGCTGGTGCCAACTTTGCGTCTAGCTATACCTCCCTCCCCCCCTCTGTGTCTACCACACCCCCTCCACCTACCACACCCCCTCCACCTACCACACCCCCCCTCCACCAACTACACCCCCCCTCCACCAACTACACCCCCCTTCACCAACTACACCCCCCCTCCACCAACTACACCCCCCCCTCCACCAACTACACCCCCCCTCCACCAACCACACCCCCTGCACCTACCAAACCCCCTCCAACTACCACACCCCCTTCACCTATCACACCCCCCTCCACCTACCACATCCCCCCTCCACCTACCACATCCCCCCTCCACCTACCACATCTCCCCCCACCTACCACACCCCCTCCACCTACCACACCCCCTCCACCTACCACATCCCCCCTCCACCTACCACACCCCCCTCCACCTACCACACCCCCCTCCACCTACCACACCCCCCCTCCACCTACCACACCCCCCCTCCACCTACCACACCCCCCCTCCACCTACCACACCCCCTCCACCTACCACACCCCCTCCACCTACCACACCCCCTCCACCTACCACACCCCCTCCACCTACCACATCCCCCCTCCACCTACCACACCCCCTCCACCTACCACACCCCCTCCACCAACCACACCCCCTCCACCAACCACACCCGCTCCACCTACCACATCCCCCCTCCACCAACCACACCCCCTGCACCTACCACATCCCCTCCACCTACCACACCCCCTCCACCTACCACACCCCCTCCACCTACCACACCCCCCCTCCACCTACCATACCCCCCCTCCACCTACCACACCCCCTCCACCTACCACACGCCCTCCACCTACCACACCCCCTCCACCAGTAGTAGGGTTGACACGCCACAGACGATTTTTTTTTTTTGGGGAGAGGACCCCTGTAGGGTTGACACGCCACAGACGATTTTTTTTTGGGGGGGAGAGGACCCCTGTAGGGTTGACACGCCACAGACGATTTTTTTGGGGGCAGAAAATCGTCTGTAGCATGTCAGGGTTTTCAGGTGAATTTGGGGAGTCACAGATTTAGGATTAAGGATTTCTTATGAGCGAGTAATTTCCGAGACTTTAGAAGTTTGTTAAGGTTTCTTATGATGAAGATAAGTTCATACGAGTTTGTTAAAGTTCTTATGGGAGAAATTCAAAATATCCCCTGTAGCATGTCTGGTTTTTCAGGTGAATTTGGGGAGTCACAGATTTAGAAGTAAGGAATTCTTATGAGGAAAATAATTTCTGAGATTTTAGAGGTTTGTTAAGCGTTCTTAATAGGAAAATAAGTAGGAAAATCTTAAAGAAAAAACTTTAGAAAATATCGTGTTTGTGTCACAGCATTTCCGGGTAAACTCTATGGACAACCTTTGCCCGTTTTCAATCACACATTTTCAAAGAGCATTTTCAGAGAATATTGTCTTAGATGTTTTGTTAAGGAAAACAGACAACTTAGCCATAACATTTAGTTTTATATCCATTTACGGCTATTTCACCTGTAAAGACCAAAATTGAACTGAGCCCAGTTTTAAGCTCATATTTCATCAGAGTCCAATTATCAACAGAAATTCGCCAGAGTCTACTTTGAGAGCAAAATTAGTCAGAGACAGTTTTTAGCTCATATTTCATCAGAGTCCAATTATCAACAGAAATTCGCCAGAGTCTACTTTGAGAGCAAAATTAGTCAGAGACAGTTTAAGCTCAAATTTCATCAGAGTCCTGTAATCTGCGAAAATTTGACAGAGTCCAATTATCAACAGAAATTCGCCAGAGTCTACTTTGAGAGCAAAATTAGTCAGAGACAGTTTTAAGCTCAAATTTCATCAGTGTCCTGTAATCTGTGAAAATTCATCAGAGTCCAGTTCTTGATCGAAATTCATCAGAGTCCAGTTTTCTAGCAAAATTCGTCAGAGTCCAGTTTATACCGAAAATTCGCCAGAGTTCACTTTGTGCCAAATATTCAGAGTCCAGTTCATGATCGAAATTAATCAGAGTCCAATTAAAGACCCAAATTTGACAGATACCACATTTTCGCTACTAGCAGTCCAATCCCCCTGAAATTTTAAACAGTCATATTTCAGACGTAGTAAATAAGATCAAGTCAGTTACTGAGCTCCAGCTCTTGTCCCCCACCCTCTTCCACCCTCAAGTCTTTGTAAATAAACCATCAATTTCCCCGAAATTTTTACCCTCTGTATTTCAGACATAGTAAATATGATGTAAACAATTATAAAACTCTAGCTCTTGTCCTCTGTCCAAGTTCACTCATGTAAATTCATTACTATCAGTCCAAATCCCCCTGAGATTTAAACACCCAACTACATTTTCAGACATAGTAAATAAAAACCAGTTCAGTTATCAAGTTTCAACTCTTGTGCCCCAGCTTAGTTCATTTGTACAAGTTCTTTATTTTCCAACTAAATCACCCTGAGATTTAAAATCACCTTATTTTCTAACGTAGTAAAATTAATCTGGACATTAGCCAAGTTTCCATTTCCTCAGCCTTAGATCATCAGACATAAATATATTCAATCAAGTCCGTCTCCAGCCTAACTCTTATCCGAGTACACACATAACCCCAACCTGTGTAATTATCTTTCACCCCCTCCCACCTTCCTCCATCTCATCTCGCCTTACCCTTTCCCTCCCTTACCTTCTCATCCCCAACGTATCCAAACCTTCAATAATCATACTGTATTTGCATATTTTCTCTATATTCAGCTGTGTTCTTCACATTTTGTCCATGTTTTCTGTGTTCATTCCATGTTCTACAAATGTTCACAGCATGCTCAGTTCAATTCTTTTCACCTGTTTTTTCTCATTTTTTCTGTAATCTTTCTCATAGTCTTATTATGTTCTCTACAAATTCTAGTCATATTTTCTATGTTTTCATATTCATCACATGTTCTCTTTACAACTTTTATACTCAATATTCATGCTAACTTCCATATTTTGTGTTCTTTGTCAATATTCATGTTCCTCTACAAGTTCATGTTCCTCACAAGATCACTTCGTTTTTCACCTTCACTTACATGTTTTCTACATTCTTTGTCATATTCTCCATGTTCTTCGCATGTTCAGTGTTCATTCTTTGTAATCCCTATTCTCCTTATCATGTTTTCATGTTCTTTGTAAGTTCATATTCCCAGCATGTTCACTGTATTCATCAACTTTTCTTACATATGTTCTTTGCCATGTTCCCCATATGTTCTCTGGGTTTTTCCCCTTACATGTTATTTAACGTTCCTTAACTAAAAAAATCTTTCGCCAATCAACTAAAACATAGTCACTTTCGTCATTTCTCAACTAAACTTATTATCCAGTCAACTAAAAATTGTCAAAGGAGTCTTTCCAACACTGTTCATAACTAACTTTATCCATAGTCAAGTAAGAAAATATAGTCAAAGATATCTATCATCGTCGTTCTTAACTGACATTTATACTTTGTGGAGCACTAAAAATAGTCAAAGGAAACTTCTTTCAGCACTTTCTTAACAGCCGCTATGTTTCATCAAGTAAGAAAAAAATTGTCAAAGGAAACTTTCCAAAACTGTTCATAACTAGCTTTTATCCATCGTCAATCAACTAAAAATAATAACTTTCATCATTTCTTAACTAAACTTATTCCCCAGTCATCAGAAAATAACCGCGTTCTTCATGTTTCATTGTCATTTCATATCTAAAATTATCCATCAATCAACAGAAAAAGCCATGTTCATCATGTTTTTGTCTTTTTGCTTAACTAAAATTATGTTTTGTCAAGTAAGAAAAAATAACCAAAGATATCTTTCATCGCTGTTCTTAACTGGCATTATACTTTGGGGAGCACAAAAAATAGTCTCCCTCGTCATGTTTTCTCTTTTTCCATAACTAAAAGTATTCATCAGTCAACTAAAAAATAGTTACTTCATCATGTTTCCTTGTCATTTCTTAACTGAAATATCACTTCTCTCATCTGAAATAGTCATGTGTAGCCTCTTTCCAACACTGTTCTTAACTAAAGTAGCCTTTCACTTCGCTAAAATAGTCATATTCGTCATTGTTCCTAACTAAAATTATATGTCGTTAAGTAAGAAATAGACTCTCTTCGAGACATCAAGGACTTACTCAAAGACATCAAAGTTGCACTCAAAGACATCCTTTGAGACATCAAAGACATCCTTTAAGACTTCAATGGGACTCTTCGAGATATCAAAAGACACTCTCAAACACTCAAAAATTTACTTGCATCCTCAAAGTTATTCTCAGAGGCATAAAAGTTTTCTCAGAGCTATCAAACTTGTTCTCAAAGTCATCAAAGTTATTCACAGAGTCATCAAAGTTAATCTAAGACATCATTTTTCATCAAAGATATTCTCTCTAAACCATCAATGTTCTTCTCTAAGACATAAAGTTATTCTCAGAGTCACCTTCGTTCTTCTGAGAAACTTTCCAAAACATCTTTGTTCATCAAGTTATTCTCGGAGTCATCAAAAGGTATTCTCTAACTCACTTTTGGTCATTAAAGTTAATTTCTATGTTATAAAAGTTTGTCTCAGAGACATCTAAAGTTAATCTTAGAGTTATCAAATGTAATCTCTAACTCACTTTTGTTCATCAAAGTTGATCTCAGAGTTAACAAAGGTAATCTCTAACTCACTCTCGTTCATCAAAGTTGTTTCAAAGACATCAAAGTTAATCTCAGAGTTATCCAAAGATATTCTCATGTCCACAAAAGTTAATCCAAGAGACGTCAAAGTTAATCTCAGACATCTTCGTTCATAAAAGTTATTCTCAGAGACATCTAAAGTTATTCTTTAAGACAACAAAGTCTTTCTCAGAGTCATCAAAGTTATTCTCAGAGTCACCTTTGTTATTCAAAGAAGCCTTCCGAGACATCCTCGTTCAACAAAAACTGTCCTCAGAGCCATCAAAAAGTTAAATACAGTCGTCAAAGTTATTCTCTAAGTATCTTTTCGTTCATCAGAGAAGCTTTCTAAGACATCTTTGTTCATCAAACTTGTTTTCAAAGTCATCAAAAGTTAATCTAAGACATCTTTTTTCATCAAAGTTATTTTCAGAGACATCTAAAGTTATTATGTAAGACATAAAAGTTATTCTCAGAGTCATCAAATGTTATTCTCGAAGTCATCAAAGATATTTTCAGAGACATCTAAAGTTAATTTCTATGTTATAAAAGTTATTCTCAGAGACATCTAAAGTTAATCTTGGTCATCAAAGTTGTTCTCTAAACATCAATGTTGTTCTCCAAGACATCAAAGATGTTCTCAAAATCATAAAAGTTATTCCCAGAGCTATCAAAGTTATTCTCAAAGTCATCAAAGTTATTCAAAGAGCTAACAAAAGTTATTCTCTAAGTAACCTTTCGTTCATCAGAGAAGCTTTCTAAGACATCTTCGTTCATCAATGTTAATCTCTAAGTCACCTTGGTTCATCAAAGAAACTCTCCTTCTTCCATCAAGTTATACTTTAAGACAACATTGTTGTTCTCTAAGACATCTTCAGGCATAAAATTTCTCTCCAAATGTAACTAGTTCAGCTTTTTATATCAAACTTACACTTCTGTTAAATATATTTTCTTAGACATTTTACCTTTTAAACTGTTCTCTGAACTACACTGTTCAAACCTACGTAACCTATCCTCTCCACCCAATGTTACTTAGTTAACGTAACGTTCCTAAACCTAACTTTACCTATCCTAACATAACTTACCTTACCTTACCTATCTTACCTAACTTTACCTATCTTACCTAACTTAACCTGCATAACCTAACTTTACCTATGTTACCTTACCTTACCTTACCTATCTTACCTAACCTAACCTAACTTTACCTATGTTACCTAAGACTTGAATTGAGAAAAAGAAAAACTAAGTGAATGAGAGTGAGGGTGTGAGAATGGGAGCAATAAGACTTGAATTTGAGAAACAAGAGAGCATTTGAGCAAATGAGGGAGAGAGAGGGGGAGGAAGAGAGAGAATAAGGGAGAGAGATAGAAAAGGAGGGTTAGAAGGAGTAGGAGAATCAAAGTAAAGAAGGAAAGATGGTTTGGGTAAAAATATACAAAAAGGAGAAACAAAACTACATCTGAAAGGTTAGGAAAAGGATAATATATTCAACAAATATGTCAAAAACACAATAAACTACATCTGAAAGGTTAGGTTAAAGGGTTGGGGAATAAGAACATAAGATAGAACCTACTAAATACACTAAGATTACAAGAGGTTAGGTTAAGGGGTTGGGGAATAAGAACATAAGATAGAACCTACTAAATACAACTTATGAGCAACTTGATGAACTTTAACAAATAACCCTTGATCTGCAAAAATGACCATTTGAGAAATTTGCCCTTGAAACGAGTAAATTCCCATATATAACAAAAAAAATCCTTTGAAATGGTTAAACACCCAATCTTAAACAAATGACACTTGAAATGCAAAAATGTCCATTTGAGAAATTAACCCTTGAAATGAGTAAATGCCCATATATAACAAAAATTCTTTGAAATGCTTAAATATCCAATCTCTAACAAATAGCACTTGAAATGCATAAGTGACCATTTGAGAAATTAACTAATGAAATGAGTAAATGAATATGAGACAGTGATTGACGAAACACAAAAGACAAGAAGGAATACTTATGTAAGTTAGAGCATGTCTGGTTGGACTAGATAAGTTAGGATACATCAGTTTGGGAATGTAAGATTAAGTTAGGTAAGACAAGTTAGGTTAGGATAGGATAGGTAAAGTTAGGTAAGATAGGGAAGGTAAGGTAAGTTATGTTAGGATAGGTAAAGTTAGGTTATGAAAGTTAAGTTAGGTAAGATAGGTAAAGTTAGGTAAGATAGGTAAGATAGGTTAAGCAGGTTAAGTTAGGAAAGGTAGGTAAGGTAAGGTAACATAGGTAAAGTTAGGTTAGGTTAGGTAAGATAGGTAAGGTAAGGTAAGGTAACATAGGTAAAGTTAGGTTATGCAGGTTAAGTTAGGTAAGATAGGTAAAGTTAGGTAAGATAGGTAAGGTAAGGTAAGTTATGTTAGGATAGGTAAAGTTAGGTTTAGGAACGTTACGTTAACTAAGTAACATTGGGTGGAGAGGATAGGTTACGTAGGTTTGAACAGTGTAGTTCAGAGAACAGTTTAAAAGGTAAAATGTCTAAGAAAATATATTTAACAGAAGTGTAAGTTTGATATAAAAAGCTGAACTAGTTACATTTGGAGAGAAATTTTATGCCTGAAGATGTCTTAGAGAACAACAATGTTGTCTTAAAGTATAACTTGATGGAAGAAGGAGAGTTTCTTTGATGAACCAAGGTGACTTAGAGATTAACATTGATGAACGAAGATGTCTTAGAAAGCTTCTCTGATGAACGAAAGGTTACTTAGAGAATAACTTTTGTTAGCTCTTTGAATAACTTTGATGACTTTGAGAATAACTTTGATAGCTCTGGGAATAACTTTTATGATTTTGAGAACATCTTTGATGTCTTGGAGAACAACATTGATGTTTAGAGAACAACTTTGATGACCAAGATTAACTTTAGATGTCTCTGAGAATAACTTTTATAACATAGAAATTAACTTTAGATGTCTCTGAAAATATCTTTGATGACTTCGAGAATAACATTTGATGACTCTGAGAATAACTTTTATGTCTTACATAATAACTTTAGATGTCTCTGAAAATAACTTTGATGAAAAAAGATGTCTTAGATTAACTTTTGATGACTTTGAAAACAAGTTTGATGAACAAAGATGTCTTAGAAAGCTTCTCTGATGAACGAAAAGATACTTAGAGAATAACTTTGACGACTGTATTTAACTTTTTGATGGCTCTGAGGACAGTTTTTGTTGAACGAGGATGTCTCGGAAGGCTTCTTTGAATAACAAAGGTGACTCTGAGAATAACTTTGATGACTCTGAGAAAGACTTTGTTGTCTTAAAGAATAACTTTAGATGTCTCTGAGAATAACTTTTATGAACGAAGATGTCTGAGATTAACTTTGACGTCTCTTGGATTAACTTTTGTGGACATGAGAATATCTTTGGATAACTCTGAGATTAACTTTGATGTCTTTGAAACAACTTTGATGAACGAGAGTGAGTTAGAGATTACCTTTGTTAACTCTGAGATCAACTTTGATGAACAAAAGTGAGTTAGAGATTACATTTGATAACTCTAAGATTAACTTTAGATGTCTCTGAGACAAACTTTTATAACATAGAAATTAACTTTAATGACCAAAAGTGAGTTAGAGAATACCTTTTGATGACTCCGAGAATAACTTGATGAACAAAGATGTTTTGGAAAGTTTCTCAGAAGAACGAAGGTGACTCTGAGAATAACTTTATGTCTTAGAGAAGAACATTGATGGTTTAGAGAGAATATCTTTGATGAAAAATGATGTCTTAGATTAACTTTGATGACTCTGTGAATAACTTTGATGACTTTGAGAACAAGTTTGATAGCTCTGAGAAAACTTTTATGCCTCTGAGAATAACTTTGAGGATGCAAGTAAATTTTTGAGTGTTTGAGAGTGTCTTTTGATATCTCGAAGAGTCCCATTGAAGTCTTAAAGGATGTCTTTGATGTCTCAAAGGATGTCTTTGAGTGCAACTTTGATGTCTTTGAGTAAGTCCTTGATGTCTCGAAGAGAGTCTTTGACTATATTTCTTACTTAACGACATATAATTTTAGTTAGGAACAATGACGAATATGACTATTTTAGCGAAGTGAAAGGCTACTTTAGTTAAGAACAGTGTTGGAAAGAGGCTACACATGACTATTTCAGATGAGAGAAGTGATATTTCAGTTAAGAAATGACAAGGAAACATGATGAAGTAACTATTTTTTAGTTGACTGATGAATACTTTTAGTTATGGAAAAAGAGAAAACATGACGAGGGAGACTATTTTTTGTGCTCCCCAAAGTATAATGCCAGTTAAGAACAGCGATGAAAGATATCTTTGGTTATTTTTTCTTACTTGACAAAACATAATTTTAGTTAAGCAAAAAGACAAAAACATGATGAACATGGCTTTTTCTGTTGATTGATGGATAATTTTAGATATGAAATGACAATGAAACATGAAGAACACGGTTATTTTCTGATGACTGGGGAATAAGTTTAGTTAAGAAATGATGAAAGTTATTATTTTTAGTTGATTGACGATGGATAAAAGCTAGTTATGAACAGTTTTGGAAAGTTTCCTTTGACAATTTTTTTCTTACTTGATGAAACATAGCGGCTGTTAAGAAAGTGCTGAAAGAAGTTTCCTTTGACTATTTTTAGTGCTCCACAAAGTATAAATGTCAGTTAAGAACGACGATGATAGATATCTTTGACTATATTTTCTTACTTGACTATGGATAAAGTTAGTTATGAACAGTGTTGGAAAGATTCCTTTGACAATTTTTAGTTGACTGGATAATAAGTTTAGTTGAGAAATGACGAAAGTGACTATGTTTTAGTTGATTGGCGAAAGATTTTTTTAGTTAAGGAACGTTAAATAACATGTAAGGGGAAAAACCCAGAGAACATATGGGGAACATGGCAAAGAACATATGTAAGAAAAGTTGATGAATACAGTGAACATGCTGGGAATATGAACTTACAGAGAACATGAAAACATGATAAGGAGAATAGGGATTACAAAGAATGAACACTGAACATGCGAAGAACATGGAGAATATGACAAAGAATGTAGAAAACATGTAAGTGAAGGTGAAAAACGAAGTGATCTTGTGAGGAACATGAACTTGTAGAGGAACATGAATATTGACAAAGAACACAAAATATGGAAGTTAGCATGAATATTGAGTATAAAAGTTGTAAAGAGAACATGTGATGAATATGAAAACATAGAAAATATGACTAGAATTTGTAGAGAACATAATAAGACTATGAGAAAGATTACAGAAAAAATGAGAAAAAACAGGTGAAAAGAATTGAACTGAGCATGCTGTGAACATTTGTAGAACATGGAATGAACACAGAAAACATGGACAAAATGTGAAGAACACAGCTGAATATAGAGAAAATATGCAAATACAGTATGATTATTGAAGGTTTGGATACGTTGGGGATGAGAAGGTAAGGGAGGGAAAGGGTAAGGCGAGATGAGATGGAGGAAGGTGGGAGGGGGTGAAAGATAATTACACAGGTTGGGGTTATGTGTGTACTCGGATAAGAGTTAGGCTGGAGACGGACTTGATTGAATATATTTATGTCTGATGATCTAAGGCTGAGGAAATGGAAACTTGGCTAATGTCCAGATTAATTTTACTACGTTAGAAAATAAGGTGATTTTAAATCTCAGGGTGATTTAGTTGGAAAATAAAGAACTTGTACAAATGAACTAAGCTGGGGCACAAGAGTTGAAACTTGATAACTGAACTGGTTTTTATTTACTATGTCTGAAAATGTAGTTGGGTGTTTAAATCTCAGGGGGATTTGGACTGATAGTAATGAATTTACATGAGTGAACTTGGACAGAGGACAAGAGCTAGAGTTTTATAATTGTTTACATCATATTTACTATGTCTGAAATACAGAGGGTAAAAATTTCGGGGAAATTGATGGTTTATTTACAAAGACTTGAGGGTGGAAGAGGGTGGGGGACAAGAGCTGGAGCTCAGTAACTGACTTGATCTTATTTACTACGTCTGAAATATGACTGTTTAAAATTTCAGGGGGATTGGACTGCTAGTAGCGAAAATGTGGTATCTGTCAAATTTGGGTCTTTAATTGGACTCTGATTAATTTCGATCATGAACTGGACTCTGAATATTTGGCACAAAGTGAACTCTGGCGAATTTTCGGTATAAACTGGACTCTGACGAATTTTGCTAGAAAACTGGACTCTGATGAATTTCGATCAAGAACTGGACTCTGATGAATTTTCACAGATTACAGGACACTGATGAAATTTGAGCTTAAAACTGTCTCTGACTAATTTTGCTCTCAAAGTAGACTCTGGCGAATTTCTGTTGATAATTGGACTCTGTCAAATTTTCGCAGATTACAGGACTCTGATGAAATTTGAGCTTAAACTGTCTCTGACTAATTTTGCTCTCAAAGTAGACTCTGGCG
Organism: Procambarus clarkii; assembly: GCF_040958095.1. Taxonomy (NCBI): domain Eukaryota; kingdom Metazoa; phylum Arthropoda; class Malacostraca; order Decapoda; family Cambaridae; genus Procambarus; species Procambarus clarkii. The sequence goes on along the minus strand of NC_091200.1, from coordinate 11,905,537 downwards.
AATTTCTGTTGATAATTGGACTCTGATGAAATATGAGCTAAAAACTGTCTCTGACTAATTTTGCTCTCAAAGTAGACTCTGGCGAATTTCTGTTGATAATTGGACTCTGATGAAATATGAGCTTAAAACTGGGCTCAGTTCAATTTTGGTCTTTACAGGTGAAATAGCCGTAAATGGATATAAAACTAAATGTTATGGCTAAGTTGTCTGTTTTCCTTAACAAAACATCTAAGACAATATTCTCTGAAAATGCTCTTTGAAAATGTGTGATTGAAAACGGGCAAAGGTTGTCCATAGAGTTTACCCGGAAATGCTGTGACACAAACACGATATTTTCTAAAGTTTTTTCTTTAAGATTTTCCTACTTATTTTCCTATTAAGAACGCTTAACAAACCTCTAAAATCTCAGAAATTATTTTCCTCATAAGAATTCCTTACTTCTAAATCTGTGACTCCCCAAATTCACCTGAAAAACCAGACATGCTACAGGGGATATTTTGAATTTCTCCCATAAGAACTTTAACAAACTCGTATGAACTTATCTTCATCATAAGAAACCTTAACAAACTTCTAAAGTCTCGGAAATTACTCGCTCATAAGAAATCCTTAATCCTAAATCTGTGACTCCCCAAATTCACCTGAAAACCCTGACATGCTACAGACGATTTTCTGCCCCCCCAAAAAATCGTCTGTGGCGTGTCAACCCTACAGGGGTCCTCTCCCCCCAAAAAAAAAATCGTCTGTGGCGTGTCAACCCTACAGGGGTCCTCTCCCCAAAAAAAAAATCGTCTGTGGCGTGTCAACCCTACAGGGGTCCTCTCCCCCCAAAAAAAAAATCGTCTGTGGCGTGTCAACCCTACTACTTCCACCTACCACATCCCCCCTCCACCTACCACATCCCCCCTCCACCTACCACATCCCCCCTCCACCTACCACATCCCCCCTCCACCTACCACACCCCCCTCCACCTACCACACCCCCCTCCACCTACCACACCCCCCTCCACCTACTACACCATCTCCACCTACCACACCCCCCTCCACCTACAACACCCCCTCCACCTACAACACCCCCTCCACCTACCACACCCCCTCCACCTACCACACCCCCACCTACCACACCCCCCTCCACCTACCACACCCCCCACCTACCACACCCCCTCCACCTACCACACCACCTCCACCTACCACACCCCCTCCACCTACCACACCCCCTCCACCTACCACACCCCCTCCACCTACCACACCCCCCACCTACCACACCCCCCTCCACCTACCACACCCCCACCTACCACACCCCCTCCACCTACCACACCACCTCCACCTACCACACCCCCCTCCACCTACCACACCACCTCCACCTACCACACCCCCCTCCACCTACCACACCCCCCACCTACCACACCCCCTCCACCTACCACACCCCCCTCCACCTACCACACCCCCCTCCACCTACCACACCCCCCTCCACCTACCACACCCCCCACCTACCACACCCCCCACCTACCACACCCCCCTCCACCTACCACACCCCCCACCTACCACACCCCCTCCACCTACCACACCACCTCCACCTACCACACCACCTCCACCTACCACACCCCCTCCACCAACCACACCCCCTCCACCTACCACACCCCCTCCACCTACCACACCCCCTCCACCTACCACACCCCCTCCACCTACCACACCCCCCACCTACCACACCCCCTCCACCTACCACACCCCCCTCCACCTACCACACCCCCTCCACCTACCACACCCCCTCCACCTACCACACCACCTCCACCTACCACACCACCTCCACCTACCACACCACCTCCACCTACCACACCACCTCCACCTACCACACCCCCTCCACCAACCACACCCCCTCCACCTACCACACCCCCTCCACCTACCACACCCCCCTCCACCTACCACACCCCCACCTACCACACCCCCCTCCACCTACCATACCCCCCTCCACCTACCACACCACCTCCACCTACCACACCCCCTCCACCTACCACACCACCTCCACCTACCACACCCCCTCCACCTACCACACCCCCTCCACCAACCACACCCCCTCCACCTACCACACCCCCCTCCACCTACCACACCCCCCTCCACCTACCACACCCCCACCTACCACACCCCCCTCCACCTACCACACCCCCACCTACCACACCCCCTCCACCTACCAGACCACCTCCACCTATCACACCACCTCCACCTACCACACCACCTCCACCTACCACACCCCCTCCACCAACCACACCCCCTCCACCTACCACACCCCCTCCACCTACCATACCCCCCTCCACCTACCATACCCCCCTCCACCTACCACACCCCCTCCACCTACCACACCCCTCCACCTACCACACCACCTCCACCTACCACACCCCCCCTCCACCTACCACACCCCCCTCAACCTACCACACCCCCTCCACCTACCACACCCCCCTCCACCTACCACACCCCCCTCCACCTACCACACCCCCTCCACCTACCATACCCCCTCCACCTACCACACCCCCCTCCACTTACCACACCCCCTCCACCTACCACTCCCCCCTCCACCTACCATACCCCCTCCACCTACTACACCCCCCTCCACCTACCACACCCCCCTCCAGCTACCACACCCCCCTCCACCTACCACATTGCATCTGGAGGAGTGTTACATGAAAGAAAATCAATAAGACTTGACCATATATCAACATGGCTGTTGAAGGAGGCTGCAGAAACACTTTTGCTGACTTAAAATGTTAACTGAAACACTTGAGACTGGAAACCTTCCAGAATCCTGGACAAAGACAAACGTATTCTCAGTATTCAGAATTCCATGTAAGGTGCGGGAAAATATATTCGGGCTGAGAATAATTGAACAACTGGAGGGAATAAACTTTGTCGCAAAAGTGCAGCATGAATTTAGAAGGGAGGAAGGTTATGCCTGGGTAGACTATTTTCTTAGATTGTCAAAAAGCATTTGATACTGGTTTTTCATGAAAAGTCGGTGTGAAAGGTGGAGAAGCGAGCAAGGATAATTGGGAAGACACTGGACTAGGTAAGGGAAGACACCGAAGGACATAAAACATAATCTGGAGATGAGGTTTCGAGAGGGAAGAAAGTAGCGAGTGGAGTTCCCTAAGGGTCGTTTCTAGAGCCCCTGCTGTTGGAAACTCAGGCGAATGACCTACCTGAGGGAGGAAGCTTGTACATGTCAGTGTTTTCAAACGATGTAAAGCTTACGAGGACTGTAAAAACAGTCACAGGATGATGTTGATAAACTCCAGGAGTGGGTCAACAAATGGTGGGTAAAGTTCAATCCCAAAAAGGGAAAAGGGAGAGCGGAAGGTATCTCTACGCTGCAAGGGAAAGACAGTTATAGGAATCGGAAAGAAGCTGGTAAACATCTGAAGAATTAAAGAAGCGGAAGAACTAAAGAAGCAGAAAAACTACTAAAGCAGAAGAAGGAGAAGAAGAAGAATTAAAGCCGCAGGCGAAGATAAAGGGGTAAGGGGTAAGCCAGGGGCCCCGTATAGATGGCGCTGCAGGTCATAAATCCCGTCCCAGGAGTGGGGGGGAGGGGGGGACACCCAGTCATTTCTCCCGCCAAAGTATCCTGATGAAAAACTTTGTCAGTGTAGCACTTAATGAGCTGGAAATATCGGGCGAAAATATCACAGTGGGAAGATCGGGAGGGGGATGGAGTCTTCCCTCGTGAAGGAAGACTCCATCTTCCAAGACTCTTCCCCTTCCATAATGAATGAAGGCTTTCTTCGTGAAGGAAGTTCTCTCCCGAGTTACCCTCGTCCTGCTATACTGGTGATGCTCAAGAAAGTTATAGTGATGGTCAGGTGGGATTCTTTTCTCTCGTTATCTGTCTGTTTTCTCTCTCTCTCTCTCTCTCTCTCTCTCTCTCTCTCTCTCTCTCTCTCTCTCTCTCTCTCTCTCTCTCTCTCTCTCTCTCTCTCTCTCTCTCTCTCGTAAAACCTAAATCTTAAAATTTTCGGTTTCTCTACATGCTGAAAACGAAAACATAGATACATTACAACATTCATATTATTGAGAAACAGGTTCACCTGATGGTCCTTGGTAATATACTCCTAACTAGTCCAGTATAACACCACCACCACAACACACCAGCAGTGCATGAGAGCCAGGAAAGGGGGGGGGGTGTGGGGGGGGTCACACCATGGTGTTAGTAATGAACCCGTCACTCAGGCGTCAGCTGATGAAGACGCCGTATCGACCTGTGTTTACAACCCCCCTTCTCCCCCCCTCCTCCACAACACAGCCTCAATACACAAACATTAGTTTTACCCCATTAATACAAAGAGCTACCAAGGCCACCGCCTGTCACTGGTTGCTATAGCAACGCTCTTGGCACTTGTTTGGTTGACGTTCGAGGCCCCGATTGTCCAAGTGGTTGAGCAACATTCCTGCACTTTCTGTCTTCATAGCCGATCTCTCTGTGCTTGAATCCCTTCCAAGTGCCAAACAATCACTCTGACTAGGCGCCTTCCCCCCTCTTAATTACCTTACCTAAGCAAGCCAAACAGGCCTTGGCGAGCATCTTAAGATCCAACCTCCTATAGTGAGGATTTTTACTAGTGCTGTCTCTCCCTGGGATCCACTACAGTCCTTGGCTCAGATTCACGAAGCAGTTACGCAAGTACTTACCAACCTGTACATCTTTTCTCAATCTTTGGCGGCTTTGTTTACAATTATTAAACAGTTAATGAGCTCCGAGGCACCAGGAGGTTGTTTATAACAATAACAACAGTTGATTGGGAAGTTTTCATGCTTGTAAACTGTTTAATAAATGTAACCAAACTCGTCAAAGATTGAGGCAAGATGTACACGTTCGTAAGAGCTTGCGTAACTGCTTCGTGAATCTGGCCCCATATTCCCTGGCGTATGATGGTCTTTCGAAGACCCTTGGGCCCTCGGGGTCCCCCCAGAACTCATAGTTCTCATGTTTTGATTCCTTCACACATCCCATAGACTCGTAGAAGCCTCAGTGACACTGGTTATAGCCTGTAGCCTCTTCCTGGATGATGGAATTGTGGTGGACGGTATCCGAATGCTCTCGTGACACAAGTGCTTGCGTTAATATATGTAGGTAAGAGAAATATTGTAATACATATGACAGAAAAAAAGAGCAGATGTCACACACACACACACACAGTAGTAGACAAATGGAATGCATTAGGCAGTGATGTGGTGGGGGATGACTCCATACTCAGTTTCAAGGGTAGGTATGATAGAGCTCAGTAGGCTCAGGAATCTGTACATCAGTTGATTGACGGTTGAGAAACGGGACTAAAGAGCCAAAGCTCAACCCCCTCAAGCACAACTAGGTGAGTACACACACACACATATATATATATATGTCGTACCTAGTAGCCAGAACGCACTTCTCAGCCTACTATGCAGGGCCCGATTTGCCTAATAAGCCAAGTTTTCCTGAATTAATATATTTTCTCTAATTATTTTCTTATGAAATGATAAAGCTACCCATTTCATTATGTATGAGGTCAATTTTTTTTTATTGGAGTTAAAATTAACGTAGATAAATGACCGAACCTAACCAACCCTACCTAACCTAACCTAACGTAGATAAATGACCGAACCTAACCAACCCTACCTAACCTAACCTATCTTATTAGGTTAGGTTAGGTAGCCGAAAAAGTTAGGTTAGGTTAGGTAGGTTAGGTAGTCGAAAAAACATTAATTCATGAAAACTTGGCTTATTAGGCAAATCGGGCCTTGCATAGTAGGCTGAGAAGTGCGTTCTGGCTACTAGGTACGACATATATATATATAGTGTGTGTATATATATATATATATATATATATATATATATATATATATATATATATATATATATATATATATATATATATATATATATATATATGCAAACAAGCCTGAATGGTCCCCAGGACTATATACAACTGAAAACTCACACCCCAGAAGTGACTCGAACCCATACTCCCACAACTGGTATGTACAGGGACGCCTTAATCCGCTTGACCATCACGACCGGACATAAGGAAGTGATAGCCGAGGCTATATGAACCACTTCCCCGCCGGCACTCGGATGGTAATCTTGGGCATAGCATTTTATCAAATCACCTCATTCTTTGGGGCACACGTGAGGAACACAAATGCAAACAAGCCTGAATGGTCCCCAGGACTATATACAACTGAAAACTCACACCCCAGAAGTGACTCGAACCCATACTCCCACAACTGGTATGTACAGGGACGCCTTAATCCGCTTAACCATCACGACCGGACATAAGGAAGTGATAGCCGAGGCTATATGAACCACTTCCCCGCCGGCACTCGGATGGTAATCTTGGGCATAGCATTTTATCAAATCACCTCATTCTTTGGGGCACACGTGAGGAACACAAATGCAAACAAGCCTGAATGGTCCCCAGGACTATATACAACTGAAAACTCACACCCCAGAAGTGACTCGAACCCATACTCCCACAACTGGTATGTACAGGGACGCCTTAATCCGCTTGACCATCACGACCGGACATAAGGAAGTGATAGCCGAGGCTATATGAACCACTTCCCCGCCGGCACTCGGATGGTAATCTTGGGCATAGCATTTTATCAAATCACCTCATTCTTTGGGGCACACGTGAGGAACACAAATGCAAACAAGCCTGAATGGTCCCCAGGACTATATACAACTGAAAACTCACACCCCAGAAGTGACTCGAACCCATACTCCCACAACTGGTATGTACAGGGACGCCTTAATCCGCTTGACCATCACGACCGGACATAAGGAAGTGATAGCCGAGGCTATATGAACCACTTCCCCGCCGGCACTCGGATGGTAATCTTGGGCATAGCATTTTATCAAATCACCTCATTCTTTGGGGCACACGTGAGGAACACAAATGCAAACAAGCCTGAATGGTCCCCAGGACTATATACAACTGAAAACTCACACCCCAGAAGTGACTCGAACCCATACTCCCACAACTGGTATGTACAGGGACGCCTTAATCCGCTTGACCATCACGACCGGACATAAGGAAGTGATAGCCGAGGCTATATGAACCACTTCCCCGCCGGCACTCGGATGGTAATCTTGGGCATAGCATTTTATCAAATCACCTCATTCTTTGGGGCACACGTGAGGAACACAAATGCAAACAAGCCTGAATGGTCCCCAGGACTATATACAACTGAAAACTCACACCCCAGAAGTGACTCGAACCCATACTCCCACAACTGGTATGTACAGGGACGCCTTAATCCGCTTGACCATCACGACCGGACATAAGGAAGTGATAGCCGAGGCTATATGAACCACTTCCCCGCCGGCACTCGGATGGTAATCTTGGGCATAGCATTTTATCAAATCACCTCATTCTTTGGGGCACACGTGAGGAACACAAATGCAAACAAGCCTGAATGGTCCCCAGGACTATATACAACTGAAAACTCACACCCCAGAAGTGACTCGAACCCATACTCCCACAACTGGTATGTACAGGGACGCCTTAATCCGCTTGACCATCACGACCGGACATAAGGAAGTGATAGCCGAGGCTATATGAACCACTTCCCCGCCGGCACTCGGATGGTAATCTTGGGCATAGCATTTTATCAAATCACCTCATTCTTTGGGGCACACGTGAGGAACACAAATGCAAACAAGCCTGAATGGTCCCCAGGACTATATACAACTGAAAACTCACACCCCAGAAGTGACTCGAACCCATACTCCCACAACTGGTATGTACAGGGACGCCTTAATCCGCTTGACCATCACGACCGGACATAAGGAAGTGATAGCCGAGGCTATATGAACCACTTCCCCGCCGGCACTCGGATGGTAATCTTGGGCATAGCATTTTATCAAATCACCTCATTCTTTGGGGCACACGTGAGGAACACAAATGCAAACAAGCCTGAATGGTCCCCAGGACTATATACAACTGAAAACTCACACCCCAGAAGTGACTCGAACCCATACTCCCACAACTGGTATGTACAGGGACGCCTTAATCCGCTTGACCATCACGACCGGACATAAGGAAGTGATAGCCGAGGCTATATGAACCACTTCCCCGCCGGCACTCGGATGGTAATCTTGGGCATAGCATTTTATCAAATCACCTCATTCTTTGGGGCACACGTGAGGAACACAAATGCAAACAAGCCTGAATGGTCCCCAGGACTATATACAACTGAAAACTCACACCCCAGAAGTGACTCGAACCCATACTCCCACAACTGGTATGTACAGGGACGCCTTAATCCGCTTGACCATCACGACCGGACATAAGGAAGTGATAGCCGAGGCTATATGAACCACTTCCATATGAACCATGAACCATGCTATGGTTCATGGCTATATGAACCATGCTATGCCCAAGATTACCATCCGAGTGCCGGCGGGGAAGTGGTTCATATAGCCTCGGCTATCACTTCCTTATGTCCGGTCGTGATGGTCAAGCGGATTAAGGCGTCCCTGTACATACCAGTTGTGGGAGTATGGGTTCGAGTCACTTCTGGGGTGTGAGTTTTCAGTTGTATATAGTCCTGGGGACCATTCAGGCTTGTTTGCATTTGTGTTCCTCACGTGTGCCCCAAAGAATGAGGTGATTTGATAAAATGCTATGCCCAAGATTACCATCCGAGTGCCGGCGGGGAAGTGGTTCATATAGCCTCGGCTATCACTTCCTTATGTCCGGTCGTGATGGTCAAGCGGATTAAGGCGTCCCTGTACATACCAGTTGTGGGAGTATGGGTTCGAGTCACTTCTGGGGTGTGAGTTTTCAGTTGTATATAGTCCTGGGGACCATTCAGGCTTGTTTGCATTTGTGTTCCTCACGTGTGCCCCAAAGAATGAGGTGATTTGATAAAATGCTATGCCCAAGATTACCATCCGAGTGCCGGCGGGGAAGTGGTTCATATAGCCTCGGCTATCACTTCCTTATGTCCGGTCGTGATGGTCAAGCGGATTAAGGCGTCCCTGTACATACCAGTTGTGGGAGTATGGGTTCGAGTCACTTCTGGGGTGTGAGTTTTCAGTTATATATATATATATATATATATATATATATATATACTGTATATATACTGTGTATGTATATATATATACACATACAGAATATTTAACTTAGAAAAGTTACCTGTTCAAACATATCTACAATATTCCTCACGTACGGCATTGTCAAGGATTGCAATTAAGTTTTAGCGTTATTTAAAGTGCGAATTCCATCTTTTTTTTTTTTTTTTAAACATGGCACACGAGGGGGGAATGAATTTCCCGTCGTGCCGTGTTAAGTACACCAGCGCTCAACACAGGAAATTATTCCAAACATTCTTAGTATAAAAATATTGACTTAAAATTCAACTTTACAATTATGTACTGTTGCTTCTACGTGGAAATTGAAATTGCTGTTAATGCAGTGGAATTTTAAAATAATATTAATTAATAATAATATTAATAATAATATTAGAACTCTAAATGACCCTACCAGGATTCGAATCCATGACGTTCGATTATAATCAGAACCCAGGATCACCCCTAAAGGTACGCGGTACAGTGTACCTTTAGGGGTGATCTTGGACGCCATGGGTTCGAATCTCTTCTTGCTCTTCCTGTTCTCGGGTCTTAGGCATCAGAAGTGAAGATGATGATCTATCTACACACAGCGCCTAGTCATTCCAGAGACCTTCAGACCACTGACACAGCAAGACACAGCTGTCTTCTCCTTTCTTCTCCATTTCTCTTTATAATATATATCCCTCCTTCCCTCCTCTCCTATCCCATATATGGTCTGGAGCGTCGCTCTGTTTCCTGCCCGCCACCCATCCACATGAGGTCATGGTCACACGAGGTCACGATGCTAATACGAGTCGCTCGTTCGCGGTTGGCGTTTTGCTGTGGTCTTCGACTCCAAATTGTTTTACCGTCACCATATCGCAGTCCACCAAGTACCTCACACTCTCACTACCCCTCACTCACAATGCCTCACACTCGCTTCATTACGTTATTTGTACACTCTCTTTAACTCTACTTACGCCATGTGCTCCTTGATGCTACCTATGCTCTATATCTGAAGCCTGATGACTCTGTGTACCTTCCGGGGCGTCGGAGGATGAGAGGTGAGGGACTGAGGGATGAGGGTCGTTGAGGGGTGAGGAACAATGAGGGTGCGGGTGACGGTATATTAATATTTGGTTTTATACTAAAATAATATTAGTTTTCATGTCATTTACCGCGGTATAAACAAGATGTTTACGAGGTAAAAAACACAAAAGTATTTTTTTTTACACTAATTTTTATCCAGAAAGCGATGGAAAGTTTGATTTAGAGCGTGATGTCAAAATTGATTTAGAGGGTGATGGAAGCTGCATAGAGGGATCACTGGAAAATTTGATTTAAAAAAAAAAAAAAAAAAAGAGATGGAAAATTTTAGTTTTGTGGTCGATGGAAAATTAGATTTAGAAGACGATGGAAAATTTGAGAGATGCAATTGAAAATAAGATGAACGTTGTGATAGTTTCACCAATAGCGAGTGATTTTGGCTCTTAATTAAGAAGATGATAGGAGTGATTCCCTACCCCCCCCCCTCCTCCTCTCCCTGAAGACTGCGGTGGACGGTTTATATTTATCGTGGCGGGAAAATTTGAAAGTTTAAATACTTATTTGAACGTTACATAGACGATATTATTGTCATGGTAATAATATGTGGGGTAGGTGTATTAATGGTGTGATTTCCATACGCTCTCTCTCTCTCTCTCTCTCTCTCTCTCTCTCTCTCTCTCTCTCTCTCTCTCTCTCTCTCTCTCTCTCTCTCTCTCTCTCTCTCTCTCTCTTTCTTCCCCCCACCTATCACAAACACCAAATTCCATCACCTACCCCCCATGGCCACCAGCCACCCCCCCCCCCTCTTCCTTGGCTGCCTCCTCCTCCTGCCACCAGAGGGCAGCAGGCCCCAGAGAGCCACTCCGGGGCCTCGAGCCACAGATAGGTCGCCTTCCACTGACATAAAGGTGCGCTCTCAGAGACACGCTGGTACACCTTGACCCCTGGCCGCGTCCCTAGAGCACATAGCACCTGCACATCTAGTCTATACGTTTACACATCCGGGCACACCACCCTGACACAAAATACACCCTGACACACCACCCTGACACAAAATACACCCTGACACAAAATACACCCCTGACACAAAATACATCCTGACACAAAATACATTCTGACACACCACCCTGACACAAAATACTCCCCTGACACAAAATACATCCTGACACCACCCTGACACAAAATACATCCTGACACCACCCTGACACAAAATACATCCTGACACCACCCTGACAGAAAATACATCCTGACAGAAAATACACCCTGACACAAGATACACCCTGACACAAAATACACCCTGACACAAAATACACCCTGACACAACACCCTGATACAAAATACACCCTGACACAAAATACACCCTGACACAAAATACATCCTGACACAAAATACATTCTGACACACCACCCTGACACAAAATACTCCCCTGACACAAAATACATCCTGACACCACCCTGACACAAAATACATCCTGACACCACCCTGACACAAAATACATCCTGACACCACCCTGACAGAAAATACATCCTGACACAAAATACACCCTGACACAAGATACACCCTGACACAAAATACACCCTGACACAAAATACACCCTGACACAACACCCTGATACAAAATACACCCTGACACAAAATACACCCTGACACAAAATACACCCTGACACAAAATACACCCTGACACAACACCCTGACACAAAATACACCCTGACACAACACCCTGACACAAAATACATCCTGACACAAAAATACACCGATAATCTTCTAATTATGTTCAACAATAACCATCTCTTGAGAAATTTTACAATGCTCGACAACAATACGGAACTCCAGAATGCAACAGCCTCTTCAACACAGTTGCATTTTCAGGTATGTTTGAACTCTCTCGAATACGTATATATATATTTGCTTTCCACCATCTTATATTCACTAGGTAGGGAACCGTGTTCTCTGGGTGGGCAATCTCCATTTTAAAGGGTGGAGTGGGAGGGGGGGGGGGTATATAAGTTCCACTCTGCTCAAATTCTTTAGGGAATTCAGAGGAAATCTCTTCATCACATCATACCTTCATACCAACTATTAAATATAACACCTGAAATATATCACACGTAGGAAAGCAATTTATAGATTGCAGCTGTGTAATACAATACCTTGGAGGGTGAAACAGCTATATATATAGACCAATATACAGTGTAGTTGGGTATCACAATTCTGGTACAGCATTACATCCTCGTTATCCGCACCCTGGCCGGCTGGCGCACACTTTAGGTGTAATTCTTAGGTGTAACAGTCTTACCCCCTCTACTTGGACTGGTCTGGTCGTTACAGCGAGGGTCTTGTATCTTACAGGATCCGGCACCCTTCTTTCACTCCGCCCTCATATCCCAGCTCCTTGTGCTCATATCTCAGCTCCTTGTCCTCATTTCCCAGCTCTGTCCTCATATTCCAACTCATTGTTCTCATATCCTAGCTTCTTGTCCTCATATCCTAGCTCCTTGACCTCATATTCCAGCTCATTGTCCTCATATCCCAGCTCCTGCTAATATCCCAGCTCATTGTCCTCATATCCCAGCTTCTTGTCCTCATATCCCAGCTCTTTGTCCTCATATTCCAGCTCCTCGTCCTCATATCCCAACTCCTTGTCCTCATATTCCTTCCAAGTGCCACATATATAGTCTCACTGGCTGGTTTGGTATTGGGTTTAAGGTCTATCGCCCTCTGGAGGGTTATTAAGGAAACCACAAGTGCCTACTGACCAACCAGCAGGAATAGTTTATATCTGGACTTAGCCCAGAGCCAACCTCTCAGTGTGTATGCACCGAGGAAGAGGGGGAAATCACCTCTCGGTTTATATAGCCGTTCTTGGCGCTGTTTCCTCATAATTACGATCCTCTAATGCAGCTGTACACTGTTACATCTGAAGGCAATGTCTTCTCTGGCTCACAACTTTAGAATATATATACAACCTTCTTCCATGTCACAACTTTGGAATATAGCATGATTGTACTGTAACTGATGAGTACAATACCTTTTAAGTATTGTAACTTTTGGATAGCATATTTTCTGTAAATTGCAATTCTTGAATACAACTCCTTCCAAATATTGCAACTCAGACTTGCTATATCTTTACATTAAAACAGTGTTGTATATATATATATACACTTAAATAATGTGTGTGTAACATGTAGAACACTTTCGAAAACACAAACGCAACACTCAAATGCGCAGCAAATCACTACATATCGCGAAATAACTGGGAAAACAAGTGCACAACGGCACAGGAAACTCTCAAAAACTAGCACAAAACAAAAGGGTAAAACAGATACCTCTGGAGGCACGAGTCTCCTGCCCCACAATACCATAAACCCTCCAAGTCCTGGAAAACCATTACCTGGAACGAAGCTCGCTGGAAACGCGTAGCTCCGGAAACACGCTTTACGCACGTTAATGGAATCGGGTAATCTTGGTTATAAAAGGCCCATAATCATAAGATTTTCCAGAAAATCAGCTTTGCTTCGAGTAGTGTTCTGGAAGCCGTTGACTCGGTCAACCGTACCGGCCTGTGTGGCACGATTCTGGAACGATAGCCAGGTTCTGCAAGTTGATATAGTTGATTTTTGCAAATGTGGTTGTGAAACACGATTGAAAAAGAACCAATATGGCAGGCGTGGAAGTGGTCTTGCATTTGCAATGGCACATAGATCAGGCATGGAACATAACATAAGAACTCTGTAACATAAGTTCGAACAAATTAGGGCTTCTGGGGACGACGTGAGTTGAAACGATTGAGGTGACATTCCAGCCCCAGTTGTTTCGTAATACCCTTGTGTTGGTAGTGCCATAATCCAGCATGACTGGAAGCAAGCGTTGTAGAAGGTGCTGGAATGATCTCGCATATGTTATATACAGCTGTAGCCAGAATATAATATGTTAGTCACCCGTCCAGAGTAGGCCTCACCTGTGCAGTTTATTATCATAACTAAACGTGAGTGTGGTAGCAAGCGCCCTCCAGAAACTGCTTCGCTGCACGTTCATCTTCTTGGCCAACAGCGGCAGCAACCTTGGGAGTAAACTGGTAAATGGTTCTTGCGTTTTTTAATGTAACTTATTGGCATTTTCTTTAAGTGCACCGCGGGGCCCTCTGAGGTTATTTTTGGCAAACATTTGGCTCCTCAGCTTATTATATGGAAATGGTGATGGCGACCCAAGCACTAGGGGGAAGGGACAACGCCATTTAGAGCTGTACGGACTTGCATCAGTTCGATTTAGTGATGGAATCTTTACACTGGATCCCTTTAGCGGTTGGTTGGTTCTTCTCTATTGGTTCCTAGTGAAGTCCATCTCAATTATTTTTTATTTCTGTTAGTCTGTGTTTCTATTATGATGCATTAACGCTGAGAGAGAGTGTGTAATATGGGGATAGTTTTTATGTACTTACGTACTGTTTTCTGTACTTGGGTACCGTACTTATTTACACACACACACAAAAAGAACTTTTCATCCTGTTGACTTAACGTAAAACAGTGGTCTTGTATTTTCCACCTCCGAAATAGTGACTAAAAATTAAAGTGGAATTTAAACTCTCGAATTAGCATGTTAGGAAACATATCATTCATTTATTTTCCAGGAAGGAAATACGGAGAACGGTGGGAATTGGATTCTATGGAGGTCTTCGAGTATTATTGGAAAGTATTTACTGCAAGCTGGAAACTGAAAAGTATGTGCTGTAAGCTGGAAACTGGAAAGTATATGTAAGGGTGTAAGCTTCCCAGCATTAAGCTAGAAATTGGAAAGAATATTCCGTAAGCTGGAAATTGGAAAGGGACAAGGAGATACCAGATAAACAAGGGATGAAAGATGAGCAGAGGCTAACAGAACTGGAAGGTCAACAAGAGAAATTGGGAGATAGGAGACGAGAAAGAAGATAGAAGAGAAGGTGCAGAAGGAGAAAATGTCTTAGAAGATGGAGAAGAAGAGGTAGAAGGAACGATACAATGTAAGAAGACGAGGGAAAGAATGGATAAGAAGGGGGGAAAAAATAAGGGGGGAGGATGGAAGAGCAAAGGGTAGAATAAATGAAGAGATGGAAGTGGTGGGAGTAGAAAAAAGAAGGTAGAAGGAAGGAAAAGGCGGTAGATGAAAGAAAAGAACGGAATAGGAGAGAGATAGACAAGGACTGGCTCTTTAAATTGAGGGAAAGTAGGGTGAGAGGACTTAAGTGGAAGCTGGAAATGACTTAAGAGTCGACGAAAGGTTACGACATACGCTTTCCTGTTTCCAACTTATGGCACATACTTTCCTGTTTCCAGTTTACGATATAAACTTTCCAGTAATATTCTGAGTCCCTGTTATGATCCAGGTTAACCAGTACAGACTAGATACACTGAGGTCATATCTTTTAAGTGTCGAGGTACCTCCATTATAATGTAATTCATTCTGCAGTATTTGATATAAGATTATATACACACACGTGTATTCTACTTTATTGTACCGTATTTTGCTACATTATTATTATATTTCTTAATGTGTTGTGTGTGAGTTTTATAACTGCCAGTTTGGTCGGTCGGCCGTTGTTATTGTCAATAACCAACCCCCCTTCCCCTAGTCTTAAGATGTCTAGTGTACCAATGTTATGAGGTGATCTGTACTTAGTGACATCTAGCTGCTGTGGACTTATGCCTTGACTTAATTGATTGTTACTTAGTTGTGGGTATGTATATAGATAATGGTAGATACAAAGCTGTGTCATGTAGATAAGTTCGCCCCCAGTAAACTGGTGGATTTGACTTAAACTTTCACTCACCATCAAGACATCTTTTATTTATTCACTTGAAGGCCAGAAAGTTCAATGATTTACGAGGGGAAAGTCTTGTCCTCTGGCATTACTGTGGAGCATGACACGACAGTCCCCTCTATAGAGCTTAGTTCTTCCCGTTCTGGAGAATAAGTACAGTATATGAAACCATTTTCCCAGACACTATTTATTTATTTTATTTATTTATATATATACAAGAAGGTACATTGGGATTGTGAGGATACATAGCATAGTAATTACAATCTTGTAAAGTCACTAGTACGCGCAGCGTTTCGGGCAGAAAGAAGGAAGGAAGGGCACACTAGAAGGAAGGAAGGAGATGGTAAAGAGGGTAGAGGCATTTTTCCAGACACTAGAAGGAAGGAGATAGACGGTAAAGAGGGGTAGAGGCAAGAAGATGGACAATGGGAGGTAACTGAACTAGCGACACAGCCACGGTCGTGCCCGCGGCAGCTTATTGCCCATTATTTTTGAAGCGTTAGATTTACGACGTCGTGAGCTTCGTCCTTTACGGTTGGGGCGGAATATGGACTCTAGGACCCCCGTTGTCAGCACCCCGGTAGAGGCGGGCTTTGTTAAATATAGCGATAGGCAAGCAATATATATATACCAGCTTTGCACACCGGTATGGCTGTAGAACATCCGGTTATGATGTCTTTAGCTCTCTGGAGTACCTCTCATTGTTCGTGTTCTTAACTCTATCATCTTTCCCTTTCCTTCAGTTCGTATGTTCTGTTTGACTGTACATCAGCATTGGTACGACAAATTGTCAGACTCTTCATTGGTAAGTCCTCCATTGGACTGGGCAGACTGGGCAGTTTATGGTATAAGTCTTAAGGTTCGGATGTAGGGTAGAATTGGGGGTAAATTGGTAGGCATTTTAGGGATTGGGGGATGAGGGAAAATTTGTCATTTGTGAATGATTGGTAGGTGGTATAAATTGAGAATTGTGATGTTTGGGTGATGAGAGGGGAAAAGGTAGTATGAACGGATGTAGTTCTTAAAGGAGAATGTGAGAAGGATGGGTATCATTGACCTATGGGTAACGATTGCGTGAGTGGAGGGAAAGTGATGAATTGATGCTGCTCGAATGAGAAGGGGGGGGGGGATTTTTAATTACTGGTATGGTCAGTCTGCGCAAGGTTCTCAAGGTGCTGTGGCTCTGCGATCTCTGTCCGGCCTGGGAGCTGATTGCATCTGTCTGAATTCCTGATTGACTTTGTGGCATGCTGGTGCACGCTTGTGATGTATTGCATCTCCGTTGCTGCTGCTTTTGCTGTCACTAGACGGTATAATGGATTCCTGTCTCTCTTCTCTCCTCTCTCTCCTGTCTTCCCCTCTCTCCCTTCTCTCCACTACCTCCTCTCCTCCTCCACATATGGTGTAGATACCTTCTGGGCTACTTTCTCTCTTTCCTATCTTTATT
>NC_091200.1:11855669-11885669 GCF_040958095.1 Procambarus clarkii | reverse complement strand
GGAAAAGGGGGCATAGGGTGTTTAGAAGCAGAAGGAAATGAAAAGGGGATATAGAGATAGAGGGCAGAGTTCAAGGCTGTAAATAGCAGCTTCTAATAGGCTGGTTGACCAGACCACCAATCAGGAGGCTTGGTCAGAGACCGGGCCGCAGGGACGTTAATCCTCGGAACCTTTACCTATTCACAAGGCAAAGAATTTGAGTGAGCAAAAGACCAGGCAAATTTAATAAAATGACAAGAGTGTAAAGAACAGGGAGAGAGAGAGAGAGAGAGAGAGAGAGAGAGAGAGAGAGAGAGAGAGTGAGTGAGTGTGTGTGTGTGTGTGTGTGTGTGTGTGTGTGTGTGTGTGTGTGAGTGTGTGTGTGTGTGTGTGTGAATGTATTACAGAATATTGCAGACAATAAATAATTCTGCACATTTGCTCACCAGATGGTGATAATAAACTCGTCGTGTGTGTGTGTGTGTGTGTGTGTGTGTGTGTGTGTGTGTGTGTGTGTGTGTGTGTGTGTGTGTGTGTGTGTGTTATTAAAAACCGGATGGACTGAATATGGAACCCAATAATTCTACGCAATTTTTTTTTTAATTTGCACCCCCTCATAATTTAAAAAAAAATACTTTTTTTTTTGTATAGTTATTAGTTAAACTCCGTAATATATTAATTGTTGTTCTGACAAACGAGCGTTATACGTGGAATGGCCAAGTTAATAAATGGGTGATGCAGTTAACCTCACCTCCTGGTCCCCCCCCTTCCCCCCTTCTCTGGAACCCCCCAGGCCTAACCCATATGGAAAGTGCGAGTGTGTGTGTGTGTGTTTGTGCGTAAGAGAACAATGTATGTAGTAGATATGATCAGGTCGGGAGTCAGAACATTAGACAACCAGCATTGAGAAGGGCGGGGTCCAGGAGCTACAGTTCTGTCCTTCAGGCTCAAATAGTAAATACACACACACGCACACACACACACACATATATTACTACATATTTTACGGGGAAGGTGTTGAGGGGGAAGAGGAAGGTGTTAGGGTAAAAATTGTACCTTTAAAGAGAAACAGTATTTTTTGTTCAAATAATATTTTATACATCTTACCTGCTGGAAATAATTACTTTTCATTTGGTCATCTACAATATTTATTGTTTGTGATAGTGTTGATATCCCTTCTGCTCAGCGAATGGTGAGACTAAGCGCTGTGTGTGTGTGTGTGTTTGCATGTGTTTGTATGTTCCTAACCCCCCCATCCCCCGCTCTTTGCTGGTTTCTGCTCGGACGGTGGGCAGGCTGTACCCAGTAACGTCTCTAAACCCTCCTGCTGATGGGTAGCGTGTACCCAGTAACGCTTCTGTACTTGGCAGCTGGTCGGTAGCGCGTACCCAGTAACGTCTCTGTACCCTGGTGAAATGTTAGGCTTCTACATTCTCTCGCAGGAATCTGTTTCTACTCTCTTTATATATTGTTCTTTCTAGCTGACAAAGTTCTGGTTGGTACGCTGACATCTTGTGTACCGTCTCTAACATCTGGTGCGATTACGTTAACATTGTCTAATGTAACTGTTGACCATTACATTATATGGTTAACCTAATAGTTTTCCTTAGTATGGGACGGGAAGCCCGTTGGCTTATTGAGGTTCTCAAGTTCAACTAATGGTATTATCCAGGATGTAATCTTCAAGAGTTGTCTAACTGTCTCTGTCCTGCTCTGGGATCGAACCCGGGATCCTTAGTTGTGCGGCGAGGACGTAAGCCACTGTGCTACAACACCCATCGTGAGCTGCATGTTGAAGGAGGGAGTTTGGTAGCGAATATGTTGATCTGAAGTGTGGAGACCTTATTGGTTAGTTTGTAATTAATGGAACAAGTTAGTAGAGTAGAAAGATGCTGCTCCATTATGGGCAGACTGTTGATCAACAGAACTATGTGTGAAGTGTGCTGCTGTTGCCCAACTCACAACTGCTCTGCCCGGTGTCGCCTATTGTACAGTGATGCTCCAAGCTGCAAGCACAGCTTGCACAACCAACACCCGCAGCCAACACCCGCAGTCAAACCCGCAGCCAACACCCGCAGTCAAACCCGCAGCCAACACCCGCAGCCAACACCCGCAGCCAACACCCGCAGCCAACACCCGCAGGCAAACCCACAGGCAAACATTAAAGTCTCCAGTTTGCAATTGAGAGGTTTATGAATGATTTGTTTTCACGCAGTTTTACTTCCTGTTCTTATGCTTGAGACAATGTTGTGCCGTGTCGGGCTCCAGCGCTTGTATTGCCACACACACACATGGTTGTATAGGAACTCTTAGATATCCATGTTTTGTACACACCTGAACATTTAATCGAGATCGTCGAGGACGCCAATAGCAGTGAACCGAGCAGTGTCGCGCACAGTCCCATATATCACCTAGCAAAGCCTACCAACACCTTTCAACACATGGCTGATCAAGAAACGTGTAGCAACTTTTATTTTTATCTTTATTTAATAAAATACAATATAAATCATATACATCAATTTTACAAGGCAATACTACATTACATATACAGTAGTATAATTCTCAGTAAACATGTGTTTCATATTACCACAGAGCATGTACTTTAAAAACCTTAAATGTTATACTTATTTTTCTTTAAATGATTTACAATTTTAGAGATTATATTTACGTTAATTTACAGGGGAAATTATTACATTTATAGCTACTAGCAGAGGTGCAATATGACACCATAATAAGACAAACATTCACACACACACACACACACACACACACACACACACACACACACACACACACACACACACACATGAATGAATATGAATATGAATATGAATATGAATATGAATGAGGCTACAAGATGACCTGGATAGACTGAGTGAATGGTCCAACAAATGGCTGTTGAAGTTCAACCCGAGTAAATGCAAAGTAATGAAACTAGGCAGTGGAAACAGGAGGCCAGGCACAGGATACAGAATAGGAGATGAAGTACTTAATGAAACAGACAGAGAGAAAGATCTAGGAGTTGATATCACACCAAACCTGTCTCCTGAAGCCCACATAAAGAGAATAACGTCTGCGGCATATGCGAGGCTGGCTAACATCAGAACGGCGTTCAGGAACCTGTGTAAGGAATCATTCAGAATCTTGTACACCACATATGTAAGACCAATCCTGGAGTATGCGGCCCCAGCATGGAGCCCGTACCTTGTCAAGCACAAGACGAAGCTGGAAAAAGTCCAAAGGTATGCTACTAGACTAGTCCCAGAACTAAGAGGCATGAGTTATGAGGAAAGGCTGCGGGAAATGCACCTCACGACACTGGAAGACAGAAGAGTAAGGGGGGACATGATCACAACCTACAAAATCCTCAGGGGAATCGACCGGGTAAACAAGGACGAACTTTTCAACACTGGTGGGACGCGAACAAGGGGACACAGGTGGAAGCTGAGTACCCAAATGAGCCACAGAGACGTTAGAAAGAACTTTTTCAGTGTCAGAGTAGTTAGCAAATGGAATGCATTAGGAAGTGATGTGGTGGAGGCTGACTCCATTCACAGTTTCAAATGTAGATATGATAGAGCCCAATAGGCTCAGGAATCTGTACACCAGTTGATTGACGGTTGAGAGGCGGGACCAAAGAGCCAGAGCTCAACCCCCGCAAGCACAATTAGGTGAGTACAATTAGGTGAGTACACACACGCCACAGTGGATATGGCCAAGAACAGCTGTACATAGCTTCCAAAAAACTTATGTTCTATAATAATAGACTAGAAAGAGCTATTGGATTGCTTCTACCACCTCTCAATAAAAATCAAGTTGAAAAGAGAGAGTATTGGATTGGGGCAGTGAGAGTAGAGATGGTTTTATAGGAGACCATATCTATAAGATATAGGTCCTATATCTTTTAGGACCTGAGGAGCGGAAGGGGTGTGTGTGTGGGGGGGGGGAGAGAGGGTGTTGCAGGAGGACAGAGAAGAACAGTGAGGGTGAACATTGGGAAGAACAGCGGGGTTAGCTGGGAGAGGTGATCAGGCAGAGAGTGATGGTGGGGGAAGGATGGGGGATGGAAGCTTGCATTAAGGTAGAGGGAGAGAGAGAGAGAGAGTGGGGGGGATAGGGGGGACGTGGGGGTAGAAGGGGCCTGGAATGCCGGCCGTGTCAGTTGGTTCCATGACTCAGCGAGGTGACTGGGTCCAGAAGAGGGGAAGAGAAGAGGGGGGGAGACGAGGCCGAGCAGTGATATGGCAGGGAAGAGAAGAGAGAGAGAGAGGAGGGATGGAGACACAGATACATCAATATAAATCAAGGTGACTGTATACAATAGCACTAAAGAAGTTCATAACCGAATGTTAACATCGATGTTACTGCCGCCCTTCAAACACCCCCCCCCCCCCACTCCTCCCCCTCTCCCCCCATCACCCCCTTCCCCCCAGCCCCCACACTCTGTACCCCCCTCCCTAACGTGCTCTGGAACCTTCTGCCGCCAGTGGTACGCCACAAGCCATCAACAAATACTAACAGTGGTCCTAAGAGGTGTTGCAAACAGTTAAGTATTTATAACGTAAAATAGTGCAAGAGAGTTGCCGAGGCTGCCCATGTAGATCATGAGTGAGAGCAGGAAGGATGGTTTCATTTGGAGGGAGAGTGGTGGAAGATGGGGTGGGGGGGGGGGGGTGAGAGCAAGAGGGGGGAAGAACCCCCTTGTGGGGGGTAGGGGGTTGTGGAGAAGGGGTTTCTGAGCGAGGGGAGGACTCTGCTTCCCTGCTTGCATTTAACGGGATCTCAAATTCGCGAACGCGTCGAATCATGATTTTTGCAACAGAGAAATGGTGGTTCTCTCTCCTTTGTTTTCATTATAGGCGTTGCCGGTACTTTACCTGCAGCACTGATCTTGAGTAACGAATGCTTTTGGGCGTCAGGGATGTGCACAAGCGGGTCTGAATCGAATAGGAGGATTTTTTCAGGCGGTTAAATTTGGCCTCGTTAATATTAGTGGCGGAGAAATTTTGGTCTGCAACCTGCAGAGTGAGTCATGCAAGGGCGGAGAGGGGGTGTGGGTGGGTGGTGGGGTGTGGGGAGGGGTGGTGGTGGTGGGGTGGGGTGGGGTGGGGTGGGGTGGGGTGGGGGGTGATTGGGAGGGGGTGGGGATGCAGTGTTCACGTGAGAAGAGAAGGGGGGAGAGGGGGACAAGAAAGATGCATACTGCCAAACGGGCAGAAACACACACACACACACACACACACACACACACACACACACACACACACACACACTCACACACACACACACACACACACACACACACACACACACACACACACACACACACACACACACACACACACACACACACATACTGTAATTTCATTGCTGTAAACAACCGATGGCTCGAAAGACGGGATCCAAGAGTCAATGCTCGATCCTGCAGACACAAATGGGTGAGGACACAGCCGACCGCTAGATCGGAGGGGGCCCAAGAGCTAATGCCCGATCCTGCATCAGGCACAAATAAGTGAGCACACACACACACACACCAGTTTGACCCTGAAAGCATTACGTTCTCGCCACATACCAACACAGCCTCACCTCTAACACTTCTCATGTCATACCTTACGGGCCCTCCAACGGATAAATTACATGGTACTTTGGTAGGTATCGGCTCACATAACTCCACGTTTTCTAGGCATGGTTAGGTTAGGTTAGGGGGGTGGCTTGGGTGTTTATGTCTGTTTGGTTAGCACTTTTGTGGCAGATCAAGAGATCAAACTGCCTACACATACACAGTATAAGCAAAACATAGACACGCAAACAAACATACATACACATATACTTGGGGGGCTGGCTGGCTGAGTGGACAGCGCTCTAGACTCGTGGACCTAGGGACCGGGGTTCGATCCCGGCAGCCGGCGGAAATACAAATAGGCAGAGTTTCCTTCACCCGGATGCACCTGTTACCTACCAGTAAATAGGTACATGGGAGTTAGACAGCTGTTACGGACTGCTTCCTGGTGTGTGTGAAAAAAATATATTAGTAGTTAGTAACGGTTGATTGAGAGTTGAGAGGCGGGCCGAAAGAGCAGAGCTCAACCCCCGCAAGCACAACTAGGTGGATACACACAATAAACATGTTAACATAAAACGGTATATATAACAAATGCGACAAACTATTTTAAAAAATTTTATGTACCAAGAGACGGATATACAGGAAACAAGACAGTAAGAGACAGACAAACGAGTAGACAGAACCCCAACAACAATGGCAGAACACAGATAAACAATGAGCAGAAAACAATTGTAAAACAAGTAAACAAGAGAAAGAACGATAACATGAGAAACTAGAAGCATAACGGAGCAGGAGGACGCAAGAGAGGAAATAATTAACTTGAGACCAAAAAAGAGCGAAAGGGGAAGAACGGGGATAATGGATAATGAAGAGCGGGAGGGAGGGAAAGCCTGATGAGAGCAGTGATGAGGGGAAATGAGTAAACTCGAGCGGAAGAGTGAAAAGGGGGAGAGAAAGAGGAAACTGCCGAGGGGCCGAGATGAGAGGTGGGTGGAGGTGGAGGAACCCACGTCGATGAAAGGGGGACGAAGGAAGGTAAGTAGAGAGAGAGAGAGAGAATGTGTATAAAATGAGCGAACGAGCACCCCCCCCCCCTTACTCCCACGCCTCGCAAGCGATTTCGGCAAGGTTCGAACCCAGGACTGGAACGGTCAAATGAACAAATGTTGGTGTCGACTGGGCACCAACTCTTTTTAACTGTTTACCCCTGTTCACCCAGCAGTAATTGTGCACCAGGTTGTAAAGCGATTGCGTTTCAGAGAAAATGAGTAGCTTAGGACTTAATAAGACGAGCTGTGGAAAGGAAAAAGCTGTAAGCCTGCTAACATAGCTTAGAATCAGCCCAAAGGTCGTAAAGTTTTCTCCTGTAGCCACTTGTGTGAAAAGAAAAAAGAAAAAAGAAGATAGGAAGCATATCCGTATGGAGAGAGCTTGGTCATGGCGGACCTAACATGGTGGCTCCACCCCCAAGTGGGTTCTCTGGCTGCCTCAGGCTTCACAACCCAACGCTCAAGTGAAGAGGCTTTTTATAGCCTCTGACGATGGACTGCACGAGTATCACTCATTGTCCACGCACACCATATCTGCAGGAAAGGCTAACGCAAATATATATATATATATATATATATATATATATATATATATATATATATATATATATATATATATATATATATATATATATTAGTATATTTTGGTAGCAGTCTTTCCTGTAGACATATATTATTAAATATGACCGAAAAAGTAAGATTAATAATTCTAACACGAATTTTCTCAATCTTTCGTACATTACGCTTCACTGTTGGCGTAATGTACGAAAAAAAACTTCACTGCTGTTCACTCTCCTAAATCTGGGCATAAACTGTCACGTTATGTCCAGACCAAGTGAGATGGCCCGGAAAGTAGAGTTGGAAATTCTGTTGGACGACATATTCGACCTCGAGACACAAAAGAAGGTCACTACCAAAGATACCTTACAAGCAGAACTTATTGCAGAAGGAGGAAAGAATCGAGGCAATTACAGAAGCACCATACTGTCCCCCGAGCTCAAAGCGGCAGCTAAAAGCCTTCGTGAGAACAAGGAGATAGTTGTCAGGAGAGGTGACAAGTCGCCAATATATGTCATTCTTAAAAAAGACGAATATCTGGCGAAAATGAACATCATACTCTCTGACCAAACTAAGTTCCAAAGGGTAACGAAGGACACTACAGCCGAATTAAAAGCAAAGGTAAACAAACTGATCGAAACTGTGAACGCCAAGAAATCCGGACTCCACCTGCCAAAGATCATTGGGGAATATAAACCTGGATATGCGTATGGAAATGTCAAGACGCACAAGCCTGGAAACCCACTTCGGCCAATCATTAGCCAGATACCCACACCCACGTACAGACTGGCGAAGCGACTCAACGGCCTGCTGACTCCTTATGTTCCTTGCGCCTTCAGCCTGAAGTCTCCAAAGGAATTTGTTGACTTACTGCGGGGCACACGGGCCACAGGGATAAGAGCCTCGTTGGACGTAGAATCGCTGTTTACCAACGTACCTGTGGACGAGACAATCGGAATGATAGCCGACAGAGTGTATCGTGATCCAGCCTGTACTCCTCTTGACATACCAGAAAATATTCTGAGGAAACTACTCCAAGCTTGTACTAAAGAGGCACCCTTCTTGAGCCCGGATGGGCACATGTATAAGCAAGTAGATGGGGTTGCCATGGGTTCTCCCCTAGGTGTCCTGTTTGCAAACTTCTATATGGGTACCATCGAGCAAAAAGTCTTAGTCGACATGAACTTGAAACCGGCCATATACTGCAGGTATGTTGACGACATTTTTACACAGGTACCTGATGTCAGACATCTGCAGGAGCTGAAGGAGGCATTTGAGCAGAGTTCCGTGCTGCGTTTCACTTACGAGATGGAAAAGGATGGGAAGCTGCCCTTTCTAGATGTAACAGTCATGGAAAAGGGCGGAGATTTCCACACTGCAGTCTACACTAAGGAAACAAACATAGGAATGTGCCTAAATGCCAACAGCGACTGCCCTGACAGGTACAAGAGGAGTGTTGTTAACGCATATGTCGACCATGCTCTCAGCCACAGCTCAGAATGGAAGCAAGTCGACGAAGAACTCTGTAGGGTAAGGCAGGTCCTAGTCAATAACGGCTTCTCCAATGGTTTCGTCGAAGACATCATAAGAAGGAAAGTGAAAAGCCATGCAACCTCTGAAGAGACAACTAACACAACACCTATACCCCCTATTAGACTATTTTACAGGAACTTCTTTTCCACAGCTCATAAAACGGAGGAAAGGGTCCTGAAAGATATTGTTAATAGAAACGTTATCCCTACAGACAAAAATCAGAGGATACAACTGACGATTTACTATAAAACCAGAAAAACGGCCAGCCTACTCATGAGAAACTCTCCAGACACAAAACAGAACGCTTTAAAAGAGACTAACGTTGTCTATGCCTTCAAATGCACACTTGGGGACTGTAAGCTCCAAAAAACCCAGTATATAGGCAAGACAACAACATCTCTTTCTAGGCGTTTAACGATGCATAAGCAACAGGGCTCCATTAAGGAACATATAATCTCTTCCCACAACCAAACCATCGCCAGAGAAATCCTAGTAAACAACACAGAAATCATCGATAGATACAGCGATAGCAGGCGGCTTGACGTTTGCGAGGCACTACACATCAAGAAGTCAACACCAGCAATCAACAGCCAATTATTGCACAACTATATTCTACCCACCTCAAGACTCCGCTCCAATATAGAAGCATCAAGAAATATGGACCAATAGGCTTTCTACAAACACTTCTATTCAATACCCATTGTTTGTGTTCTGTCTTGTGTTGATACTTTTAATACCCTATTAATATCCCCTCTTGTTCTGTCTTGTGTTAATGCCACATCACCCCTCCCACCTCACTCAAATGTAGATATAAAATCGGAGATACGTAAGTTCTATTCAGTTGTGTATTTGTGAACTAAAGTCTTTGAAAATGTAATAAGTTTTACGAAACGCGCCCGTGTCGCGTCAGACTAGAAATAAAAATGAATTTTGGAGAATAAATTTTTGATTTACCTCCAACAGTGAAGCGTAATGTACGAAAGATTGAGAAAATTCGTGTTAGAATTATTAATCTTACTTTTTCGGTCATATTTAATAATATATATATATATATATATATATATATATATATATATATATATATATATATATATATATATATATATATATAAATATATATGATCGTTTTATTACTTGTTCAGTTAAAGTTTTTTACTGATGCAGCAGCAATTAAACAGTGGACAACCACTTGCTTACATTTGCCTCTATAGTGGCTAGGTTAAGTTGTAAGAATGCTTGTTATAGTGCCCTCATAGTTGATGGGAGTATTCGTGCTGATAACCTTGGAATGACAGCAGTATTTGGACTATACTTTCATATAAAAGAGTTTCAATTCAACCCAATATTTAGTGGGAGAGAATGTTACAATAACGAGAGAGAAAGAAAGCACATTACCCAGCCCCACACAGGCAAGGAGAGAGACGCTGATACCGTCCGTCCTGGACGTTAATGTTCAAGTCGTTCCAGAACGACCTAATACGGTTCCAGGACGACCTGATACGGTTCCAGGACGACTTGATAAAGTTCCAGGACGACCTGATACGGTTCCAGGACGGCCTGATAAAGTTCCAGGACGACCTGCTACGGTTCCAGGACGGCCTGATATGGTTCCAGGAGGACCTGATATGGTTCCAGGACGACCTGATATGGTTCGAGGACGACCTGATAAGGTTCCAGGAAGGCCTGAAATGGCATTACCCCTAACTTAATTTAACATGCGTGGGTTGAATTATTTGCAGCATTTAGCTGTTGAGATCACAGAAGACAGAGGATCCCCTCTGATGTAAGACAGGGAGGTGGACAGCAGGAGGAAACGGGCACAATGAGTGATTAGAAACATGATTCGTCAAAACAACAATCACGAGATTGTACGGGGAAAAAACAACATACATTTATTTAACCCGTAACTCTTCATTTAAACAAACAAAATATTTAACCATCACACTAATTAATTTATGCCAATATGAAACAATATCCAATATAAAATAATTGATAAGCGAAACATAAAAGAGATTGACGACAGCGAGTAATGTTATTTAACTGGCTTGGTTTTCATGAGTTAAATGTTGTGTCGTTATCTGAAGCCGGCGCACTAGCCCGGCTATATTTTTACAGTAAAATATACTGTATCGTGAGAGATATACTCTCATGTATCATGAGAGGTATATAACTTTTGCTTCAGGTAGGAGAGAGCAGTGTGTTAGTATACAGCCGGTGCTGGAGCAGGAACATGGGGTACATGTTTATTTATGATATTTTAGGGGGGGAAAGTAGGGCTTATAATATAACTTCAGAGGCAACGCAGCTTTAACCAATACGATTTTTTTTTTAAATAGTGATGACGTTTCGGTCTGCCCTGGACGCTTATCATGTCGTTCTGGGCGCTTATCATGTTCTGGGCGCTTATCATGTTCTGGACGCTTATCATGTCGTTCTGGGCGCTTATCATGTCGTTCTGGACGCTTATCATGTCGTTCTGGACGCTTATCATGTCGTTCTGGGCGCTTATCATGTCGTTCTGGGCGCTTATCATGTCGTTCTGCGCGCTTATCATGTCGTTCTGCGCGCTTATCATGTTCTGGACGCTTATCATGTTCTGGACGCTTATCATGTCGTTCTGGGCGCTTATCATGTCGTTCTGGACACTCATCATGTCGTCGTGGACACTCATCATGTCGTCGTGGACACTTATCATGTCGTCGTGGAACCTTAACAAGTTGCCTGAACCCTGAAGAAACTCGTTCGCAATAATTGTGTTCCCTCCATGCTTGTATTAGTGCCTGAGAGAATGCTTGGAGGGCTGAAAAAGCTGCAGAACGAAGCCATGAAGATTATACTCGGATGCCCCCGTTCAAGTAAATTACTGAACATGAGAAAAGAATTGAATATGCCATGTATAAGTGATCGTTTCATTGAAATGAATAACTTTAATTGGTATCAAGAGGCTGAGGCTAATCCACCCTAACACCTGTACTGAAGCCCTCCAAGACTTTCTTTCTTAGTCAGCATCCCTCCAAATGGATTACCAAAACTGCCACTGTGCTCAGAATGTATAATAATCATCACCTCTACCAAGAGAGACAACAACGACACTTTCCTGCCCCATGGGAGATCATGCCTTTCCAAATTACCGTTCCCCTCCCCCCTATTTTGATGTAATTAATGCCCTCCTCTGGTTTGGACATAAATACTGTTATACTTTTTGAGACGGTCACGAATCGCATTTTGAAAACAGGTACTGATTATATTTATATAAACGCGGTTACCGGAGGTGCGTATAAAAGTAATGCATCATCACTAACTCATCACCCGTTAATGGAAGCTTCGGTAGAATACGAACGTAATGAATGCATTGGAGGTCTCATAGAACATGTATTTATAAATGGAAGCAACAAGTGAAGAACAGGGGGAAAATATTGTTGCAAATGTTAAGAAATAATGCAATATTTTAAAAGAATCTTATAAATTTAGCATAAGAAAAATGATCAACTTAACAAATATTAAAATGTACCTCACATTGACTTAGCAGCCTATTGTAATAGCCTCATCGTTACTTCTGTACTTAACGCCTCTGATTATTGTGGTCTTTGCTATATATTGTTCAACATATATCTTACGTTTAATTGCTGTTTAATTTACGTTTAATTTAAGGTTATTATCATTTGTTTTAGCTCTTGTAATGCTTCGGAGCTCATAAATTGTGTATCAACTGTAAACAAAAGCACAAAGGAATAGTTGCAAGATGTACAGGTTTCGTAGTTGACTTATGAAAGGCTTGACGAATCCTGTTTAGTGGCTACCCATCGAGGGAAAGAGGGGTTACAGGTCTGGACAGTGAACATGTAAGTTCTCTGTGGATCCTGGTGACCCTCTGGATGTAAAGCGATTGGCGGACCTTGTTCGGCAGAAAAAACATGACCTGTGAATAACCGAACTGGGATTTAGCCCGAAGCCTATAAATCCCAACATAAACAAAAATAGTTTAAAGAGTTTGTACATTTTGATAGTATTACCAATTTTAAAATTTGAGCCTTGTCTGGCGGCAGTTTTTATTGTCATATAATTCATTTAATTTTTGGAGGGGAACGGAGATCAAATTTAAAATTTGAGTTAACCTGTTAGCACAGCCTCTGTAATTTTGTTGTCTGGATTTGGTGTAGAAAATGCACATGAATTACTAACGATCGGGAAGATATTGAGAATAATAAGTAAGTAGTTATTAAAAGAAGGCAATATATAGGTCTGGGAGACCTTGTAGCGGGAAGAGCGAAGTGAATTCTTAAATTTGAATTTTCCAGTAACCAAGGCTTTCAACTTACACATTTTAAATATCTAATTTTGGGAGAAATAAAACTTCTCTTTCCCCCCACTCCCAATATGTTGGGAGTGGGGTGGGGGGTGGGGGGGGGGGGGAAGAATAATATATATCAATATATCATATGTTGTGGGCGTGTTGGTAGAGACAGATAGCACTCGGCTTTGCATCACGCGAACGGAAGTTCTAGTTTCAGCCATAGCGTTTATATATATATATATATATATATATATATATATATATATATATATATATATATATATATATATATATAATATAATGTCGTACCTAGTAGCCAGAACGCACTTCTCAGCCTACTATGCAAGGCCCAATTTGCCTAATAAGCCAAGTTTTCATGAATTGTTTTTCGACTACCTAACCTAAGCTAACCTAACTTTTTCGGCTACCTAACCTAACCTAACCTATAGAGATAGGTTAGGTAGAGTTGGTTAGGTTCGGTCATATATCTACGTTAATTTTAACTCCAATAAAAAAAAATTGACCTCATACATAATGAAATGGGGAGCTTTATCATTTCATAAGAAAAAAAATTGAGAAAATATATTAATTCAGGAAAACTTGGCTTATTAGGCAAATCGGGCCTTGCATAGTAGGCCGAGAAGTGCGTTCTGGCTACTAGGTACGACATATATATATATATATATATATATATATATATATATATATATATATATATATATATATATATATATATATATATAATATTATAGTGAAGGTGGTCGAGGGAGCAATAAAAGACACTTCCCAAGAGATGTCGGAAATTGAAAGATTTACGTCCTAATCCCAAGGGGATGAAATATTGGCGTTACTCGCCGAATGAAAATGTCTGAGTTGCCCGGAAGTTTAATTTTCTCTTGAATTTAGAGACCTTGCCCACTACCACACTTCATAACCTTGCCCAATACCACACTCCTTGCCCAGTACCACACTCCTTGCCCAGTACCACACTCCATAACCTTGGCCACTACCACACTCTTCTCGCAGTTGTTGAGAGGTGAGGCTCGTTTGGCATTCCCTCACAGTATAACCCTCACAATCCAGTTACGCGCCTAACCGGGGGTTCCAAGCCGTGGCAGCATACTCCAGATGAGGCTACACATATATCACGAATGTCTTCTATTCTCCATTTTGTATTGGTTATCGGGGCTTCTGGCTCTCTCTTCTCACACTTCTCATAACCTTGGAGTTGTCTAGATTAAAGTCGTTTCTCCTTAGATTTCTGGAGAAGCTTGCCAGGCTCTCCGGGAACTTGTAACTTGTTTAACCTTCGGGACGAAGTCGAATTGGTGGCGGAAATTTCAAATTTTAAGTAGTAAAGATGGCACGGCATTTGCCAGTTCCTAGTCGGCGTGCACCTATTACCGTCTCATGTACTGACTCCCGATCTATTTTTCTCTTATCATTTATTCCATATATTTGTTTCACACACACACACACACACACACACACACACACACACACACACACACACACACACACACACACACACACACACACACACTCCAACGACTCCAACGTGGTCTAGTCGGAAGAGAACGTGTTCTCATCTGGATAGATTGCGATCGAGCCTGTCGGAACGGTGATGTAACTGCAGGGCACAAATATTTTTCAGCCCACCAGCAAGCAACACGTGGACAAAGGAAGAACTGGATGACAAACGAGAGGGCCTCATAATGGTCATGAGAGATATTATTGTACAAGCAGATAAAGATAAATCACGACTGTTGATACTGGGGGACTTCAACTTTAGAGCAATAGACTGGGAGGCCTATGAAGCAAGAACGGAGGACTTTTGGACATGCAGATTTGTGAACCTCATTCTGGAGACATTCTTGTATCAACACATAAAGCAAGCCACAAGAATGAGGGAAGGAGATATACCGTCAGTACTGGATCTAGTATTCACCAGGAAAGAAGAAGAGATTTTTGACATCCAGTACCTTCCTCCCTTGGGAAAGAGTGATCACGTCCTGTTAGACATTAAATATGCTTTAAGATATCATCTAGAAGAAAATGGGGACATTGAAACAGTTGATAAACTCGATTTAAAGAGAGGCAACTATGGGGAACTTCGAAATTTTTTTAATGAGTGTAATTGGACAGAATTGTTGCTAGGCAGGGAAGTAAATGAAATGTATGCCAAATTTTTAAAACTATACGAGGAAGGCACACAAACATTCATACCAAAACAGAGATGCAGGACCAGAAAACAGGATTGGTTCGACAGAAATTGTGAGAGGGCAAGAGACCAAAAGACACAAAAATGGAATCAGTATAGGAAGAGGCCAAACCCCCAAACATACCAGCGATACAAAGATGCGAGAAACAATTATACAGCAGTAAGGAGAGAGGCAGAAAGAAATTTTGAAAAAGGGATAGCAGATAAATGTAAAACAGAACCGGGCCTATTCTACAAATTCATAAACAACAAATTGCAGGTAAAGGATAATATCCAGAGGTTGAAAATGGGAAACAGATTCACGGAAAATGAAAAGGAAATGTGTGAAACATTAAATGAAAAGTTCCAAAGTGTGTTTGTACAAAATGAAATCTTCAGAGAACCAGACACAATAAGAATTCCAGAGAACAACATAGAGCGGATAGAGGTGTCTAGAGATGAAGTGGAAAATATGCTAAAGGAGCTCGGGAGGAACAAAGCAGCTGGCCCAGATGGCGTTTCACCATGGGTTCTGAGAGAATGTGCATCTGAGCTCAGCATTCCACTTCACCTGATCTTTCAGGCATCCCTGTGTACAGGAATCGTAGCAGACGTGTGGAAACAGGCTAACATAGTTCCAATCTACAAAAGTGGCAGCAGGGAAGACCCCCTCAACTATAGACCTGTATCATTGACAAGTGTAATAGTGAAAGTATTGGAAAAGCTAATCAAAACTAAATGGGTAGAACACCTGGAGAGAAATGATATAATATCAGACAGACAGTATGGTTTTCGATCAGGAAGATCCTGTGTATCGAATTTACTCAGTTTCTATGATCGAGCCACAGAGATATTACAGGAAAGAGATGGCTGGGTTGACTGCATCTATCTGGACCTAAAAAAGGCTTTCGACAGAGTTCCACATAAGAGGTTGTTCTGGAAACTGGAAAATATTGGAGGGGTGACAGGTAAGCTTCTATCATGGATGAAAAATTTTCTGACTGATAGAAAAATGAGGGCAGTAATCAGAGGCAATGTATCGGAATGGAGAAATGTCACAAGTGGAGTACCACAGGGTTCAGTTCTTGCACCAGTGATGTTTATTGTGTACATAAATGATCTACCAGTTGGTATACAGAATTATATGAACATGTTTGCTGATGATGCTAAGATAATAG
Source organism: Procambarus clarkii (assembly GCF_040958095.1). NCBI lineage: Eukaryota > Metazoa > Arthropoda > Malacostraca > Decapoda > Cambaridae > Procambarus > Procambarus clarkii. The sequence continues at coordinate 11,869,315 of NC_091200.1, read as the reverse complement.
GAAGGATAAGAAATTTAGATGATTGTCATGCCCTTCAAGAAGACCTGGACAAAATAAGTATATGGAGCACCACTTGGCAAATGGAATTTAATGTTAATAAATGTCATGTTATGGAATGTGGAATAGGAGAACATAGACCCCACACAACCTATATATTATGTGAGAAATCTTTAAAGAATTCTGATAAAGAAAGAGATCTAGGAGTGGTTCTAGATAGAAAACTATCACCTGAGGACCACATAAAGAATATTGTGCAAGGAGCCTATGCAATGCTTTCTAACTTCAGAATTGCATTTAAATACATGGATGGCGATATACTAAAGAAATTGTTCATGACTTTTGTTAGGCCAAAGCTAGAATATGCAGCTGTTGTGTGGTGCCCATATCTTAACACTTTCGCGCTTTAGATTAGAGATAACTCGTCGCCGTTTTCTCTTACGATTCCGCATAACAGCCGAGTTTTCTCGTCCATCGAAAAAATATTTCTATAAATTCCATTTTTTAACCGAAATGGATGGGGATACTTTTGTTTTGTAGGGAATTTATTTGCGAATGTTTTGGTACCAGAATGAATATTATATCACATAAACTTCTATGAGTAAAAAAAAAAAATACACAAAGTATGTTTGGGGCTGTGGCGAGCGTGTGGCAGTGGGTTCCCTTTAGCCGTTGATATATCCAACACGTGGGAAATATTTGTATGTGTTATGTATATGTCTGTGTAGGGAATTTTACTGCGATCACTGTCATAAAAATTATAAAATGTTTCAACAAGTATAAACATGACAAACATCAAACGAACGAAAACAATGCGTTCGTTTCTGCCGCGAACGCATACTGAGCGACGTGGTTCTATATTTGGCGCTTCTCTTACACATGCTTTGTACAATTGTTATACAGTTCATCTTATAGAAAATTTTATTGCGAACACATTGGTATAAAAAAGAAATACGTACATAGAAAAGTAGGGTCAGGAAACGTATAAACTTTCCAAGCATGATTTCCCCCCTGTGTTTTCGCCAGTGCGCTCGCGGCTAACTACTCTCCACTTCACACACTCTTGCGGGTGGGCAATTACCTATATTAAACATTCATATGCATATGTCCGTGTAGAGAATTTTATTGCGATTCCAATGATACCAAAATTAGCGATGTAGGACAACTGTAGGCTTCGCAACCATTAAGAGAGTGGAAACATTTTGTTGCTGTTTGGCGCTCTCGGCGAGTGATCTGCATAGTTATGAGAGGTTAGAAGCATTAAAAATGCCAAAACTAGAAGACAAAAGAAAAAGAGGTGATATGATCACTACGTACAAAATAGTAACAGGAATTGATAAAATCGACAGGGAAGACTTCCTGAGACCTGGAACTTCAAGAACAAGAGGTCATAGATTTAAACTAGCTAAACACAGATGCCGAAGAAATATAAGAAAATTCACCTTCGCAAATAGAGTGGTAGACGGTTGGAACAAGTTAAGTGAGAAGGTGGTGGAGGCCAAGACCGTCAGTAGTTTCAAAGCGTTATATGACAAAGAGTGCTGGGAAGACGGGACACCACGAGCGTAGCTCTCATCCTGTAACTACACTTAGGTAATTACACACACACACAGGAATTGACAGGGATAGATAAAGATAAACTGTTTAACACGGGTGGTACACGCACAAGGGGACGCAGGTGGAAGCTGAATACCCAAATGAGCCACAGGGACGTTAGAAAGAACTTTTTCAGTGTCAGAGTAGTTAGTAAATGGAATGCACTAGGAAGTGATGTAGTAGAGGCTGACTCCATACACAGTTTCAAATGTAGATATGATAGAGCTCGAGAAGCTCAGGAATCTGTACACCAGTAGAATGACGGTTGAGAGGCGGGACCAAAGAACCAAAGCTCAACCCCAGCAAGCACAACAAGTACAACTAGGTAAGTACGTACACACACACACCCAGGTTCCCTTCGGAATAAATGAGTCTTCATTATCGAGGTGAATGCTAAAGTCTCGTCCCCTACCCCATTCCTCTCCCTCTCACTAATCCTCCATCCCTCTCCACCTCTCACTAATCCTCCATCCCTCTCCACCTCTCACTAATCCTCCATCCCTCTCCACCTCTCACTAATCCTCCATCCCTCTCCACCTCTCACTAATCCTCCATCCCTCTCCACCTCTCACTAATCCTCCATCCCTCTCCACCTCTCACTAATCCTCCATCCCTCTCCACCTCTCACTAATCCTCCATCCCTCTCCACCTCTCACTAATCCTCCATCCCTCTCCACCTCTCACTAATCCTCCATCCCTCTCCACCTCTCACTAATCCTCCATCCCTCTCCACCTCTCACTCTTCTTATTCCACTCCGCTCATACCCTTCACCTTCCCCCCCCCTCCGCTCCCTTCCAACCTTCAACTCTACACAATAGCCAAGATCACATTTCCTTCAACCACTTCTCTCTTTCTCTTCCTTTCTCTCATACTTTCCTCCCGCTTCTCAGTCTTCACCCTCCTCCTCTTCCTATTCTCAATTCTCCCTCGTGATAAATCTTTCAAATCCTCTTATTCAATATTTATAAACCAATTCGCCTAGGCATATAAATCATCTACATGAAGCTTTTGAAAATAATAGTTGTAAATACATTTACTCCTTACCGTAAAAAAGTAAATACTGTAATTATATATATATATATATATATATATATATATATATATATATATATATATATATATATATATATATATATATATATATATATATAATATACAGTATAATGTATTCCTTGCACAAATACATTTGTTTACGACCAATTATGACGCATAATAAGCACTGACGCTCATCATTAAACTTAATTAATACTTAATATGCGAGGTTTTACACGTCGCTTTTCTCCACCACTATTTTATAGTGTGTTGTTCCATAGTAGAGTGTTGTGTAGTGTGTTGTTCCATAGTAGAGTGTTGTGTAGTGTGTTGTTCCATAGTAGAGTGTTGTGTAGCGTGTTGTTCCATAGTAGAGTGTTGTGTAGTGTGTTGTTCCATAGTAGAGTGTTGTGTAGCGTGTTGTTCCATAGTAGAGTGTTGTGTAGTGTGTTGTTCCATAGTAGAGTGTTGTGTAGCGTATTGTTCCATAGTAGAGTGTTGTGTAGTGTGTTGTTCCATAGTAGAGTGTTGTGTAGTGTGTTGTTCCATAGTAGAGTGTTGTGTAGTGTGTTGTTCCATAGTAGAGTGTTGTGTAGCGTATTGTTCCATAGTAGAGTGTTGTGTAGTGTGTTGTTCCATAGTAGAGTGTTGTGTAGTGTGTTGTTCCATAGTAGAGTGTTGTGTAGTGTGTTGTTCCATAGTAGAGTGTTGTGTAGTGTGTTGTTCCATAGTAGAGTGTTGTGTAGCGTGTTGTTCCATAGTAGAGTGTTGTGTAGTGTGTTGTTCCATAGTAGAGTGTTGTGTAGTGTGTTGTTCCATAGTAGAGTGTTGTGTAGTGTGTTGTTCCATAGTAGTGTTGTGTAGTGTGTTGTTCCATAGTAGAGTGTTGTGTAGCGTGTTGTTCCATAGTAGAGTGTTGTGTAGTGTGTTGTTCCATAGTAGAGTGTTGTGTAGTGTGTTGTTCCATCGTAGAGTGTTGTGTAGTGTGTTGTTCCATCGTAGAGTGTTGTGTAGTGTGTTGTTCCATAGTAGAGTGTTGTGTAGCGTGTTGTTCCATAGTAGAGTGTTGTGTAGTGTGTTGTTCCATAGTAGAGTGTTGTGTAGTGTGTTGTTCCATAGTAGAGTGTTGTGTAGTGTGTTGTTCCATAGTAGAGTGTTGTGTAGTGTGTTGTTCCATAGTAGAGTGTTGTGTAGTGTGTTGTTCCATAGTAGAGTGTTGTGTAGTGTGTTGTTCCATAGTAGAGTGTTGTGTAGTGTGTTGTTCCATAGTAGAGTGTTGTGTAGTGTGTTGTTCCATAGTAGAGTGTTGTGTAGTGTGTTGTTCCATAGTAGAGTGTTGTGTAGTGTGTTGTTCCATAGTAGAGTGTTGTGTAGTGTGTTGTTCCATAGTAGAGTGTTGTGTAGCGTGTTGTTCCATAGTAGAGTGTTGTGTAGTGTGTTGTTCCATAGTAGAGTGTTGTGTAGTGTGTTGTTCCATAGTAGAGTGTTGTTCCATAGTAGAGTGTTGTGTAGTGTGTTGTTCCATAGTAGAGTGTTGTGTAGTGTGTTGTTCCATAGTAGAGTGTTGTTCCATAGTAGAGTGTTGTGTAGTGTGTTGTTCCATAGTAGAGTGTTGTTCCATAGTAGAGTGTTGTTCCATAGTAGAGTTTTGTGTAGTGTGTTGTTCCATAGTAGAGTGTTGTTCCATAGTAGAGTGTTGTGTAGTGTGTTGTTCCATAGTAGAGTGTTGTTCCATAGTAGAGTGTTGTGTAGTGTGTTGTTCCATAGTAGAGTGTTGTGTAGTGTGTTGTTCCATAGTAGAGTGTTGTGTAGTGTGTTGTTCCATAGTAGAGTGTTGTTCCATAGTAGAGTGTTGTGTAGTGTGTTGTTCCATAGTAGAGTGTTGTGTAGTGTGTTGTTCCATAGTAGAGTGTTGTTCCATAGTAGAGTGTTGTGTAGTGTGTTGTTCCATAGTAGAGTGTTGTTCCATAGTAGTGTGTTGTGTAGTGTGTTGTTCCATAGTAGAGTGTTGTTCCATAGTAGAGTGTTGTTCCATAGTAGAGTGTTGTGTAGTGTGTTGTTCCATAGTAGAGTGTTGTGTAGTGTGTTGTTCCATAGTAGAGTGTTGTTCCATAGTAGAGTGTTGTGTAGTGTGTTGTTCCATAGTAGAGTGTTGTTCCATAGTAGAGTGTTGTGTAGTGTGTTGTTCCATAGTAGAGTGTTGTGTAGTGTGTTGTTCCATAGTAGAGTGTTGTGTAGCGTGTTGTTCCATAGTAGAGTGTTGTGTAGTGTGTTGTTCCATAGTAGAGTGTTGTGTAGTGTGTTGTTCCATAGTAGAGTGTTGTGTAGTGTGTTGTTCCATAGTAGAGTGTTGTGTAGTGTGTTGTTCCATAGTAGAGTGTTGTGTAGTGTGTTGTTCCATAGTAGAGTGTTGTGTAGCGTGTTGTTCCATAGTAGAGTGTTGTGTAGCGTGTTGTTCCATAGTAGAGTGTTGTGTAGCGTGTTGTTCCATAGTAGAGTGTTGTGTAGTGTGTTGTTCCATAGTAGAGTGTTGTGTAGTGTGTTGTTCCATAGTAGAGTGTTGTGTAGTGTGTTGTTCCATAGTAGAGTGTTGTGTAGCGTGTTGTTCCATAGTAGAGTGTTGTGTAGTGTGTTGTTCCATAGTAGAGTGTTGTGTAGCGTGTTGTTCCATAGTAGAGTGTTGTGTAGCGTGTTGTTCCATAGTAGAGTGTTGTGTAGTGTGTTGTTCCATAGTAGAGTGTTGTGTAGCGTGTTGTTCCATAGTAGAGTGTTGTGTAGTGTGTTGTTCCATAGTAGAGTGTTGTGTAGTGTATTGTTCCATAGTAGTGTGTTGTGTAGCGTGTTGTTCCATAGTAGAGTGTTGTGTAGTGTGTTGTTCCATAGTAGAGTGTTGTGTAGCGTGTTGTTCCATAGTAGAGTGTTGTGTAGTGTGTTGTTCCATAGTAGTGTTGTGTAGTGTGTATGGTCCCCTGCCCAGAGTAGGCCGAGGCTAAGTGTCAATAGTGACCAAGGCCCAGGAAGGCATACAATTGGTAAAGTCAGCAGTTATATATTTTTTAACACTTCTCAGAGAGAATTGGTTATTGGTAGTTCATTTTAGAACCGCTCTGATTGATTCCTATGGAAAGAATTTTGATCAGAGAGAACAAGTTTAGTTTGGGCTAGGCCTACGGCCTTGGTTTATGTTGAGTGCACACTCATCCACTCATTCGTGCGGATGAGTGCAGAAATACCTTTTAGGAAAGTAAGATTAGCGAAATGCTTGAGAATTCGACCCTGTTGACTAGACCACACACTAGAAAGTGAAGGGACGACAACGTTTCGGTCCGCCCTGGACCATTCTCAAGTCGATTGTGATTGATTGATTGATAAAGATTAAGTCACCCAAGAGGTGGCACGGGCATGAATAGCCCGTAAGTGCTGACCCTGTTGTTCCTAAAAGGTTCAGTAAGTACCCTGTTTTGCCTTACCTTACCTTGAGGTTACCTTGAGGTGCTTCCGGGGCTTAGCGTCCCCGCGGCCCGGTCGTCGACCAGGCCTCCTGGTTGCTGGACTGATCAACCAGGCTGTTGGACGCGGCTGCTCGCAGCCTGACGTATGAGTCACAGCCTGGTTGATCAGGTATCCTTTGGAGGTGCTTATCCAGTTCTCTCTTGAACACTGTGAGGGGATTGCCAGTTATGTCCCTTATGTGTAGCGGAAGCGTGTTGAAGTCTCGGGCCTCTGATGTTGATAGAGTTCTCTCTCAGAGTACCTGTACCTGCCTGGTCCGGTTCTTAACCTGTTGATTGCCTTAATTGTCGTCTAGAATACATTAACACAGTAACAAGATGTTTACAGTTCATTAATGCATTTTTTACGAACTCACACCTGTGAATTAAAAACTATCATCTCAGCTTTAATTTGTCTTCAGTTAATTAATTCTTCCTTTATTATATATCTAACTAATTTACCTTGTCTCAGTATTCCAATTTCATGAATTAAACTCATTACATCTTCCCTGTATTTTAATTAAATTCCAAGACATAGGTTGGTATTTTGGTTCCATTTTGTATAGTATTTTGCATATGTATAGAATATGTATTATTTTATACCTATTCTATAATGTATTGTATTTTGCTAACGAGGGTAACGAAGACATCGAGTAATTCAGATCTGGTGTCTAATGACAGGGGGGGGGGGACCAATTAGCGAAGGGAAGGAAATTTTCAGGTGAAAGCGCCAAGCCTTTACGACTATATAGCACTTGGAAGGGGGCTCACGTGGAAGTACTCACCTGTTTGTAGTCACCTATTTGTGCTTGCGGGAGGTGGGGAGGGGGGGGATGAGCTTTGGCTCTTTGCTCCCGCCTCTCAACCGAGCTAAGTCAGTTTGAGTGAGTGTAAGCGTTGTTAAGGGCCGAGTATGTAGGTGGCATGAGACGAAGCGCGGTATTGATTTACAGTGAATTGTAACGAATATGTACAGTGCGTTCTTTTTACGGTGCATTTGTTATTCATCATGTTGTTATATAGTGCACTGTTGTACAGTTGAGGGTGGTTGTTGTACAGTGAAGGGAAACGGTAAAGGAGTTAACTAAAGATATAATTATAATTTGGATTTTTTTTGTAAGGTGTTTTCCGCCTGCTCTTGCTCCGCCCCCCCCCCCCACACACACACACACACATCTCATCCATTTGTTCTACTTCCTTGTTTAACGCCTTTCCCTTCACTGAACTCCCTTACCCTTTCCCTTCATTTAACCGCCTTACCGTTTCCCTTCGCTGAACACTAATTCTTTCCCTTCATTTAACTCCCTTCACTCGACTCCCTTACCCTTCACTTAACTCCCTTACCCTTTCCCTTCACTTGACCCCCTTACCCTTTCCCTTCGCTTAACTCCCTTACCCTTTCCCTTCGCTTAACTCCCTTACCCTTTCCCTTCACTTGACCCCCTTACCCTTTCCCTTCGCTTAACTCTCTTACCCTTTCCCTTCACTTGACCCCCTTACCCTTTCCCTTCACTTGACCCCCTTACCCTTTCCCTTCACTTGACCCCCTTACCCTTTCCCTTCACTTGACCCCCTTACCCTTTCCCTTCGCTTAACTCCCTTACCCTTTCCCTTCACTTGACCCCCTTACCCTTTCCCTTCACTTGACCCCCTTACCCTTTCCCTTCACTTGACCCCCTTACCCTTTCCCTTCGCTTAACTCCCTTACCCTTTCCCTTCACTTGACCCCCTTACCCTTTCCCTTCGCTTAACTCTCTTACCCTTTCCCTTCACTTGACCCCCTTACCCTTTCCCTTCACTTGACCCCCTTACCCTTTCCCTTCACTTGACCCCCTTACCCTTTCCCTTCACTTGACCCCCTTACCCTTTCCCTTCACTTGACCCCCTTACCCTTTCCCTTCGCTTAACTCCCTTACCCTTTCCCTTCACTTGACCCCCTTACCCTTTCCCTTCACTTGACCCCCTTACCCTTTCCCTTCACTTGACCCCCTTACCCTTTCCCTTCGCTTAACTCCCTTACCCTTTCCCTTCACTTGACCCCCTTACCCTTTCCCTTCGCTTAACTCTCTTACCCTTTCCCTTCACTTGACCCCCTTACCCTTTCCCTTCACTTGACCCCCTTACCCTTTCCCTTCACTTGACCCCCTTACCCTTTCCCTTCACTTGACCCCCTTACCCTTTCCCTTCACTTGACCCCCTTACCCTTTCCCTTCGCTTAACTCCCTTACCCTTTCCCTTCACTTGACCCCCTTACCCTTTCCCTTCGCTTAACTCCCTTACCCTTTCCCTTCACTTGACCCCCTTACCCTTTCCCTTCACTTGACCCCCTTACCCTTTCCCTTCACTTGACCCCCTTACCCTTTCCCTCCACTGAGCTGGACTTCATATTAATATTTTCCCGTGCTCTATTATCCTCGCTGGCCGTATTTGACCCGAGATATTTCTTTAGTTCGTATTGTATTCTTCAGTAAACACAAAAATGTATTGGATCAAATACGACCAGTGAGGGTAATATTGCCGGGGAGAATATTAATATGAAATGCAAGGTAACTCAAAAAATATATTATAGGAAAATTTATTGTTAATTAAATGGGGCTGGAAACGCTATATAAGAATTTGTATAAATAATAATAATGAAGTTGAATTACACACGAGAGACCATTCCACTGATTGGAGCTTTCAATGGTGGAATTTTTGTTTGTTTAAATCATCGGAAGCAAAGGAGGAAATGAAGGCCACCAAGTCTTGACGGAAAGAGTAACTTGTTCCGACTGTGTGCGAGGTTATGCCGACCCGAAGTCTGATTGGAAGAGTACTGTGTTTCCACTGTGTCGTTGGCTATGCGGACACCAAGGCCTCGAAGCCTGACGGGAAGGGGTAGCTTGTTTCCACTATGTGTGTTAGGGTATTATGCTGATGTGATACTATTGTTGTGTATGTCAGGAGATAAGTTAGATTTTATGTGTGTGTGTGTGTGTAAATACCTATTTGTACCAGCAGGATCAAGGTTCAGATCTTGGACTCCAGCATTTCCAGCCACAGGATGCCTAAAGTCATGTGGTTGTATGTGTGTTAAACTAATGGTGCCTACCTATCGAGCTGATAGCTCTTGGACCCTGCCTTTCTAACTGTCGGTTCTCTAATGGTATTGAATCCCCAATCTAATTTTCTTTCTCATATCAACTACATGTATTTCGCACACACACACACACACACACACTGGTGTTTGGCTGTGTGTTTGTTATGGTGTTGACTGTGAGCTGGAGGAGGCAGGAGTCACACTGCAGTCTATGGTTCCTGGAAATATCGAATTACCTAAGTGTTGGGAACAGGTTGAGGGCTACAGTGGTGTCCCAGGTTACATAAAGGTTCAGGGAAGTGTAAAAGCAAATAAAATACAATAAACAAGTAAAAGTGAGTGAAAATAGCTGAGTGGAAAAGTTTGTTTTGGTCTAGAACAAAAACAAAGATGGCCGCCGCCACCACCCCCACTGAGAATGTAGACACACTAACAGATGATGGTTTCAAAGGATTCTCACCACAAGATATAAGGAAAGGAGGTGTTCTTGGCAGGTTAGAGATAATTGAGGATATGCAAAAGAAGTATGAAGAAAAAGTGCTTAAATTGGAAGAGGACAATGGAGCTCTTTGGAGTGAGCTTTGCACTCTAAAAGGGAGTATGCTTCAACAAGGTAAGATTATTACTGCATTAACAGACAAGGTAACAAATCAGGAGGAGCAAATCAAGGAACTAGTGAAAGAAAATGAGGCATGGAAAGTGAAGTGTGGTGACTTTGAAGAAATAAACAAGAAAATGGACTCATATGGTGAACAACTCCAAGCAAGCCTAAGGGCTAACATAGAGTTAGGTAAGGATCTCCAACTGGAAACTTCACTGACAACTCACATAGAGGAGGTGAATAAAGAACTAGAAAAGTATAAAGAAGAAATAAAAGCGACATATGCTCAAGTTGTAAAAGAGAAAGAGACTATCAAAGAAGTGTGTTCGGAAGTCAAAACCAGAAATGACCAACAAGAAGCAGAAATTAGGCAAGCAATTAGGAAAGAACTGGTTACCAACAGTAAACTGGTACAAAACACTGCAGATAGAACTAAGTCCATAATCATTTTTGGATGTTTAGAGAAGGAAATTTCATCTAGGGTGGACCGAGCGGCAGAAGAGATGAAAATCATAGAGAAAATAGTAGGTTTAGGAGAAGGCTCAAAGGAAAATGTCAGTGATTTTAGAAGAATAGGAAAATATGAGAAAGAAAAGAACCGCCCCTTAAGGGTGACGTTTAATGGAGTGAAAAACATGATGGAAGTGCTAAGAAATGCCAGGAAACTGCAGAGTGATGAGGTTGGTAAACTTTGGTCAATAAGATAAGACCTCTCCAAGGAGGACAGAGAAAAGCTGAAAATGAACTTAATTGAGGCAAAACGTCTAAATGGGGATAGAAATGAAGAAGACAGAAATTCTTTTTTTTTTACAAAGTGACAGGGTCTGGAAAGCTTGTGAAATGGTACATAAAAACAAAGCAACAAGATCAGTAGTAGACGGGGAAGTAAAGAGCAAAGGAAAAGGGAACATGTTCCTGAAAATTGTATATACCAACATAGATGGAGTGGTCAAAAACTTTGGAGTTGCAAGACATAATCCAGCTTAGGGTCCCAGATATTGTTGCATTATCAGAGACGAAACTTGAAGGAAATATAATAAATGAAGTCATATTCCCAAGAGGCTATTCAGTTTGGAGACGTGACAGGAAAACTAGGAAGGGAGGAATGGCTGTACTGGTGAAAAAACACCTGAAGGTAAGAGAGAAGGTAAGAATCAGTATTTGAAAACCCTCGAGATATTGACATAATGGCATTGCAGGTCTGGAATCAGGATGATAAGCTGATAATTGTAAATGCCTACAGCCCACCAGCAAGCAACACATGGACAAAGGAAGAACTGGATGACAAACGAGAGGGCCTCATAATGGTCATGAGAGATATTATTGTACAAGCAGATAAAGATAAATCACGACTGTTGATACAGGGGGACTTCAACTTTAAAGCAATAGACTGGGAGGCCTATGAAGCAAGAACGGAGGACTTTTGGACATGCAGATTTGTGAACCTCATTCTGGAGACATTCTTGTATCAACACATAAAGCAAGCCACAAGAATAAGGGAAGGAGATGTACCGTCAGTACTGGATCTAGTATTCACCAGGAAAGAAGAAGAGATATTTGACATCCAGTACCTTCCTCCCTTGGGAAAGAGTGATCACGTCCTGTTAGACATTGATTATGCTTTAAGATGTCATCTAGAAGAAAATGGGGACATTGAAACAGTTGATAAACTCGATTTAAGGAGAGGCAACTATGGGGAACTTCGAAATTTTTTTAATGAGTGTAATTGGACAGAATTGTTGCTAGGCAGGGAAGTAAATGAAATGTATGCCAAATTTTTAAAAATATACGAGGAAGGTACACAAACATTCATACCAAAACAGAGATGCAGGGCCAGAAAACAGGATTGGTTCGACAGAAATTGTGAGAGGGCAAGAGACCAAAAGACACAAAAATGGAATCAGTATAGGAAGAGGCCAAACCCCCAAACATGCCAGTGATACAAAGATGCGAGAAACAACTATACAGCAGTAAGGAGAGAGGCAGAAAGAAATTTTGAAAAAGGGATAGCGGATAAATGTAAAACAGAACCGGGCCTATTCTACAAATTCATAAACAACAAATTGCAGGTAAAGGATAATATCCAGAGATTGAAAATGGGAAACAGATTCACGGAAAATGAAAAGGAAATGTGTGAAACATTAAATGAAAAGTTCCAAAGTGTGTTTGTACAAAATGAAATCTTCAAAGAACCAGGCACAATAAGAATTCCAGAGAACAACATAGAGCGGATAGAGGTGTCTAGAGATGAAGTGGAAAATATGCTAAAGGAGCTCGGTAAGAACAAAGCAGCTGGCCCAGATGGCGTTTCACCATGGGTTCTGAGAGAATGTGCATCTGAGCTCAGCATTCCACTTCACCTGATCTTTCAGGCATCCCTGTGTACAGGAATCGTAGCAGACGTGTGGAAACAGGCTAACATAGTTCCAATCTACAAAAGTGGCAGCAGGGAAGACCCCCTCAATTATAGACCTGTATCATTGACAAGTGTAATAGTGAAAGTATTGGAAAAGCTAATCAAAACTAAATGGGTAGAACACCTGGAGAGAAATGATATAATATCAGACAGACAGTATGGTTTTCGATCTGGAAGATCCTGTGTATCGAATTTACTCAGTTTCTATGATCGAGCCACAGAGATATTACAGGAAAGAGATGGTTGGGTTGACTGCATCTATCTGGACCTAAAAAAGGCTTTCGACAGAGTTCCACATAAGAGGTTGTTCTGGAAACTGGAAAATATTGGAGGGGTGACAGGTAAGCTTCTATCATGGATGAAAAATTTTCTGACTGATAGAAAAATGAGGGCAGTAATCAGAGGCAATGTATCGGAATGGAGAAATGTCACAAGTGGAGTACCACAGGGTTCAGTTCTTGCACCAGTGATGTTTATTGTGTACATAAATGATCTACCAGTTGGTATACAGAATTATGTGAACATGTTTGCTGATGATGCTAAGATAATAGGAAGGATAAGAAATTTAGATGATTGTCATGCCCTTCAAGAAGACCTGGACAAAATAAGTATATGGAGCACCACTTGGCAAATGGAATTTAATGTTAATAAATGTCATGTTATGGAATGTGGAATAGGAGAACATAGACCCCACACAACCTATATATTATGTGAGAAATCTTTAAAGAATTCTGATAAAGAAAGAGATCTAGGGGTGGTTCTAGATAGAAAACTATCACCTGAGGACCACATAAAGAATATTGTGCAAGGAGCCTATGCTATGCTTTCTAACTTCAGAATTGCATTTAAATACATGGATGGCGATATACTAAAGAAATTGTTCATGACTTTTGTTAGGCCAAAGCTAGAATATGCAGCTGTTGTGTGGTGCCCATATCTTAAGAAGCACATCAACAAACTGGAAAAGGTGCAAAGACATGCTACTAAGTGGCTCCCAGAACTGAAGGGCAAGAGCTACGAGGAGAGGTTAGAAGCATTAAACATGCCAAAACTAGAAGACAAGAAAAAGAGGTGATATGATCACTACATACAAAATAGTAACAGGAATTGATAAAATCGACAGGGAAGATTTCCTGAGACCTGGCACTTCAAGAACAAGAGGTCATAGATTTAAACTAGCTAAACACAGATGCCGAAGAAATATAAGAAAATTCACCTTCGCAAATAGAGTGGTAGACGGTTGGAACAAGTTAAGTGAGAAGGTGGTGGAGGCCAAGACCGTCAGTAGTTTCAAAGCGTTATATGACAGAGTGCTGGGAAGACGGGACACCACGAGCGTAGCTCTCATCCTGTAACTACACTTAGATAATTACACTTAGGTAATTACACACACACAGATCCCCAGAATGCAGCCTATTGTAATTGTTTAACTG
>NC_091200.1:11685669-11850669 GCF_040958095.1 Procambarus clarkii | reverse complement strand
TTACATTGTACAGGAGCCTCTCGCGTGGAAGAGTGACGCCAAACAACTCATAACACTCTTAATTAATAATATGGAGTCCTACAACCCGTTCATTGTCCGTGGTTCAACTCCTCCAAGATGTTTTTGAAAGATACAGACTTTACTTCTCTATACCAGTGGCGTGATCTGGGTCTCATGGTGTCCCATCAGTCTTATTAATTCCTGTTCGTTTTTTTCCTTTCAAAATTCTCTGCAATAATCTCTCTATCCTCACTTTCTATGTAACTAATAGTGTACCACAGGACCTCTTCCCACTCTGCCTCACGCTGTGGGCGCCTGACTTATGTGTATTTACACCCATTCTAAATCAGCATTTAGTTCATTTTAGTTCTTCATACCCATCAAGGAAGTGAAAAATATATATGGATGAGTTTGGGTGGATGTAAATGAGAACGGTCTCGTATGGACCAATAGGAACGATTTCCTATGGACTAGTAGGACCGGTCTCGTATGGATCAATACCAGCGGTCTCGTATGGATCAATAGCAGCAGTCTCGTATGGATCAATAGCAGCGGTCTAATATGGACCAATAGGAGCGGTCTAATATGGACCAACACGGACCGTATCGTATGGAATAATAGGAACGGTCTCGTATGGACCAATAGCAGCGGTCTCGTGTAGATCAATAGCAGCGGTCGGGTATAAACCAATAGCAGCGGTCGGGTATGGACCAATAGCAGCGGTCGGGTATGGACCAATAGCAGCGGTCTCGTGTTGACCAATAGCAGCGGTCTCGTGTAGATCAATAGCAGCGGTCTCGTATGGACCAATAGCAGCGGTCTCGTATGGACCAATAGCAGCGGTCTCGTATGGACCAATAGCAGCAGTCTCGTATGGACCAATAGCAGCGGTCTCGTATGGACCAATAGCAGCGGTCTCGTATGGACCAATAGCAGCGGTCTCGTATGGACCAATAGCAGCGGTCTCGTGTAGATCAATAGCAGCGGTCTCGTATGGACCAATAGCAGCGGTCTCGTATGGACCAATAGCAGTGTTCTCGCGTAGATCAATAGCAACGGTCTCGTATGGACCAATAGCAGCAGTCTCTTGTAGATCAATAGCAACGGTCTCGTATGGACCAATAGCAGCGGTCTCGTATGGACCAATAGCAGTGTTCTCGCGTAGATCAATAGCAACGGTCTCGTATGGACCAATAGCAGCAGTCTCTTGTAGATCAATAGCAACGGTCTCGTATGGACCAATAGCAGCGGTCTCATATGGACCAATAGCAGTGTTCTCGCGTAGATCAATAGCAACGGTCTCGTATGGACCAATAGCAGTGTTCTCGCGTAGATCAATAGCAACGGTCTCGTATGGACCAATAGCAGCCGTCTCGTGTAGACCAATAGCAACGGTCTCGTATAGACCAATAGGAGCAGTTTTGGATGGACCAATGGATTTTCTGCAGACTATTACTACATAGTCTCTCCGGCTTGGCGCCTTCTTTTGATAATTACTTACTTACCTTATTCTTATATTCTTAGTCATTTGTCTTGTTCCATTTTCCTCAAGTTTTGTGTTTTAAGTTTCCTCTTTTGTTGGTCATCTGGAGCGCGGTCTCGTTCAAAAGTTTTTAGTTTTCGTTCAAAACTCTGAACGTTCAAAAGTTTCGTTCAAAACTCTTAGTTTGAACGAAACTCTGCCCAATTATTTCTGCCTCAAGCAGGAATCAAACCCAGGCGCTCAAGGACTACGATCCCAGAGCGCTGGCCGCTCGTCCGCGAGGACCTGTGTGTCCTCGTGTCATTTTTGTTGTTGTTTTTGAGCTTGTCAAACAATAAGTTTATTATTCCCTTATCCTTTTACTCTTTAAGTGATAGTATGAGTTCGTCTCAGCCTCTCTGCTTCTCTCTTTGACTTGCTCCATTTGAACAAATCCACAAGGGCCGTGACGAGGATTCGAACCTGCGTCCGGGAGCATCCCAGACACCGCCTTAATCGACTGAGCTACGACAGGGTTAAAAAAAAAAAAGAGTTGAAACCGAAGTTCTACTGAACTTACTGGATCCCGTAGCCTCTCCGAGGCACAAACCAGGGTTTTACACAACTCCCCCACCTGCACCCGAGCTATGTGTCTGGGATGCTCCCGGACGCAGGTTTGAATCCTCGTCACGGCCCTTGTGGATTTGTTCATTTGATGCATCACATTAGTGTGATCATCTCTGTGTGTAATAAAGTGTATTGCTCCATTTGTTTTTTTTGTTTTTAGAGTGTCTTAGTGGTTTTCCCTCCAGTTACAGTAGCCTCAGGTACTCTTATTGTCTATCTGCTGTTTTCTAGCTTTCATGTTTTGTTTTTTTCTCTCACATAGAGTCGAAGATGAGGCCGTAGTGGTGGCTGGATTTTAATGGTAATTCTTCTTTAGATTGTTGACCAGACCACACACTATTAGGTGAAGGGACGACGACGTTTCGGTCCGTCCTGGACCATTCTCAAGTCGATTGTCTTGATGATGACTCAAGTCATCCTCACAGTCTTCTTGTTTAGGGTTTTCAATGTTCTCATTCTAGGCAGAAGCCGGGTCTAGAAGGTTATAAGTCTCTGTGTGTATTTTATTAAATGGAAAGCCCCGGTATAGTGAGCTGCGACATTACATTCTGCAAGATTCATTTAAAATACTCAGATTTTAATATGATAGTCATGGTGACAAATGCGATGAGAGGGTGATGGTGAAGGCTACTGTGATGAGAAGAACGGCAGAGATGACTGCGATGATAAACATGAACGATGGTCAAAATGACTGGCTGGCGGTGACTGGTTTACAGAGGGTTGTGATAGAAACTCAAATAGCCTTCTCTAGCTTTATTTATGCAATTAAGTTTGAGAGGATACATATTGTACAGAAAAATGGGACCCACTCCTTCAGCTGCGAGAACGTCAGGTGCCAGCTATGAGAACTACCCTCGCAAATAATATTTTGTGCAGGATATTCCAGGTTACAAGGCGCAGCAGGTGGGGTAGTAGGCTGTGACCTGGTGTGTTCATTTGCTAGGCTCCAACAGAAGAGAACCAATCATATCTCAACACACTACTGTCAAAGTAGTTGACGATCTTAATCATGTGTTCCGTAAATGTGTTTCTAGCATATACAAGTAGGGTGACCACAAAGTAACGTTACACTACATTTAGTTGATTATGAGGTGGACAAACTCCATGGTGAAATAACAACAATAAACATTTGAAATTTCTCATGCTAAACCTAATCTAACCTCAGAACCCCATGACTAGCTAAGCATTCAGTTGTACTGGAGGCTTGAGGTCCTTCGGCGGGTGAAGAGACAAAGGCAGCCCGAGATCCCTCCCTGCTGCTGGACGGGTCGACCAGCGCGCGGGCGTCATCACGTGCCCGGGCACGTGAAGCGAAGCGATCCCGGCGCTCCGGCCACAGTTTTACCTGCCAAGTAAAGGATAAACGGTAGACAACGGCGTACACAATATACTACATAAGAGAGTATATATCTTTCACACACCATTACACACACACACCGTGGGTTTGGGCAGACAGAGCCACTGCGTCGCCATACCCATACGTTCCTTCTAACATGGAACTAATATTTGTTAATTTGCGTGAGTTGAGGTGATTTTGGTAATCCATGACGGGGTGGTGGGATAGAGTGAGTGGTGGTGATTGAGAGGCGATTGTCAGCTCGTTCATAGGGAGTAAGTCACGGGCCTTCGGTGGGGATCACATCTTACAAGGCGAACTCGCGATGTTCATTCATGCTTCTATTTTAGCCCTTCTAGGCTGTAATTTCGCCGGCTGGCCTGTTTCTAGCCCCTTGAGTCGTCGTCATCACTTTCCATGTTCGCTATTAGCATTTCCCGTTGTCTTTTATCTGGTACTAGGTCTCCTCTGTTGTTCCTGGTGCCCACACCTCTATACCTCCCTACTGTGGCGCCAGGGTTGGTGTTTGCTGATGGCTTTAGTTGCCTGATGGTTTAATGTTGTGGTTGTAATCTATATATTGACCGAGGTGTTCATACCTGTAACGTGCCCATGCTGTACACTTACCCCTTGCTGCACACTTACCCTTGATGCACACTTACCCCTGCTGTACACTTACCCCTTCTGCACACTTACCCCTTCTGTACACTTACCCCTTCTGTACACTTACCCTTGCTGTAGACTTACCCCTTCTGTACACTTACCCTTGCTGCATACTTACCCCTGCTGTACACTTACCCCTGCTGTACACTTACCCATTGCTGCACACTTACCCCTTCTGTACACTTACCCTTGCTGCATACTTACCCCCTCTGTACACTTACCCTTGCTGGACATTTACCCCCTCTGTACACTTACCCTTGCTGCACACTTACCCCTTCTGTACACTTACCCCTGCTGCACACTTACCCCTTCTGTACACTTACCCCTGCTGCACACTTACCCCTTCTGTACACTTACCCTTGGTGCACACTTACCCCTTTTGTACACTTACCCCCTGCTGCACACTTACCCCTTCTGTACACTTACCCTTGGTGCACACTTACCCCTTTTGTACACTTACCCCTGCTGCACACTTACCCCTTCTGTACACTTACCCTTGGTGCACACTTACCCCTTCTGTACACTTACCCCTGCTGCACACTTACCCCTGCTGCACACTTACCCCTTCTGTACACTTACCCTTGGTGCACACTTACCCCTTCTGTACACTTACCCCTTCTGTACACTTACCCCTTCTGTACACTTACCCTTGGTGCACACTTACCCCTTTTGTACACTTACCCCTGCTGCACACTTACCCCTTCTGTACACTTACCCTTGGTGCACACTTACCCCTTCTGTACACTTACCCCTGCTGCACATTTACCCCTTCTGTACACTTACCCTTGGTGCACACTTACCCCTTTTGTACACTTACCCCTTCTGTACACTTACCCTTGGTGCACACTTACCCCTTTTGTACACTTACCCCTGCTGCACACTTACCCCTTATGTACACTTACCCTTGGTGCACACTTTACATCTTACGGATCTTGCACTCAGTTCCAGCTTGGAGATGCCTCTCCTTGGGGGTATCGTGTTCATTTACTTAACCCCTAATATTAAAGGCTTAGTTCTTTCATTATTAGTAATGTAATATTTTACCCTTGTGACCTTTTGTTTATTGTCACAATCTGTTCCCAAGGAATTAATTTTCCACAAGGAATTACGCTTATTAAGGAATTATAATATATATAATGTTTATTTAAGTTTCTTCTAATAGGTGGACGCTGAACAGTACGATAGTGTATATATATATTTCCAACAATGCGATATTATTTATTAATGTATAAATACTGTATTGATCGGCATTTGTTTTATAATATTGTATTCATTAGATTTTTTGAGAATGTTTTTCTTTAGAATCTTTTTCATTAGAATCTGTTTGTTTCTGCAATGTATTTATTAGATTCTTTTGCAATAATGTACTCAAGTGTTTGTTTTTGCAATAATGTATTCATTAGAATATTTGTGCAATAATATTGACTAGAATTTTTTTTGCAATAATTTATTCTTCAGTTTTTGTTTTTGCAACAATGTATAAATCAGGAGATGCTGTAGCAATTATGTATCCATCAGCAAATTTTTTTTGCAATAATATTGTTCAGAATCACTATCATTCTCATCATCCCACCCAACATCATCATTAATAATTATAGAATTGTAATACAGTATATAATTATTATCATCACAGTTACAAGCTTATCAACATTATCAGTATATTAAATAATTCTAATTATTATTATTTGTAATCATTCATGTTGCTTGCACTCTGTAAGAATTTAACCCAATTTATTAAGATATCGTCATTATTAGTACTGTATTCCCATCACTATTGTCTTCATTGACAGCAATAAGGTCGTAATTATCAGTATCACCATTATTAGCGCTCTCGTTATCGTCACTCGTTATCTTGTAGTTCGCCAGCAAGATGTAACTTGTCATTCCAAATATCTTAATTATTATCACCATCATCCTGAACATAACTATCCTGAACATCATTATCACCAATATTAGCATCTGTATCACCACCATAAGCATCATTATCATCTTTCTCGCCAATAGTGAGAATCATCAACATGTTATTCTCATCAAAATAAAAAGGGGTAAAGGGGAAAAAAACACCATTTTGTGTACCTTTTTATTGATATAAACACGGAATCTGTGTGCGCCTCTCGCAACTGTGGATAGTCAGCAATTTTGGTATGTAATACATTTGGGTTTTCAAAATTTCCTGGAATAAAAAATCGAATTGAATTTTGAATTTTGTATGATCTTAGAATGTCTATAGGCTTTTTCTGTTTTTTTTGGCTTTAACGACAGACAGTATCTTAGGTGCTTTTTTAATATATATTTTTTTTATGTATATTTTGTGTTTATTTATCCAGAAGGAAGCGGGAACCATAGTTCAGTTGTTACATGTTAAATCGAATTTCACAGTTTATCATTAAACTTAAATGAGCCTCTACACCCCTCCCCCAATAACTGTTAAATGAGGCTCATTTTGTACTCATAGTTATGATCTCGTTCAGAGAGGCCTCGTCATTTTTAATGGAATTTTGAAAAAAAATTGAAAAGTGAGTTGAAGCACTCCAGTGATTAATATTTTCCAATTAATTATTTGCGATGAGTGCATTCAATGAAATGTGAAAAACAGATGGAAATTTGATTTGGGAAAATATTATATTGTCCATGAACCCCCAAAGAGTAAATTGACAGCATGTTATCATTGATTTTTTTTTAAGTATGAACTAGTGATCAATATATTTAATTGGTAATAGCCTCAAAATTTAACAGTATAGTAAAAAGCAAAGTTCTCATTGTGCTCCATTCTCAGTTCAGTGATTCCTAATGTCAGCAGCAGTGGCCGCAGTGCCAGAATTCAGGGCAAAACTCCCAAGAGTTCATGGCATTCATGTCCCAAAGGAGAGGATGCTGATGAACGCACTGGGAGCATCCCATCATCCATAGTGGGAGAATCCATCGTCAACAGTGGGAGAGCCAGTCACCGAATGTGGGAGAACCCACCATGAATAGGAGGCAAACCCACCATGAATAGGAGGCAAACCCACCATTAATAGGAGGCAAACCCGCCATTAATAGGAGGCAAACCCACCACCAACCAGCAAACCCACCGTCAATAAATGGGTGAACCCATCATTAATTTTGACTCGACTGTTGCTACTGCTGCTGCTGTCATCATCGAACTCTGGTAATGTCTCCCAGAAAAGAGAATTTGATAAGTATGATGTTTTCAGTTTTTATTTTATTTTTTTCCGATCCCCGCTTCCCTCTGCGGTGCCAAGTCTCTGTCATATCCCGAGGAGGTTGGATCTTACCATTCCAGGCCTGCAACGTCAATACTGAGATAAAAAAAGGAAAGGCTTTTTATGTTTATAGGGGAGACGTGGTTTGGTGAGATGAATGAAACCAGAGAATGAGTGTCATTCAATAAAAGTGTTTGAAGTCTTGCAAAAAGTGATAGAAGATATTGACGTTACATTTGATTATAGGTATTTTTTTTAACTAGGCATTATTGGATTTTTCTGTTTTTTCTGTATTTTTTTTGTTTAGGTTTATGTGTCACTTGAGAATGAAAAGTGTAGGAAACAATGTTTGGAGGCAGATCCAATTCATTTTTGACATGTAGTCTAAAGATAATTTTTTTATTTTTTTTATTGAGGGTATGTTCAATCATTCTCTGGTTAGATGGTCACTGATTACAGAATCAACACAACCAATTACATTCTTGCTCCATTTCTACTTCTGCCTTACAAACCCTTACACGTTTGATTATAACATGATAAGCACACATATAACCTACATTATAAATGACTCCAAGTTACAACCACTGACGAAAAAGGTCAAATCTTGTGTATATATATATATAATTCACATAACCTAGACATAATACAAATTTGGTTAGCACCAGTCATTAAACAATTCGGCCATTGTACGGGACGTTCAGTTTGAAATTATATATATATATATATAATATGAATGAAAACTTCACGCTCCACTCCAAGCATATTAGATATATATGCTTGGGGACCATTCAAGCTTGTTCGCATATATATATATATATATATATATATATATATATATATATATATATATATATATATATATATATAATCTCAAAAACAGAATCCTTCTACACTTCACAGCAATGGGCAAATTACATAGAAAGTAATAAACAAGAAATTTATCAATTACACTTTTTGACATACCCAATAAAATGTGAGTGTTTAATTTTACAATCAAAAGTTGTAGTTTGTATACAAAAGACACGCTTGAAAAGTTTTCCCTTGTTATACATCATGTTACCTTCATACAAAAATTCCAAACGAAAATTAAATGAAAAATAAATTTTTAAACTATGGGGCAGGGCATTATCCAATACAAGATTCCAGTTGAGGGACCATACATGCCATAGCTCTCCCTCGCTTTCTCTCTCTCTCTCTCTCTCTCTCTCTCTCTCTCTCTCTCTCTCTCTCTCTCTCTCTCTCTCTCTCTCTCTCTCTCTCTCTCTCTCTCTCTCTCTCGTACACTCACACACCCTGGAGTCGTCTCATTATCTACCTAATGTAGGATGCGGTCATATTACAAAATTAATAGGCATCGCCCTTTCTCTAGTTTACAGTGAGCTTCCAAAATAGTAGAATCAGGAATTGATGCAAAGGTTTCTACACAATTATAGGCGACATGATCATCCATTATGAGGATTGGATTGTTGTTTGTTCTTTCAGATATTTTCGGTTTTGCTTTGTTTTTGTTCTGATTTAGTTTTTAAGACACGAAGTTCAGGAGAACTGAAAATCTAAACATTATCGATCATAAAATTTATGGAGAGAAAAAAAAGAAGCATCCAAGCACTCTTATCTAATACTCATAAACAGATGACCATATCCCAAAGTAGTACTGTACACAGTTGGAACCCTTATCCAGCTATCAGATTGGTATAACAACCCATATCACCGCGCATTGACTCCGATCCCGTGCTCTCTTGCGGGCTTATAATTACAGCGTATGTATCCTTATTTCCATCAAAATAAAGGAAAAACATAAAGGTTATATATATATATATATATAAGTGCTCTTAAACAATAATGCGGAAGTTTTGAAGTGTGAGGGGAAAATTAGAACAAAATGAAAATGACAATTCGTGATCTTAAATCAAGAAAAGGAGGGAGATGACAGTGGGACTTAAAGAAACCAAACAGAGTCCAACCATACAGAGAGTCCAAGAGTGTAAGAGCACAGGAGTTGCGTCGGTGCTTAACATAGAGTCAGGTACAGAAGTACTCTCAGCACACCTTGTAGAGCCTGGTCAGGTTGGGAGGGGGAGGCGGCAGCGGAGTGGGCCACACTAGCCTTCACTTTCTTCAACAATATTTCCAACTTCTGTAGAGTGAAATTTTTGCGTGTGACGTTTTCATTTACGGGGAATTTTGGAGAATGACAGTTATATTGGTTTTGTGATTGCTGTATAGGTTTTGTATTCGTAAACCCGAGTTTACGAAATCATTTTAGTGGGCATCTCTGGAACGGACTAAATGTTTGGTGTGTTTTTTGGGGGGTTACAGAGTAATGTATTCTGTATTGTTGGGTACTGGTATTGTTAAGGTCCGGTATTCTGTCCTTGGGAGCTGAAAAGTATACTTGGAGTATCTTGTTGCTGGTGCTCTGTTCATATTAATCTCTAGAACGTGAACTGTAATAATACTTAAGATTGGCATTCTGTCCATGATAATGTTGTGCTCTGGAGTGTGTTATGTGCCTAAAAAAATTTAATTTGAATTAAAATCGAATGAGGGAAGAAAATATGTTAAGAGCTATACCTACGTTGATATCAGTGAAAAGGTATGTTTGGAGTTGCTGCGACATGATAGACTGCGTCCCAAGGTGGTGTTTGTGTGTAGTCAGTAGTAATAGTGTTTGCGAGCGTATGTTCATTTATTGTTTAATGTACAAGTCTGGTTGGACAATACGGATCATATTGCAATAATAATAATACTGTACGTGTGGTTTCCTCTGCTTAAGGGAGTTCTGGTTATATCTGATGGGTCAATAGTGATTGGAGGCTGCCGACACCCCCCAGGCCCCATCAGGTCTCCTAGGTCTATGCCATATATACAAGCATACTGAGGGCTTACACCCAGAAGACGCACGCTTGAGTCCGTACAACACTTTGGCCGCATCCACTCACCACTTTAACAGGATCTCCTCCCCTCATCTGGTCTTCGCCCTCACAACATCGAGCTCACCCACCTCTTCATGCCAACATCGAGCTCACCCACCTCTTCATGCCAACATCGAGCTCACCCACCTCTTCATGCCAACATCGAGCTCACCCACCTCTTCATGCCAACATGCGTGTCGGCCTCGCATCTGCGGCTCCTGTTGTTCCATGCTCCCAGTCAGGCTGAGGACCAAGACACACTTTGCTGTCGACAAAAAGTGTGTCGAGGATCTCTGCCAGGTCAAACATTCGGTGTCCCACCAAGTGTGTCGACGGACTCAAGCATCTCTCCTAGACACAAGCACACTTACAAAGAGAACCAATCAGGGCAAAGAATTTGTATGCATATTTTTTACATAAAATTCGTTCTCATTGGCTCTATTAGCGAACAGGAACTTAAAGGCAGAACCTTTTATCAAATTTTTTCATCTGGAAAGACAATGTGGTTAGTACCAGGAAAATTTGGTTAATTTAGTTGGAAAATTTATAGATACAATTTGTTTAATTGCACATATGGTCTATATATAGACAACATACAACTTTCAAGAAAAAAGACCAGTTTCATTGTCATTCCAATACAGTCAATTACTTATTGTCATATTGGTTCTATAGTTAAAATAATTATAATTTTACTGTACATTTCTGGAAATGATCGCGAAGGTAAGTAGTCAAAGAAGACAGGTGAAGTTATGGGAGACGCGCTACCTGACCGTCGTCACTATAGTACCAAGATGTTAAGATGTTTTCTTCTTCAGTTGCAGGGCCACTCAGACACACACAGGCCATGAGACAGTGCCACTCAGACAGTGTCTAGTAACACGGCCAACACAGGGACATTGGTGAGCATGACAGGAATTTTCAACTTCATGCAGAGACCCAATAAGGCCAATTTTCCTGATCTACGTAACAAGTCACAGAGATGTGATGGGAAGGAGCATATATTAAACAGTTTAAACCAAAAGTTAAAATATTTAACAACATCTTAAACTTTACCTTTTATTTTTGCTACATTAAATTTCATTAACAACATTTGGAAAATGAACCACATTGGACTTCTTCATAAGAGTCAAAAGACTTCAACTTCATCCTGAGCTGCTCTCAAATTCTCCAGAAGTGAAAGTGGGTTTAGTTACAAAATATAGAAAAAAAAATGATTACTTCTTACACTCAGAATTTCTTGGAAAACAGACAAGAAAGGAAATCTTCACTGCTAAATACTGTATAATTTTATGTAAATAAACAAATTATAATAAATCATATTCAGTTTCAAAAATGTCTACATAATATAAAAATATTTGTTTACCGTTTTACGCAATAAATTAGGAAAACATACGATTAAAATTAACAAAATGATTTGTACTATGAGTTTTCACTTCAGGAGATTACAAAGGAGAGGGAAGTGCCAATGACGTTACAACCAGAGCTGACTGGCGGCTTAGGATATTCCAGGCTTGCTTTACACAACACTTCTTTGCGGCTTAGGATATTCCAGGCTTGCTTTACACAACACTTCTTTGCGGCTTGGGTTTTCCAGGCCTGGTCTACACAACACTAGAAACAATTTCGAGGAACAACTATGATACTGCTGGAGATAGCTGATGCAAGTTAAAAATATATATTTTATCCAGTATATTTATTCAAAGCTATTTACAATTGATATTATTGAAACTAAAATGTTTATAAACTTTAGAGCAAAATAATGACTGATAACTTCAAATCTATTTGCAACAATATGAAAATATTTTGCCAGAACTCTCACAAATTTTGCAAGTGCTTGTGAGTCAAAGATAGCCAGCAATACCAGAGATTCCCTAGAAACTAACAAGACATCGTGCAGAATATTGAGAAATACCCTCATAGTCTAACATGTAATTTTTACAATTCCTTCAAATATAAGAACAAAAATCATCTGGATCAACCTATTTTGTCAGTGTATTTTCCAGCAAAATAATTCCTCTGATTGTAAAAGTTTCATCAAATATACTCACACAAACAGATTTCTAAACCTTGCCATATTACATAGAAAATATATCACCAAAACCTGAAAACCTCGGTCATAAAGGGTTCATTGCCATACTAACTCGCTACAGTTTACACTGCATCACGACCATGCCACTTTATCAGACACAAATGGGTTCGTATAGTAAGCAAACCATGCGTTGAAGAATTCATGTAGTCTCGGAGGAAGGCATAAGCGAGTAGAAGCTCGCTATAGATGGTCGTAAGAGAGTCAACGGTCTTTCTATTGATGTTCAAGAGGATTCATCGTGATACAGCAGGTATTCACCAGAATGACATGCATATCTGATTAGTAAATTTTGGATCCGAGAAGCAATTTGAGAGATGAAGCGTTATGACGTGAGAGATAGTGTTTGGGTTAGCATTGTTTGTAATTCGGTCAAGTGTGTCTTGTAGGTTGGCAGTTGATGTCTGTTAAATGAGTCTCGCCGCTTACTTACTGAAGACGATATGAAAGTCTCTGGTCTACCTGTCTTTAAGCCACTAGCTACAAACTGGGTTGTTGCAGATGTAGTTTGGCCTTTGTCAGTTGATGTCACGTCAAGTTGGTGCTGTTTACACTTTCAACCCTGAAGCACACCTCTCAAACCTGAAGCTCAACTCCCAAACCTGCAGGCGATCTCGCTTTAGCTCAGGCAACCAACAACTCAGGACCACTGTATGTTTCATAAATTGATAAAACAACTCCAGCATTAACATCACCATACAAGTAAATCTAAAACCACATCCGTTTCGTTAATCAACTAAGTGGATGGTTTAATCTTTACAGAGAAATTTGACATTAACTTATATAAACACATCATTTAATTGCTTGTATATTTACCATACAACAGCACTATCCTAATGTACCTTGCTAAGGAATCTCGCATATCATTTTAAGAAACTTTGAGAACGTTAAATATTTCTAGTATATGCAGCCTCGTTTCAGGACGTCCGTGTCGCAAACTAGGATCACTCTGGCCAGGCATAAACTTTTTAACCAATAACGTTCTTTAGTAAATCCATTACGGTAATTGTTTAGTAATTGTATCCCCCTCTGGTTAACTTTTCAAGATCAATTAGATGTCCAAAAATGTAATCAAGAAGATTATTAATCATTTATACTTGTCCAGTGCGACGGCATCCACTCTTAAATCGGTTATTTTCGTTATATTTCCTAAGATATTTTGTTAGATATGGGGCTGCTATCGCGGGCGTTTGATGGCTAAATCTCATTTTCATTTTCAGATAATAACTCTGCGATATGTCATAATGATCAGTCATAGATTGCTGCAGTTTGTGGGTCATACTCCGGATTATATTATAATCAGGCTATACTTCATGGTATATTCTTGCGGAACAGCATAGACGATAGCAGGCTAGAGCACGTCAAAGCCAAGCTTACGTTATATATTCTCTGGGGCTACACAGTGAGTGACACACGTGAAGATTAATCACAAAATCACAATAACATGTAAAAAAAAATCTTAGGCCTACCAATAAACTTATTAGCCAGTTCTTTAGAAATGATTAGTTCACTAAATGGTGCAATTATCATCTTTAAACTACAGTAAATATTGTTAAAGAAATATAAAGGGGGGTTAAAAGGTGATTAAATATTTGCAAGTGTGAAATATATGATTTATATTGTATATTATTTAATAGAGATAAAAGAAACAAGTTTGAAAGAATTACTTTACTAGGGAGTAAGCTTACTTTACTAGAGTGCACGTTAAAATTATAACTAAATAAATGAGCTTAAAACATTATAATGAAGACCTAGTTGCCCATACGAAGCCAATAGATACTGAAATAGCAAGAACATTACACAATAATAATAATAATAATAATAATAATAATAATAATAATAATTATAATCATAATAGGGTTATTAATGATCATAGCTTAATGCAATGTATTTATGAAACAATATTCTTGGCCACTTTTTTTTTTTTTTTTTTTTTTTTAACTTACAAGGATGGTAACTAATATTAACGAAGCGAGAGTTAGGAGCCGAGTACTAACCCCAGCGGGCAAAACATGCGCGAGTAACGTTTAATTAACGCTGGATAAACAATTTGAACGTTAATACAACGGGACATTAACGTAACTTTCCTAGATTTACCCTGGGGGGGGGGGACTCGATCCCCTGTACAGTGAAGGTAAACAGTCAACTTTGTGAGCATTAAACTAAGTTATTAAGATTACCTAATTACTAGGAAAAAGGAGTTAGTTATTAAGATGATTTAATTACGAGGAAAAAGGAGTTAGTTATTAAGATTATTCACCAGGAAAAGGGATTTTATGTTTGAAATGTTCATATGTTTTTGTGAAGGCAGAGAATAAGTTAGGTTCAGATAGTTTCTTTCAGTAGATTTAAAGGTTTTGTTCGAAGAGCTGATTGTGGGAAGCAACTAAGCTTTGAGGGAATTTAACAGATCAATATAGAGTTTATAACTAGGCTTTATTTTATTAAAACACTCGTCGTTTGGAAAAAGTGTTAATAATTGCGAAAATTTACCAATCACCATGACAAATCACATGATCATATTAGAACATTTAAGCATAGTTACGCTTTCAAGACAAAACTGGCAAGCTTTCCTGGTGTTTGACATTGTAAAGTTCTTTCACATAGTAAGTAAATATTTGTTGTACCTTGTGGAGGCCACTTCTGTTTAGTATTCCTATTTGTACATTGTAATACCTATTTCTCAATATTTTTTCTTCAAAATTACGAATAAATGTTAATTTCTAGCCACATTTCTTAACTGTAACTTAAAAATACAATACGCCACTCCTCACTTGTAGTATCTTATAATATTAACAGTCAGAATCACAGCTGTACACGTTGACTAACACACGCATGCGCTGCTGCTCTTCCAGCCATCTCATGCTCCTTCTGCCACACCCTACCTCATGCTCTTCCAGCCACACCCTAACTCATGCTCCTGCAACAACACTCTACCTCATACTCCTGCAACCACACCCTACCTCATGCTCCTCCAGCCACACCCTACCTCATGCTCATCGAGGCACATCCTACCTCATCATTATCCAGCCACACTCTACCTCATGCTCCCCCTGCCACACCCTACCTCATGTTCCTCCAGCCACACCCTACCTCATGCTCTTCCAGCCACAGCCTTCCTCATGCTTCTCCAGCCACACCCTACCTCATACTCCTGCAACCACACCCTACCTCATGCTTATCCAGCCACACCCTACCTCATGCTTATCCAGCCACACCCTACCTCATGCTTATCCAGCCACACCCTACCTCATACTCCTGCAACCACATCCTACGTCACGCTCCTCCAGCCACACCCTACCTCATGCTCCTCCAGCCACACCCTACCTCATGCTCATCGAGCCACATCCTACCTCATGCTCATCGAGCCGCATCCTACCTCATGCTCTTCCAGCCACACCCTACCTCATGCTCCTCCAGCCACACCCTACCTCATGCTTATACAGCTACAGCCTTCCTCATCTCAAGATATGCTCCTGCAACCACACCCCAACTCATGCTCCTTCAGCCACACCCTACCTTATACTCCTACAGCCACACCCTGCCTCATGCTCCTCCAGCCACACCTTACTTCGTGCTCCTCCAGCCACACCCTACCTTATGTTCCTCCAGCCACATCCTACCTCATGCTCCTGCAACCACACCCCAACTCATGCTCCTGCAACCAAACCCTACCTCATGCTCCTCCAGC
Source organism: Procambarus clarkii (assembly GCF_040958095.1). NCBI lineage: Eukaryota > Metazoa > Arthropoda > Malacostraca > Decapoda > Cambaridae > Procambarus > Procambarus clarkii. The sequence goes on along the minus strand of NC_091200.1, from coordinate 11,834,683 downwards.
CGCACCCTGCCTCATGCTTATCACGCCACACCATACCTCATGGTTATCCAGCCACACCCTACATTGTGCTCCTCCACCACACCCTACATTGTGCTCCTCCAGCCACACCTCACTTCGTGTTCATCCAGCTACACCCTATTTCCTGCTCCAACAGTCACACTCCACCTCCTGCTTCTCCAGACACACATTGTCGTAGGCTCAATGTGTGGGTGCTCCTTCACCCACAATATACTACATGCTCCTCCAGTCACACTGATTTACAGCCACATTCTACACCATGTGTTTCAAATCATAGCCTACCTTATGCACCTCCATACCTTATACTCCTCACGCTACATTCTCATGTAGGGTGTGGCTACATGAGGTAGCCTTCATCCAACAGTCACACACCTCCGACTACAGCTTGTACATGGAGTTGCTGATCTGCCAAGCTGTGCACGACCCGAGTTATGTACATATTACAACGTCGGTCGGCTTATCCGCTGAACATCGGCTTATCCGTAGCATGGGGGTTCATGCATCGGCTTATCCGGTGTAGGGGAGAAGGGCCTCATGTGCTGGCTCATCCTTTGTACCGTAGTGCATGCGTGAACTAGTCCCTAGGCTTCTATATTGTACCATTGCAGTGTTATCACATCAGTTGTACATTCGCACAAGGTGTACGCATAACCCTAACACTTGACACGTGGCTTCAGCTTAAATTTTATTTGCTAAACATTTTCTACATGTGGATGTTTTCCAATCGTAGGTAACGTAAAGTTTACTTTAATTGCTTTGGTCTTCATTGATTTAGTTATGGTTTTGTTTATTTTGCCTTTCAGCTTCATTACCGCTTTGTTTAACATTCCGGAAAGATCTTGTTAACTGTATATTCAATTTGTACCTGGTTCCTAGCCACAAATGCTATCTGTTCGTTTGTTATATATCCGAGTTGTTGCCTAAGCAGTGCTTTTTGTTACCTTGATTAGTATTTATACTGTCTTGGTTTGATTATTGGGTTCGCGTCTGATTTGCAGTATTTTTCCCCTCAACCGAGTTATCGTACACGTAGTATTCGTGTCATCCATCCTCTCCTTCATTCATTAAAAACAAATAACTATCCACTAAGTTTATTGTACATTGCAATTCTATATAAAATTAAAAACTCAACTATGTGCACTACCTTTGGAGTGAAATAAACTAAACGTTACTCCTCATTGTCTTTCAACCCCCCAATAGGCAGGAGAAAAAGAGAGAGAGAGAAACAGAGACCAACATTCATTTGAACCTACTCTGCTCTTATTAACCCGCTTCATTTTTCGACTTTCATTACTCGTTTCTTTCCTACATACTTTGGATTGAGTGGCATATCTGATGATTCACACGGGCTAGCCTCGTGACGGACTTTTGTAGTGTTGCTGTCACTCTTCTTGGATACCCAGTCATTTAAGGTTTGTGCGCGCGTTGGAGTAGGGGGGGAGGTTAACTGGTTGGAATAAATGTTGTCATGAGTATCAGTGTGTCTGGTTATAGCATCACTATATATTAAACATTTGTGTCATCTGAGTGAAAGAATGAGTGTGAGGAAGGGCCTGTGAAGCTCAAATGGCTGAGGAAACCTTTGTACATGAGACTAGAGCTGTGGGGGGATGGGAGGCGACCAGTTAGCTCAGGTTGGATACATCGGCTTTAGGTTCAGGCAGGGCGCCAGCTGTTCCTGGAATACTATCCCCCTTGACTCCCTCCAGCCTCCTGTTCTCCCTCCCTCCCTGTTCCCTTCCCTGGTCTTCTCCCTCCCCGTTCTCTGTACCCTCTTTTACATAAACTTCAACCTCTTGCACTCTCTAATTCCTCTCCCAATCTATTTCTTACATCCCTGTGTTTTCTCTCTCTCTCTCTCTCTCTCTCTGCCTATTCTTTCCTTTTCGCAACATTAATTTCATTGTGTTCTAATCCACACCTAACTGTATGGTCAATAAGATTACACGGGTAAACTTACTGTATTAGGCAATTAGGTTACCCAGGGGAATCTAATTTTATGGTCATTATGGTTACTAAACTTCTCTTTCACCTTAAATTATTCTTCCACGTTCAATTTACCTACTGATCGTTGATGTATTTTGAATAATTATTCACTTTGTCTGTAGAGATATAATTTATTTCCGTCGTCAAACGTACAATGAAGACTTTAAAAGCACAGTTCCTCCGTTTTAACTTACAGAAATATGAGTAAATGTGTAAATGTCAATTCTGAAAATGTCCTTCTGCATCCGCGCACCACAGAGAAAGTAACAGCTTGACAAAACTCTCTTTTTCCCCCCTTGATGTATTGTCTTTTAATTCTATTCTAAGTTCCTACAGTGCTTGCGCACGCACGCCCGCACGCCCACACACACACACACACACACACACACACACACACACACACACACACACACGTGTGTGTGTGTAATTACACTTAGGTAATTACACACACACACACACACACACACACACACACACACACACACACACACACGCACGCACACGCGCACGCTGCACTCTTCTGTTTATTTACACTCCAAAGAATGACATAATCCTAACCCTTAAGTCCTGTGAGCATACAGTAATTACTTTCTACAGAGGTAAAGTTACTTGCGATACAAAAACATAAGCGGAAAGAAAAACAAAATGTAATCGTCACTGACGAGCAGATATTGATATGTGTGTGTGTATGTTTGTGTGGGGGAGGGGGGAAGGGGTGATGGGGAAAGAGGAATTGGGAGGGGGGGAAGAGAAAGTGGGTGAGAAGAGGAAATTAAAGGAGGGGGGGAAAAGGAAAGGGGGCAAGAATAGGCTTTACTACTATGAGTGTTTACTACTTACAAATTGATTGATGATTTCCAACCTGTTTATGAAAGCTTCCATTAACTATAATTTTCTTATGTATCAACAAAATGTATAAATCTACGTTTTAATGTAAAAAAAACTAATGTAAATACTAAAGCCCCAAAAAAAAGAATATAACTTACATGTGTTTCTTTACATCCAGGAGAAAGCACAAGCCTTTCCCTTACTGGATGGGAAGGAAAAAGACATGGAGCTCCAAGTGCCAAAGCCACATCGAGGAAAATGCTTGACTTCACTCATATAATAACTGCCCTTCACAATATTCTAGCTGGATTATTTTTTTTACCCTTTGTAAATGGAAGAGAGAAATCATGTTTTTTTTTGTTTAATCCCTTGATACACAAAACAACATACTGTTTATAGTGCTAAATGACTGTGTGGGATTTTACAAGACTTGTGTTTTTTGTTTCTGTGTTTAAGTGATCCACTGTCTATCTTTTGTTCCTTTCTATTTTATCATCATCATCATCATCATCCATCTCTCTCTCTCTCTCTCTCTCTCTCTCTCTCTCTCTCTCTCTCTCTCTCTCTCTCTCTCTCTCTTCAACCTGTACTCTGCTTGCTCCTCTACCCAACATGAGCACTTTGCTTGTTCCTACGCCCTTCCTGAGCATTGCTTGCTCTTCCATCTTACCTGAGCACTCTGGCTCCTCCTACACCTATCCTGATCACTCACTGCTTGTTCCTCTACTCAACCTGAGCACTCTGCCTGTACCTCCACCCAACCTGAGAACTCTGCTTGTACCTCCACACAACCTGTTCACTCTGCTTCTCCTACACCCAACCTGAGCACACTGCTTGTTCCTCCACCTTACCTGAGCACTCTGCTCTTTCATCCAACCTGAGCACACTGCTTGTTCCTCCTCCCAACCTGAGTACTCTGCTGGTTATTCCACCCAACCTGAGCAAACGGCCTGATCCTACTACAGCCATTCTAAGCACAGGGCTCCTACACCCAACCTGAGCACTCTGCATGATCCTCCATCTAACCTGAGCACTCTACTTTTTCATCCACTCTACCTGAGCACTCTGCATGCTTCTATACCCAATTTGGGCACGCTGGTTGTTTCTCCACCCAATCTGAACATTCTGCCTGCACCAAACCTGAATACACTGCCTGCTCCTCAAACCAACCTGAGCACACTGCCTGCTAATCCACCCCACCTTGAGCATTCTGCTCGGTCCTCCAGCTATCCTGAGCAATCTGCCTACACCACCCAACCTAAGCACTCTGCTCGTTCCTGTACTCAACCTGAGCACTTACCTGAGTACTATGATTCATCCTATCAGTTACATATAGCGTCACTTATTGTTCAATTCCAGACGTTCAGCCTTCACCACAACACAGAATGTGTGTGTGTGTGTGTGTGTGTGTGTGTGTGTGTGTGTGTGTGTGTGTGTGTGTGTGTGTGTGTGTTTGTTTGTTTTATGAAAAGAAAATAACATCTCTTACGTCTAAAATGCAAAGGTAATATTTGCGCTTACGTATATAGTACACAAAGGTATTGTTAATAAAGGCATTGGTTACTGAGGTTGAGAAGGACATACACGCCACCGTTTACAAATAAAATGTCATAGTTAAGTTGGACCTTGTTTCACGGAGCTGCGAAGTCTCCAGCTCCCGCTCAATGTTCCTGCAATTTCACTTATTTTTTTTTTACCTTTTTTTTGTAGATTTTACTTTTGACACTGTTATGAGTCTATTGAAAGATTACTCAGCTTATTTTTTTATATTATTTATACAAAAGAGAGGACGTAACAGCCCGACTCGACAGAAATACAACTATGCAGAGGGAGGGGGGAGGGTGATAAATTAGCATCACAAAGGGTTACAAAACAGGTCATCACAGGAGTTCCGGAACAGGTCATCACAGGAGTTCCGGAACAGGTCATCACAGGGGTTTTAGAACAGGTCGTCACAGATGTTCCAGTAAGTGGTCATCACAGGAGTTGCAACAACAGGTCACCACAGGAGTTGCAACAACAGGTCATCACAGGGGTTTTAGAACAGGTCGTCACAGATGTTCCAGTAAGTGGTCATCACAGGAGTTGCAACAACAGGTCATCACAGGAGTTTCATTAACTGGTCACCTCCCTCTGCCTACTCAGGTTATGGCACGTACCACCTGACCCTACATAGTAAGCAAGCTTAAGAACTAACAAAATTTGGTACAGTAATATTCCGAGAGGAAGACCAACGCTGAGAAACGCTTCAAGATGTTTGCATACAACGAGTAAACGATAGAAATTGTAAGAGAAAAGAACATGATGTTATCGCCTGTATTAGGCTACCCACACGCCGGCTAGGCTCTCCATACATACGTTTGCTAAGGGCTCCATACACACCCCCACAGCTGCTAAGCTCACCATACACACATGCCTGCTAGGCTCTCCATATACACACACACACACACCTGCCAGGCTTACCCTTACCCACCCACACACGCGCCGCCTAGTTCAAGTAAATAATCTTTGAATTAAACTCATAATATAAGCTACAAGCTACACATTCACAGCTAATGAGATCGAAGTCGTCTTTTGAAGAGTCAGGGCTGCTACATCCACATATCCTATTTAAACAATTATTAAAAAAGGAAGAATTTTATATAGAATATACAGAAATCCACATTTCCATTTAGGTGTACATGCAAATTATATATATATATATATATATATATATATATATATATATATATATATATATATATATATATATATATATATGTCTCTTCAGTTTTTTTTGGGGGGGGACGTTCGACGTGTTCTTAACCGTCTCGTCAGAGAGCTCTAGCAACCTCTTGCTTGGATTGATCACAGTATTTCATTCAGAAAACCTTTGTACACTCTCATGTCTCTCTTCCATGAGTCATAACAAACCTGAAACTTGGACAAGAACAGTGATTTTGTGGCGTCAAGAAAGAACAGCGAGACCTTAATCAACAAAAAAATACGGGTTATTCCTTCTAAATATATTTATGGTTTAAACACGAACAAACATCACGTTTTTCCCTTTGGTAAAAATGTTAGTCACCGGGTATTTGCACAAAATTTTCCACAAGCTGCAATTCTTCAAGAAAACAAGTTGACTGTTGAAGGTTTATGTAACGAACAATTTACAGCAAATCCCCACTGCCCTTCCACAACACCTAAAATTTATATTTGCCACAAAATCAATGGCCAGCAATAATTTGCGGTTTGCCACGCCACAGGTGGATGAGATCGACACTGGTATTGGTTTCCCCTGATAAACCAACCAGAAAGTTTTCCATGTGGAATGGTGATGAAATACGAGGAACCTGGTCATCCCTATCTTAAAACTATGTAAGGGCGTGTTGACAACCAATCAGAGGGTTTTAAAGTAGCGACATCATTGAATTGCGTCTCCCTGATTGGTTCCTAGACACTCCCTGCGATGCACCATGGAGGTATAGTTACAGGAGTCATGGGAGACTCCATTAGAAAAGAACCGTCGTATTCTCCGTCTGCTGTTGCTTCGCTGTTGTCGTACAGGAGTCAGCACCTTCCTCTCACAGGGAAGTCTAGGTGTCAAGCTTGCCGCACCTAAAATATCAGTCCTTCAAGACTTGCATTCGTTTAGGAGAGAGTGTTTTAGGCCAGTCATGCACTCGACAAATAAACGCTCTGTGAGCTCCAAGCTCTTGACTCCTCGGCTATTCCCGCTTTAAAAGGGTCTCATTACGGGAAACATCAGTACAGACGCAGGAACTTAACTAAACAGCAGTTTATGAGAAACAAATGCGAGTCTCGGTGTTCCTGGAGCCAGTAAACAATTTTATTCTTTTTTTGGCACTTTGTCTTAACTTTCCTCTGAATTTCACGAACCTTTTGAGTATATGATTAGATGTAATCAAAACTCCATAATTAAAACATCCGTTTCCTCGGAAATCGCATATTACCAAGTAACAATCTGTTTTCTAAAATCTTAATCCACTTCGATGTACCACTTCTGGCATGCTTTCGTCTTTAAGGTAATCGAGCGAGATGAAAAACTGGCTGGAAACACTCCATCATCAGCCTTCCTATCTACCTTGTGTCTGCCTGGTGTTGCTTCCTGGGATCAACGGCCCCGCGGCCCGGTCTCTAACCAGGTCTCCCGGTTAGTCGACTGGTCAACCAGGCTTGGTCGCGGCTGCTCGCAGTCTGACGTATGAATCAGGTTGATCAGGCCTCATTCATTCTCATAACTGCTGACACTGGTCGATCACCGAGGCAATTCTCAACATTCCTTCACTACTAGGTAGAGCCAGTTCGAGGTCGCTTTGTCACTTATAATCTCTACTTTGGACTTCTATGGTGGTTTATTATCGTGGTTGGTGTTGTGATGCTGAATATTAGCGGTAGTTGCTGTGTTGTGCAGACAAGTAGGTGATACTGGGTGTCAGTACACTGTGTGGTAGATGAACAGGTGAGTGTTGGTACACTGTGGTGTGGGTGAACAGGTGAGTGCTGGCAACTGTGTGGTTGGTGAACAACTGAGGTTTGATGGGTGTTATTGCACTGTATGGTATATGAACAGGTGAGTGATGGTAACTGTGTGGTATGTGAACAGATGAGTGCTGGTAACTATGTGGTTGGTGAACAACCGAGGTTTGATTGGTGTTATTACACTGTGTGGTAAATGAAGAGATGAGTGCTGGAGCGGGTTACTACACTGGGATGAATAACTTGATATTAATGAGTGGTACTCTACTTTGAGGTTGAACTAAATGCTAGCAAGTATTGTTAGCCTATACTGTGCGATGGAGAAGGTGGGGGGAAGGGGGACAAATGAATGCAAGTGACTGAACAGAAAAGTGATGGTGCGTGTCGTTACAATGTGTGGTGCATGAACAGAAAAGTTATTGATGGGTGTTGCCCAGTGTATGATGACTGAACGGCTTTTGCTATTCTTTGTGGTGGCTGAACTGGAGAAAGGTGTTGTAATGCACCACACTGGTTAAATCTTGCTGAAACTCTTTTGTAAGGAAACTCTTTCAAAGTATGTGTGTGTGTGTATATATATATATAATGTGTATATATATATATATTATATATATATATATAAACATACACATACTTGAAACCTATCTAAGAGCGGCATTGACGATTATTGTGTTAGCAGGAATACACTGTCAGATCTAAGCATGACTTTTTTCTAACTGTTAGAGAGTGCAAGTGCTTCATGAGGTGCTGAATCAAGTTAGTGCAAATTCTGTTCCGGAGTGCAAGATACAGTGAGAGGTGCTATGTTAGAGGCGATGTTTGTTAAGCGAGTTAAATGCAATGTAGTTCCAGGTTGCTATGATTAAAAAGTAATGTGCTTACTTGGTGCAGATTTTGTGTTGAATTTAGGTGTGCAAATTTTGTTGTGTACTCCTTTGCAGTGCAGATTGTTAACTATTTTTACTTTTTTATTATTAGTTTATCTAAGCTATGTGTTTATTCACTAATTCAGTGGAGTGAAGCTTTTGCCAGTGTTATCTTTGTGTAAGATCAGTGTAGCAGGGGTTCGTTCAAGTCTTTCGGTAATATGAGGACAGATTTTAAGGCCTACTGAATCTTCCTATTTCAAATTACAGCATAATTAATGGGGAGGCTAGTTAGTAACTCTTTGGGAAATATGTACTTCTTTGGAATTTCTAATTATTTGGGAGCCACACATTTGTGTAAGGGGGGAATAGTAAGTCTTTGGGCATTTAAGTCTTTGGATTTCTAATTCTTTGGGGGCCTCTTCACTTGTGGGGGGGGGGGGTGCCTTACACACTATGGGGGGTCTCCTTCTCTTGGGTCCCCACATTATGTCTTTACACTCACTTTCTTTGGGGTCTTCTGCTATTTGGGGGTCTTACACTCTCTGACGCCTCGTAGTCCCTAGGGCTTTATGCTCTTTGAGGATTCTTAGGCTCTTTGGGAGCCTCACTATTTTGGGAGTCGCACTCTTTGGGGGATATCTCACACTTTGGGGCATCTCACTCTTTGGGGTCTTATGCTCTTTGAGGTATCACTCTCTCTGGGGGTCTTTTGCTCTTTGGGGCCTCACATGCTTTGGGTTTTATGCTCTTTGAGGATTCATACTCTTTGGGATATCACGCTCTCTGGGGCCCTCGCACACTTTTAGTGCCTCGCATTCTTTATGGTCTTGCATTCTCAGGGGAGCCTTACACTGTTTGGAGGCCTTCACACAGGGGCTTTACATTCTTTGGATCTTCGCACTCTTTGGTTCCTTGCACTTTCTGGGGAACTTACATTCACACTCGCTAGGAGCCCCAAACTCTTTGAAAGTGTTAAGCAATTCCAACACATCTACCTCTTTGGGAGACTCTAATTCTTTGGGATGCTATTCCAGAAACTCGTGGTCTCTGGTGAACAGATATAATTGTACAATTACAACTTCTAACATTAGATAATTATTGCATACAGTAAGTCCAAACTGGATTTGAGCTCATGAAAGGATAACGCGTTGAACAAGTATACCTATCCAGGTCATTTACCGCCGCGTCCAGATTGGGTCTAATAGTATGCTGCTCTAATTGGTCTGTGCTGGTAGTCAACCTCGAACTGGTCTATACTGGTAGCCAAGAGATGTCTAAGAGAGCTCTGTCACCATTGTAAAAAGTTGGCATAAAAAACTATTTTCTGTCCATATAACATTCGCAATATTTACTGTCTATTCGCTACTGTCTTATAAAAGAATAACAATGTTTAAAAAAAAGAGCTGCGAGATTGTTGTGATATTTGAATAAACAATAACAATGTAGTTACTAACAACAACGACCAAGTATAAACTATTATTCAGTGAAACAATTGGTGCCAAAAACAAGACATCTGGGTAAGGAACTATGAGGAAAACGCGCCAAGCCATTACGACTATATAGCTGTTTGAAGGGATCAGGATAAGGATTTGAGATGGGACGGGGGGGGGGGAGGAATGGTGCCTAACCAATTGGACGGTTGGGGATTGAACGCCGACCTGCATGAAGCAAGATCACCGTTCTACCGTACAGCCCAAGTGGTTGGGCAGAAATCTGGGTAGTTTATAAGCTCATCTATGATGTCTGTTGCCAAATTAGCACTTTTGCATCACCTGTAACTAGTATTTAATCATCACCTGTATGGTGTATATATCTAGATGTTCTTGTGCCTGTTCGCTTGTATGTCATTTATAATCTTCCATTGTTTACTCACAACAGTTTTCATTAAAGAAGTTATATATTGTTACTCATAATGGCTACCACAGCCTAGGAAATTCATTTGCTTATATTAACAACGGCTTAGAGAGTGGGGTTCATATTCTGAAAGGAGGCTAGGCTAAATTATTAACTGATGCACGTTCTAAAAACTATTTTAAGGTTATAGACAAAAACCATAGAAATGGTTGTCAAAATGTTTTGTAAATAATAATAATTAATGATAGCAACAAGACAAGATTATAATAAGTGTTTTAAGATAACGAAGAAGTAAAAACAAATCAGAGCATTAGTATACTTAGCCAAGTCTGCTTCTAGAATATGGTTTGCATTATTTATATCCCACATGATGAGAGATTATAAACTGAAAAACTACATTATAAAGAAAATATTGGTTACATGCTAAATAATCGATACAAATGAAGGGGCTACAACCTCTGACCATTGGGGAGTATATTCGATCTTCACTCGCTGGGAAAGTATTACCACAGACTGAAGTTTTATCACACTTAAAGCTTGTAGTATTTTCGCCACTTTGATATTAGAAAAATGTCAAGTATCCTACCCTATAAAACATCCAAAGAGGTATTGATAACATCGTTAGACAATCACATAATTTTGTGTACATATTTTGGGGGAAGTGTCCGAGAACCTTGCGAGGATATTCTACACTCTTATTTCCTGCGGGTTAGGCTTTCATTGCAAAGTATTTACGGTGTTGTGAATTTGTCTTCTATTAAAGTAGTGAGGAATCTCAGGTGTCGAAGAGCCACATTCATCCTCTCCGGTGGGCGAGTCATGGGCACTAGGAAGCGCACATTCATGAAATGGCAAAGGTAGAATGACAGACTTAAACTGAGAAGCTAATTTGGATTCACCATTAAGAAGTTCAAACTTAAACTCATCATTTCTATATACTTGGAATTCAAATGTTTGTAATCCTGATGTATAAGGCATTTAGAATTAAGTTTAAAGTACTGTATAGCCATTAATAAGTTACTGATATTTGATATGTGGCTTGACGACACTGAGCCTCACCCCTGTCCTTCTTTGTCCGACTAGGACCAGAGATATTCCAGAGACTCCGGCCAACCATTGTTATGTTAGGCCCCAGCGACCAATGGGAAGCCTCGAGAGATCAAGATGAATCACACTGACCAATTGGGAGCCTCAGGAGATCAGGCAAAAAAAAGTTCCACTGACCAATGGGAAGTCTCGAGAGATGAATCTCACAGACCAGTGGGACGCTTCCAGACTATTCAAGACCGAGTCCCACTGGCCAATGGGATGCCTGCACCGAGAGACCATTATGAATCCCAATGACCAATGAGAAACTTCGAGAGATCAAACACCCAATGGAAATAGATCGCAATAATTATAAAGTTTACCGAGCCTCTGGTGGTATCCACTGGCATCATTTCGTTATTCCCGGCATCAATACTTCCCTTCGGCAGCGTTTACATCACAGTGAAGATCTGTATTGGTGGCAATCAAAACAAACTTGGTGAACAGACAGCACTCCATTGGTAACATCTGATTGAGGGGGTCAACTACTACTTAGCATAACCGAAATATTGCATGGTGGTTGAAGAGGAGATTTCTTTTTCAAAGTTTATAACTGCAAACAATATTAAGAAAAAGGTGAAAGCTTGATTATCACGCATACAGATCTTTGGGTTGGTGTTAGTATCACATATAGAATAGGATGAAACTGAATTGTTTTGACCTGAATCTTTGATGAAGTGTCTTTGTTTAACCATTATTTTAATAGTGTTTGAAACACACGCGCGTCTCATCAAAACTCAATCTATCGCTCTCAAAACCTCATCAGCTTCAAATTTTGCTGGTGAGACCATCAATTTCTCAATTAAGGCCCCAAGCCACTCTGATTACGACGCCTATCAAAGATGTTTACAAAGTCAGTTCTATCCTTAAACCTTTGTACCTGAACGATGACTGGACGAAAATGGACCAATCAGAAAACATATCTGTGCACCAAAACACTGGTCAAACATGCACCAATCATAGCACGCATCTTCGGGACTCGCAATTTGTACCGCTCTACTTGAAAGACTTATTTGAGGACAGGCGTGTATACAGTGCCAGGCGTTGTTTGTTTTTATTTTTTTGTCTATATATTACATATATACTTATTTAATCAGCTATAAATGTACACCATAAAGCATCCTATACACACACACGGCACCTCGCTATCCTACCACCTCTGGATGTTGCTATCCTAGAGCACAGAAGACGGTAAGAAGAATGAGGAGGAGGAGAATGAGAGACTAAAACAACACCAGTAAGAAAATCAAGTGGTAGAGATTGACACTCGCTCCCTTGGGATAGAGAAAAAGAGTGCATAGTGGCTAGGGTAGCGAGGTAACGACTGGCTTACCATATAACTACACAATTGCCTGCACGAGTCAGGCAAAATTGTTTAACTTTTTTTTCCAAACGAACACCAATTTACACAAGACCGGTGTGCTTTTATAGTTTATATTCATGCCATGTAGTCAGGCCCATAAGCATCAGCAATGTCTTCAGTACGAGTGAATGAAAACTCAAAATCGTAGACAAAACCGTCTTACTGGAGAAATATGAAGCGAGTATCAATTCCTTCAACTAGGCTAACAACTCCGATTGCAGTCTAAAGAGCCTCCAACAGCAGTTGCATTGCCCAGTTAAGAAATGGAATATCCTAAGACATATAGCATCCTCGTAAACGGTCACGTGATGTTGGCAGAATGTCTTAAGATGAGTTCTTTCCCACTGAAGCTATGGGAGGCGCTCATGACCCCGGACCACAGTGAGGATCTATTGAAGGTGTGTGCAACAGTGATGTAGTAATTGCCATTCGAGTCTTGAAAGTCTATTGCAGGGTTGTAGTGTGTTGGTGGAAATTAACAACGAACCGATCAAAGAAAATGAAAATTTTGCTCTCCTTTTTAGGGGAAAACGGGAAACAAAAATGCTGAGGTAGCTGTTGTCACCAAGCAAGAACATTACTAACAGTAAAAGAGAGAGATAGCGAGTGTGGGAGAGAGGTATATTTTAGGAATTTCCTCATAAGGCTCCTGATAGGCTGAAAGACATCTATGACGTCATACTTAACCCAAGGGTAGGAACGCTTGGCACTGTTCACACCGCCGTCACTGTCACGCCCCTGAGGTTACACGGTTCACTGATGGTGCAGGGAAGAATCACCCGGGGGGGGGGGAGGCGTTACTACTCGTGCAGCAGAAGAAAGGATGGAGTGGACGCCACTACTAAAGCAGCAGGAGGAAAGAGGAGAGGGAGGATGTCACTACTGCGCAGGAAAAGGAATGAGGAGCATAATGGGGAAGGGAGTTGATGGAAAAGTTGAAGAAGAGAACAAAAAATTTGTAACTCGCGAGGTTTGAGGACAGTAAAGGAACAAGAAAAACTGGTGACTGGAAGAGGTGGCCAACAAGAAGGTGGAAGGATAAGGGAGACCAGGCAGGCAAGAAGACTGGCTGACTGGCAGATGAAAAGAAAGTGTCAAGATAGGAAGATAATGAATATTGCGAGAGGGGCCGGAGAAAGCACCAAGAGAGCAAAAGGATAAAACAGGGAAGGTAAATGCTGAAAATGGAGACAGACTGATGATAAATGAAGAAAAGGTGCCATCAGAGGTCCTGAGATACAAACACCGATAACGTACAGAGAACAGGAGGATTGGTAACAGTTTCAGCTAAGAAAATTAAAAGAAAAAATATTAAATGCAAAATAATAAATATGAAGCTAAATAGGGGGGCTTAGAAGTGCTGCATTATTGCATTCACTTAAAAAGAAAGAAATGGGGAAAGCAGCATCTGAAGCAGGCCAGTTTTATATAAATGGTTGTGTGGAGGTGGGAGACGAAGGAGAGGGTGGATAAAACTTATGGAATAAGATATAATGAACCGGTGAATGAAGATGCGCTCGGGTTACTCAACCAGAAAATTAACCGATCTATTTTTTCTTCAAAGACAATCCCGACCCTCCAAGAACATCTGATGTTATCGTTCAAACTATCACATGAAAACTTCATTCATCCTCGGCTGAATACAGATATAGATTACAGTGTCCCATTCAGCTGATCCTTCCCTGCTTTAGAGGATGAGACCCAATCCTATCAGGGAGGGGGGGGGGGGCTACATATGTGGTCTTGTCCGCCACTGTCGATGGTTTATTGTTTCTTATTTTTTGTGTGCGAGTGCATTTTCTGTCAAACTATTTTATGAAGGGGTTTTATGTATATACTTATATATTTTCCTCTCTAAATCTATTGCACATTTCAGACAAAAATCAAATTCTTATTTGGTATCCTGGATTTGTTATTGCCCGACTATGATAAAACATTGATGCCGGTCTCTTATAGGTTATGCGCGTTATAAAACATTCTGGAGTTCGCGATGGGGTTGAACTGGAGCTAAAATTAAAACAAAACAACAAAAAAATATTGCAATGTGCTGGTAGAAGCAGCCACAGCCCTTCCTTTATATAGACCACAGTGTCCTCTCGCTGCCGGTCTGGCGGGTCAACCCTGAGATGCCATCACCTAACCTTTGCGTGTAGGCATATTTTATTTGACTTTTAAGGTCTACTTTTAAACTGTGTGAAATGTTGTTCAGAAAGAATAAAGAGAGAGATGAAAGCCCTCATTGTTTTCATTTTTTTTATTATTATTTTTTTGCGTGTGTTGTCACGAAGAGAGAGGGGAATGTTTAGAGCTAATCCTTCGTTTTCTTTCCCAAAAACCAGTCAGTGTCAATTCTAGTTCTCTCCTTTAATGAAGAAAGAAAAAGAAAGCTTAACTAAACAAACACAAGGTTGACATGCTGAAGACATTCCTAGGTGACAGCTTGAGTGACCTGCCAATCACATAGGCCTTATACTATCCCTGTCATTCAATATCAAACTGCTTTTCCCGTTAAATCCAATCTATTGAAGGATCCCTATCATGAGAGAAGCTTGAGAAATCACAGACTTGAGTTCCAAACAGGCAGTCACCGGTTGCTGCGGGTCACAGGGAATGTCTTGGAATCTCAACCTCAAGGCTATAAGAAAAAAATAAAGAGGGGCACATCTCGTTAGGAAATGTCGTGAGAACAAGTTGACTTAAGTGGAAAAGAAGACCTCTTTATCC
This sequence comes from Procambarus clarkii, assembly GCF_040958095.1. Classification (NCBI taxonomy): domain Eukaryota; kingdom Metazoa; phylum Arthropoda; class Malacostraca; order Decapoda; family Cambaridae; genus Procambarus; species Procambarus clarkii. Next base: position 11,819,476 of record NC_091200.1, on the reverse strand, counting down.
CTGCAGTGTTCCAAGGCTGCGACCCGTTCGGTCACATACGCTGCTGTTGCCATTTCCCTCCCCCCCCAACTCTCATACACAAACGCTGCTAAGCTGCTGAAGAAAAAACAAAAGATAGTAAGCTAAACACACATACACACACACACACATGGCACAGCGATGCCTTGGATCAACATAGTAGAGAAAGAAGACTTATTGGAGAATGTTTTTTTTTTTTTTTTTGAGTTTTAAAATATGTCGGCCACACAAAGGGTGGAGCGTGATGTGTTAGGAAGCTACACTGACCTGCCACGACTGTGAGTTAGCCAGTGAGATCCGCTCTTGCTATGCTTCCTCCGTAGTAATACACAACGAACACTTATTGATATTTCTTCCTGTGTGTGTGTGTGTGTGTGTGTGTGTGTGTGTGTGTGTGTGTGTGTGTGTGTGTGTGTGTGTGTGTGTGTGTGTGTGTGGCTGTATCCGAATATTTGTGCGCTTGGAGCATACCTTCATCGTTTCATCTCTCCCACGCTGACACGAAGGGGAGGGAGACCATAGATGCAACGTTGGTGGTATATTTATTTATACATTAGGTTTTTTTCAACTACATTGGGTTGTTACACGGCCTGGGGGGTTTGTGCTCAAGGACATGTCTGCATAGACTCAGTCTTACCCAGAGAGTGTGTGTGTGTGTGTGTGTGTGTGTGTGTGTGTGTGTGTGTGCTTGTATCAGTTATATCTACCCACCAAATCTCCCAAGGCTGAGTGATTGTCCAGGGGAAAATTTGGCCACATAAATCGTTGTTCATTGGCAGTTACCAAGACGGGTTTCGGAAACAGCCATTGCGTACACGATCTTTGCTCTGTCTTCCCCTGTACCTCACTATTTTCACCTTGATAGTTTGACCCCCCAAAAAACTACATTTACCCAAAGGACATTCTGAGCACAAAACTATTAAAAAAAATAGCTGAACGTATATTTTAATTGCTAAAACATAATGACAAAATTGCGACTATTATATAGTTAAGCATACAGCATAGTTTGTAGTTTGAAAGTTGGCTTAATAGCTTGAAAGTGAAATACGGTATATATATTTTCACAGAAGCTGCTACATTTAGTGCTGGGTGGGAGAAAGGGTGGGGAGAAAATATATAAAGTAAAAAGTTAATACTAGTTAACAGATCACAGGCTACAGCTCCTGCCCCCAAATTACTCTGTTCTGAACCCCGTGAAATTAACAAATAGAAGCATATTTAAGGTACCCTTTTTTAACTATTAACTGTAAGCAACAGATTACAAAGTTATCCTAAACACGTGTTACATCAACATCCAAACACATCATTGTACGAATATCACCCCTCTACACATCAACTTTACGTTTATCAAAATCTACACCTCATCACCACCACCACACACTATACTACCATCATCTATATCTCACCCTGCACTGCACTATCAGCATCTCATCAACACCGCTCTTTACACTATAATCATCTATGTCTCGGTAGTAACACCCCTTAATGTAATCACCATCTCAACAGTAATACCGCCTATCAACACCATCAAGTATCGCCCTGTGTGATCTCCGCATAGTTTATACCAAACTTAGTCAGGTGAAGACTGATCCTAGATGTGGCTGATCCCAAAGATTTTCCGACATTTTTATCTTAATGTGAAACTTACACGCAAAGTACGACACAGCTTTCCTTGTTTACTTTCTCTTTAACATGTTCTCTATATTCGTTTTATCACTGTTATTGCTTCATTGTTTATCGCTAATGAGTCCACTTCACCTCCAGTGCTCTGCCCTATATTTAAAAAGCATTTTGGTATTTTGCTTCAATCTCTTGTACATAATAAGAGGCATTCCACTAAATCTACAGTTTCTCCGTTTGCTTGATGCTAGCATATTCTCTAGTTGAGTTACTGTTGTTTCTTGGCTGCCCTTACCTTGAATTCCATCCACTGATGAACTTTTAAAACAAACTTTTTTTTTTATTCTCTGCGCCTATAGCCAACACAGCTATCTTACGATAACACATACATTCCATTACTTTCCTCTAAGAACTTGTAAATTCAACTGAACTAAAATGTACAACCGCTTGTAAAGTCGTGCATGTAGAGCATCATGTACCTGTACACGAGGGTGTGAGCTATCTATCCCTGTCTCGGCTAATTAAGCCTACTCCTGAACTTCAGAGTTGCCAATGAGTTGCATAGGTCAGAGAAGAGTGCAAATATGCGGGTGATGGCTGTCACCATTAGTGGCAGCGAGACGTCACGTACTAGTTACTGTAATATGTTACTGAATAAGGACTAAACGGTTAGATCACTTATCCTACCAAGAATCTTCTCTGTATTCCTTATATTCTTCACGCGGGAGGGAAAGGGAAAAATTGACTCGAAAACGTTCATTTTATAATATGAATAGACCTGACGAGTGTCACTAAAGAGTGCGTTTTAATATAGCTGTCCTCAACATCTTCGTACGCAGAGGAAAAGCTAATGCAAATTGGCAGAAGTGACATTATATATTAGAGTTGGGATGAAGGTAAGTGAGGTGTTACCCCGTCGAAATGAATGGGTAATCTTTCACTTCATTCTTATTGGCAAACAGGACCAGAGGGTATGGTGTAAATTGGTAGTTCTCTCATGGTCTTGCGGATGGCTGGAGGTACTAAAGTGTAAGCTGGCTGTTGAGAGTTGGATGAGTGTGTTTAATATTTAGTGCTTCGGCTATGTCTAATCTACATATCAAGCACTTTCATTCAACTATCAGTAGCCTTTGTACACTTAGATACGTCCTATCAACTGCAAGACCAAGAACACAACTACCAGTGTGCTCACACCTACTGTGTCAGCCGACCACTGTAAATGCAGGGCAAGATTACCCAGTCCTCCTCTCTGGGTAACACCTCGCCTATCTTCATCCTAAATGGAATACATATTGTCACCTCTGCCACTTTCCATTAGCTTTTGCTTGTCTTTGATGTGTAATTTGTTTAGCGAAAAACGTTTTTCCGTGTCACTCGTCAGGCCTGTTCAAATTATATAATGAATATTTTAGGAACTAGTTTGTCAACTTTCCCTTGACAGTGAAGAGCATAAATATAGAGAAAATTCTTTTTAGAATCAATGTTCTAAACCTTTAGGTAATACATGTAATATAAGTAATGTATATATGTGTATTTAGTGAGAGAGAGAGAGAGAGAGAGAGAGAGAGAGAGAGAGAGAGAGAGAGAGAGAGAGAGAGAGAGAGAGAGAGAGAGAGAGAGGAAGCCGTTAATAATTAGTGAGGGCCAGAATAATAGTGAGTTATTTATATCGGTCTTTCGCAATGTCTTGTATAGGAAAGAATACGAAACAATTTCTAGATTTTCAGAGCACCATATGATGGAACTGACGAGAGCAACTCTTGCACACACCCACGCATCTTTACAACCTTCTGCTAATCTATTACTGACTTTAAATCAATCTCTCATCTTTCTCAGCCACAGTATAGCATATCATGGTAATTATTAGCCTAACTCTATGGTTTAGGTCATTTATTTTTGTACTCTAGCTGCTGCTTCACTTTACTAAACCACACTTTCCGTTCATTGTCTAATGCACTCGAGCTAAACATAAATATACTCATACTCCCTTAAAATTCTTAAGTCTGTTTGAATGTTTAACTTAAATTCTTAAAAGTTAACTAATGAATTGTCCCGAAAGAAAAAGTTTTTCCCCCCTCTGGAATTGTTCACCGCTCCAGGATATTTTTATAATAATTATTTGTATATTTTTTAGCATCCAGCATTCGTCAACAATAACAGAGAAAGGAAAACAACAAGGTTAATTTTCTATACATGGAACAGTAAAACAAAAGATGCTACTTTAACATAAACATGTTAAGTTGCGGGGTAGTGGAAGAGGTTGGGGTGGGTTAAGATGGCGTGTTCACTTTTCACTCCATCCATCATCTTCCCTCCAACAGGAAACTACGCACAACATGAAAAAACTGCTTTACATTCGTCAAGGTGAACAGAGAGAAAAGCGAGAGCTTATTCTTTCATTATCACCACCACCATAATCATAATTATGAATCATTGTTACCATTATACTCATAGTCACTACTATCCTCTTTATTTTTATTATTAACCGGTAAGGACGCTGCCTCTAATCTCTCAATGCCTTTGGATGAACAATAATGTCGGAACACCACATCATCTGTTTACCTCTCGGTTTTCTATTGCTAGTTATGCTTTTTCTATTGCTAATTTGTTATGCCTCTCGTTTTCTATAGCTAGTTATGCCACTTCTATTGCTAGTTTGTTATGCCTCTCGTTTTCTATAGCTAGTTATACCTCTCGTTTTCTATCGCTGGTCTGTTATGCCTCTCATTTTATATTGCTGGTTTGTTATGCCTCTCGTTTGCTATTTCTAGTTAGGCCTCATTTTCTATTTCTAGTTATGCGTCGTTTTATATTGCCAGTGGGTACCGTTATCTTAAATATTATACGTTTTTGTTATAAAGTTCTTATTATATAAATGTTCTTCTGTCCTCTTATTGGCTCAGCATCCTCATTATATCTCCCTTCCTCATCTTGACACCACTATAATCCTCATTTTCACACCTCTCTCTTCTCACTTTCAAAATTTCTCGCCTCACTTTCACCCCTCGCACTCCTCATTTTCAAATTTTCCTTCCTCATCATCACACCTCCCCCTCTTCACTTTCAGACCCTGTCTTCACTTTACATCTACCTCTCCTCATTGTCAAGCCTTCCTTCTTCTATTCACACCTCCCTTATACTACCTTACCCCAGCCTTTTCACTTTGCATAATTCGTACATTATCTTCTCTTCATTTTCAAACCATTCGTCCCTCATCCTCGCACCACCCTCCACTTATCACGCTACACTTTCATAATCCTGATCCCCACACTATCCTTCCCTTATCCTCACACCACATTTTGTGTATCCTTCCTCGGGTACCTCCTGTGTTGTATATGTCTTGTGCACGAGGTGGTGTGTGTGTGTGGGGCCTTTCCCTATCCAGATGTCCATTTTCCTTAACTTTCAACGAGGTTCCCCACAATTCTGTGCCGTCTGGCAGCGATTTATCGACAAAACGGGCTTCTTGAATCGAAATGTCTCGTCTATTGTATAAGATCTTGATGTGTTCTTGGATAAAATACATTACTAATCATCATATCATGAGACTTCAGTTTTATTCAACACTCACACATAGTGTGCGTGTGTTGTGATGACTACTCTCAAGTTTGGTTATAAAGCTGTGCTGCTCGCAATCGATGGTTTCTACCCGGAAAAACTGTATTTGCGGATTTATTTTCTACCTGTCTTCCTCCCCCAGCCTCCTCCACCCCTCCAGGAGCAAGGTCCTGCATTCGTCGAGGAAGGCCGGAGGGGGAACACCCTAGTTCCTACCCCAGCCTCCTCCACCCCTCCAGGAGCCAGGTCCTGCATTCGTCGAGGCAGGCCGGAGGGGGAACACCCTAGTTCCTACCCCAGCCTCCTCCACCCCTCCAGGAGCCAGGTCCTGCATTCGTCGAGGCAGGCCGGAGGGGGAACACCCTAGTTCCTACCCCAGCCTCCTCCACCCCTCCAGGAGCCAGGTCCTGCATTCGTCGAGGCAGGCCGGAGGGGGAGCATACTTGTTCCTACCCCAGCCTTCTCCACCCCTCCAGGAGCCAGGTCCTGCATTCGTCGAGGCCGGCCGGAGGGGAGCATACTAGTTCCTACCCCAGCCTCCTCCACCCCTCCAGGAGCCAGGTCCTGCATTCGTCGAGGCCGGCCGGAGGGGGAGCATACTAGTTCCTACCCCAGCCTCCTCCACCCCTCCAGGAGCCAGGCCCCTGCATTCGTCGAGGCCGGCCGGAGGGGGAGCATACTAGTTCCTACCCCAGCCTCCTCCACCCCTCCAGGAGCCAGGCCCCTGCATTCGTCGAGGCAGGCCGGAGGGGGAACACAAAAGCCTTTACATCCATTGACCGTATTTTTTGCTCCATAATTATGAAATCAGTGGTGAAAAATGTTAAGCAAAAATATTTGAGTAACATACGACCTCTTTTTCTTTCCCGACAATATTTCTTATTGCTAAACCTATTAATAGTTTTCCTCTAAATACTACGTGAGCCCTTTCTGCACCAGTGTGATTCATTTATCATACTCACGTTGAAAACCCTAATGTGTTTACACTAATAACATTAATAACAATCTATGATAATTCATAGTGATGCACAAATAAAGGAAACAAAATCTATATTCAACTTAAATTAAGAAAACTGCACAGTACTAGTTAATGAACACAAAATGGAAATTTTTGAAGGAAACCTAGTGTTAAATCACTTTTTAAATCCATTTCGGCATATTTCCAGTTGTTTGAACGCAGATTTGACCTAAAATTTACTGGTATCCCGCCGCTCTCAGCTCTTCAGAGCTCCTGGACGCAGTCTCACCGTTCACTCTCCTCTCCCTAATACTTGCTGTTGATAATGCCTGCATACTTTATTTACTCCCTTCAGGTCAAGACAGTTTCTACTTGCATCAATTAAAAATGGCTTTACATTACTTCTACCCGAGATTCGACTGTTTTATTTGTTGTTTTCAATCTTGTTCGAAATGTTGCATTTTCTTACAATTACCTTTTATGGCTATTTAACATTGATTCCTTGTTATATTCTGGCGTGGTTGTATTTTGTTCCCTGTAAGTTTACCAACTTTCGGAACATCAAGCAGTCCTTTCTCAGCCACTATACACACTGAGGTCATTCTGAACATTTTAAAAACCATTCTGAGGTCAGTCTCTTTGATAGACTAATAATAGTCATCCATCATCTTATCCAGTGATCAGCCAAATTTAGGTTCATTCCGATGAACGTTATTTAAACAAAAACATATGCTTAAATTCATACTAAGTTGATTTCAGTTATTTCAAACTTTTGCTCTAACCGAAATGAAGATATTGAATTTATAACAAAGATGAGAGAATAAAAAATACCGAGTAGTTTGTTTCAAATGATCAAAGTATTTTCAGAATTCATGAAGAAACATTAATGAAGAATTAGTAGTCTACACTTAACGTTGTATAAAGAAGAATTCGTAGTCTACACTTAACCCTGTATAAAGAAGAATTCGTAGCCTACCTTAACCCTGTATAAAGAAGAATTCGTAGCCTACCTTAACCCTGTATAAAGAAGAATTCGTAGTCTACCTTAATCATATATAAAGAAGAATTCGTAGCCTACCTTAACCCTGTATAAAGAAGAATTCGTAGCTTACCTTAATGCACCAAGGTTCATTTTTACACTTCAGTTTGCTTAGCAAATAATTGATATAAAAAGAAATTATGTAGCTCACAGCCCTTAATGCTAATCTTATAAATGGGTTTAGCACAGCATATTCTCTCTATAATTGATTAATGGCCCTTAACCAGCCTATACAAATGAAGCAAAGCATAATCCTTCTCATAGTTATCTTTAAATATATTCCTAACTGCATATATTATATTATATATATAATACACACAAGAAAGCTTGAATGGTCCCCAAAGCCATAAATCAGTTTAGAACTCTATGACCCGACCAGGATTCGAACCTGCATTAATAAGGCTCATCCCATGGAGTTCCCAGTATCACAACCACTTCACCAGCGATAAAGGCAATCACTGGTCAAGTGGTTATGGTACAGTGTACACCAGAAGGTGAGCTCTGGTACTGCAGGTTCGAACCCTGATCGGGTCATTGAGTTCTAAACTGATTTATGGCTTGGGGACCATTCACGCTTTCTCTTAAATACATAATTGAATATATACACACATTATTTAATAAAACAAAAATCATTAATAGCCTGAACCGCACTACTTGGCCATTATGCAAGGTCCGATTTGCCTAGAGGCGGAGTGATTTTCGTTATTTTGCAATATTTTCATATTTATTTTGATTAATATTATTATACTGACTTAGGCTATGATAGGTTTGATCAAATTTCAATGTTTTAACTAAACAAAAAGTCAAATCATATACTGTATAATATATTGGAACGCTTTATCATTCCACAAAAAAAAGGAAAAAATATATAAATTCAGAGAAATTCGCCTTGTTAGGTTACCTGGTCTATTAGGTGTGTGCGTGTGTAATTTATATATATATATATATATATATATATATATATATATATATATATATATATATATATATATATATATATATATATATATATCTCAACTCATCGTCTTCTTTACATCGTTGTATTTTTGTAACTTTGTGAACCAGTGTTCTAATATTGACGTAATGAACAATTAGATATTAGAATTTGGTACTACAGGTATTTACTTTATAGTGCGAAAAAATGAAACTGAAAACTAAACTTAAATATTCCTAGGTCTAGTATAGCACATACATGTACTGTACTATATTAGGCCTTAGATAACGTGTATTAGTCCTAAGATGGTTAGGTTAGGTTTAGATAGTAACAAATGCAAAACCACTTCAGGTTTGTCCAAATTCTCCTTTGTAATTGTCCATTACGTCAACATATGTACGATGATGGTCCACATCGTTACTGTAAGTACTGTCTAAACAGAACGATGACCTGTATATAGCCCATACCGTATACACTCTTCTCAAGTGAGCTAAAACCCTTCCTTATAGCTAGTCTGTACATTAGCAGTCCACACGGCTCTGAAAACTTCACCATGACCAATAATCGGCTCCCCAGAAATATAAGAATAATATGTGACTTAAATTAAATAATGTATGAACAAATAAGCTGAGATTTGACCTTAGGTTTAGTTTAAGCAAGGATTAGGTTCATTGGTGATAATGCTTGATTAGTAGTTATAATTACTGTGTTACTAATTTGCTAGCTCGCAATTCTCTCATGCCGGAAAGAGGTAAATATTCAAGAATATATTACAACAGAAATCACACTATATGGCACCATTACAGCAGTAGGCTTCAGCCTCTACAAACTTACATACAGTATATATAAAATAAGCAAACTTGTGGATACTGGCACTCCATGTACTAGCTTGTGATATGTTAAGTGTGGACACTCCCTTTACTAACTAATGTAGCCTTAGCGAGGTATTGGCCTTCCGTTCGCTAGCTAGTGTGATGTTGGTGTAGGTGTTGGTCATCCAAGTACTGGCTAATGTAGCACTGGTGTTAGATTTGACCTTCCAGTTCCTAATGTGATGTTAGTGTGGATACTGACCTTCTGTTTACTGGCTGTTGTTGTACTGTAATTATGATGATGACCTTCCATTAACTGTCTGGGTAGCAATGATGATGACCTTTTATTGGCTGGTGTGGTATTGATGTTGGCCTTACCGTTTACTGGCTGGTGTAGTAATGGTGATGACCCGATTCTGGCTGGTGGGTATTAGTGTTGGGTTTTTGTTATTTACTGGCTGGTGTAGTATTGGTGATGACCTGTTTACTGGCTGGAGTAATAATGGTGATGACCTGTTTACCGGCTGGTGTAGCATTGGTGATGACCTGTTTACCGGCTGGTGTAGCATTGGTGATGACCTGTTTACCGGCTGGTGTAGTATTGGTGATGACCTGTTTACTGGCTGGTGTATTAATGGTGTAAATGTTGACCCACCAGTTGCTAGCGAATGTGATGTTAGTGTGGCAGATGTTATTTATGCTTACCATCACATACGAAATGTTAAGTTAAACGAGAAAAGCTACACTAAGCAAATTTTGCTGAGTTGACATGGCGAACACAGGTAATCTATTTTATAGACACACTAAGTGTACAGTATTAATACTGTATATGGAGGGATATTATTAGGGGTTCCATAAACAAATACTCAATACGTCTCCTTTTAAGACACCTAAACTGTTCCCTCCCATTTAATGAATTCTAATTCAAAATTTAACATACAAGAAACTCTGTCCAGTGATTGAAATGAGGTCAGTTTTAGGATTCTTGAATCATTTTTGTCAGTAATATTAATTTCTGCCATGTGCTTACTCATTTTGCAAACTCTTCCTTTAAACAATAATTACTTTTTTTTTTTTGCTCTCTAAAACATACCTCAATCTTTTCATACAAAAAATACAAATTCCTTTACCTTACTATTGAACTTTCCTACTTGTTATCCCACTCCCTGCCGTCCCACCCACTCACTACTCCATAATTCTTCCACTTTGTTGTTATTTCCGTTGGATTTGTATCTGAACGTATAAAGTAAGAATCAATAACCTTAAACTACTTAATCCAAGTGGTTAAACTATAAAACTGAAAATTATGAATCAGTGATATAAGTAGCTAAGTTATCTGAGCACTCGTTTTTTGCCTAGGCAATTATCTTCCGTTATACCATCCTTCTAGCTTCGTATTTTACGATTGCATTTGTGTGTGTATTTTTTGGCATTTTTTTTATTATCGTTATTTCCTTCTCTCTTACTTTCACCTTGTCTACTTCAATATTCCCCTGTTTGATCCTTAATATTATCTCTACTTATCTCTTGACATTATTCCAACAAACATATTGATTTTATTAATGCTCATCACTGGTTTTAATCCCTGCTTAACTCTTAAGTAAGGATTAAAAGTTATGAAATGATAAAGTTGAGCATTTTTATTAATTGATATTGTCCATGCTTATCTTATCATTGTTTATTACTTAATTACAACAGTTTTAAGTCATTTCATCCTTTCCTCTACATTTATGTTTACCTTACATTTATCCTCATGTAAAGTTATCCTCCCTTATTCACTAAACCCTTGAATCTTTCTTTACTTATTTCATGAATATACCCTTACTAATATTTTAAATTTATCTTGCATACTCTATCATGAACATTCCTCACTTTAATACTTGCTTAATTTTTTAACAATATCTTGGTTTTATTACTTCACATGCTTTGATTTTATGCTTTTCAACTTCTTGAATTTTTGTTTATCCCTTGATTCCCTCCTTTGTTTTCCCTCGTTTCTGTCCTTGCTAATCACATGATTTCATCTTTAACTATTGTCTTTATTTTATCCTCACTTTTTATTTCAACCTTTATTCCTTAATTTTATCTTTACTCATTCTCTTTTCACGCTTGGATATCATTTGATTTGATCTTTACTCTCTTGATTTTATCTATGTTTTCCTGCTAATGTTTTATTTTCTTATTCCTTTATTCTTGCCCTTCCGCTGATTTTATTATTGCTTATTCCTCGATTTCATCATTGCTTATCCCTTGATCATATCCTAGCTTATCAATTAATCTTATAATTGTTTATTCCTTCGATCCAATCATGCTTATTCCTTAACATTGATTTTATTTCTAGTTATCCTTAGAATTTTCTGCTATTCCCTTGAATTGCCTTTCATCACTTGATTTTAACCTTTAGTATTCCTACACTTTATCCTTAATTTTACCCCCTGGTTTCATGTTCTTGATAATTCCACAATATTCTTCATACTTACTACCTATGTGTTATCGAACAGTATAAAGTTATCTAGATTTTTAATGGGTGATAAACTATAGTACTGTACTTGGCCATTAACTAACCCCCCTGTAAAACAAAATTGCCAGTCTGCGATGGAGTAGAGATTGGGTCAAGAGGGATAAAACCAAGAGCTGGGAATTTACATAAATAACTTGGCAGAGATCGAGCCTAAAAGTTTACGCAAGCAACCAATTCTCTCTCAAATAACACAGTGCATTTTGATGTCTAAATAATCATAGCGGCTCGCAAACGTTCGCGTGTTTTATGAGTTGGTCATGGGTTGATAGGCTGATACGAGCGGAGGCCTTAGTCTACACTCACCCACCACCCAGACTGGGGAGGGTAACATTCCTATTGAGGCTTTCCTTAATAATAGGTTTCTCAGTCTGAAAAAAATCTCATTTATATTTGTTATTTTTTTTGTGTAACCTTTTGCCTGGACACAGATTTTGGCGTGGATGAATTATATGAACTGTTATTGTTAGGTAAAGAATGTCTCAAGTTCATAAGTGATGGATGGGTTTTCTATATTGAAAGCAATTAATATAGCGAGGTTTCTTTTAATATTGAAAGCAATATAGAGAAGTTTGTTTAAGTAGCTAACATTTCTAAGAAATAAGAAACAAGTGTTTATATAGATAATGCATTGAAGACGGCAAGGGCTTATATGTAGGGATTTCCTTACTTAGAAGAAAATTAGAAGTGAGGTTTTTATTCCTACGTGAACATCAGAATCAACCTTATCGCATAGATAAATTTTTGGAAGAAGCTTCTATTGCGAGTCCTCAAGTATGATTATGCCGGTGCTTTAAACTCTAAATGCAGTAAAATGCATCCCAGTAAAGTCGGTGTTTGGAATCTGACGGTATGTCTAATCAATTACACTTTACAATTAGTTTAGTTCACCCTAACGATGAATCAAAAGCAATATTTACATTACAGATAAACTTGGACTGAAATTTAATTTAACAGCTCGAGCGCTCATACGTGATGACTTTAAAATTAAGCTTCAAAAGATGAATACACTCCTAGGAACTTATCTGTAAATATATATATATTACGTTTATGTACACAAGCACCGTCTTTTGCACAAGTCTTGCCAGGAACACAATGCTTGGGCTATCGGGTCTTTTCCGTATTTCGTAAGGGCTTTATCGCTCTAATTGTCAGGTCTTTACCGCACTTTCATCAACTGTGACGGACTTGTCAGAATCTTCTTACGGTATTATAACTGCGCCTGCTAAAATTCATTAATATTAAATTATAAACTTCCCTTAACAAACCCACCATAATTATAATAATTATATAAATAATCAGGATTAATTAAACTAACGACATACACGATAACAAAGTTTTCAACTCTGCCGTTTTCAACAAATTTATGAGAATTTTTAGATTTTTGTTCTTGTAAGCTAAAACTCCTTAATGGTCTCCAGTTCTTTATAAAGCTAAATAATAACCATATCCTGTACTAATACATTTATATTCATTCCTGCCTGCATGTCACCTTATCAACAGTTGTGTGCCATTCCCCAACGCTGCAATACCTATTGAGCATACTATTACTACATTCCACAGGGTTGCTGTATATAGTGTTTAGCTTCGTATTCCTTCCTCCATTACGGTAAAGTACAGTGAATTTGTATGAGTATAACTATGTTAAAGCAACTGAAACCACATCCAGACGCTTTGACGTAACTTTTACATAACTTTAACACCACTGGATCCAACATTACGTGAAACCACTAGATCCTACATAACTTTAATTCATATTCTGCCTTCACTATTCAGCCTTGCCAAATTTGCATTGTGAAATTTTACTAGTTTTATTTTAATTCTGGTTCAACAATTTTAGTGTTTACCCTACTCTTCAGTAATGCCATACACAGCAAAGTAAACTATGACAATCTCACCTTAAAACACCTAGTTAAAACATTAATATTCACTTGTTATACATGAATATACTATATCTACTTAAAATATTACAGTGTACACCACATATATCCCGGCAAAATACCACATACTATTCTCTAAATCAATATAAATCTTATTGCTAAATCCTTAAACCTATCTTCACTTAGCTTCCTATATAATCATCAAAACCTTAATCTATCTTGCCTTTAGATCTCGAAAGGCACTTAAGCCTAGTTCTCCCTTAAAGTTCTCCTCTTTCTCCAGAATTCTCAAGCATAACTTCCCATAAACTTATTTCATTAAACCATGTGTTAAGAAAGACAATTCAATTAATTTGTCAGCAGCTTTGCTCTTCATCTACCAAGTCCTTCCTTAAACCTATCTCACCTTATCTTCTCAAACCTTGAATCAATCTCTGTTTGAATGCTGTTATTAAAGTTTGCTTTCCTTATGAGTAATGTCTTAATTCAACCCTGACAACACTTAACGTCTTTGCTGGCTAGTGATTATGTTTTGGTCTACTGGAGATTTCTGTTGTTTTTCCTTCTACTATGATATATTATTGTAAACCTTTTCTCTTGAACTGATGTTTTTATCTTAAACCCTGATGTTTTTATCTTGAACCCTGATGTTTTTATCTTGAACCCCTGATGTTCTCTCTTGAACCCCTGATGTTCTCTCTTGAACCCCTGATGTTCTCTCTTGAACCCCTGATGTTTTCCCTTGAATCCTGATGTTTTTCCATTATCCCTGATGTTTTTCGTATCTTGAACCCCTGATGTTTTTCCTTTGAATCATGATGTATTCTCTCGAACCGTGATATTTCTCCCCCCTTGAACTCTGGTGCATTCCCTTGAATCCTGATGTTAACCATTTAGCCTGATATTTCTTATCTTGAACCTTGATGTTTTCCCTTGATTTATGATGCTTTCGCTTAAACCCTGATGCTTTCTCTTGACCCAGATTTTTTCCTTAAACTCTGACGCTTTCTCTTGGACCCTGATGTTTTTCCTGGAATCCCGATGTTTTCCTTGGAACCCTGATGTTTTTCTCTTGAACTCTGATACATTCCCTTGAACCCTGATGTTTTCCCATTAACCCTCATGTTTCTTGAAACCTTGGTGTTTTCCCTTAAACTCTAATGCTTTCTCGTGAACCCTGATATTTTTCCTTGAACCCTGATGTTTTCCTTTGAACCCTGATGCTTTCCACTACATTGTAATATTTTTCTTTGAACTGCAATGTTTTCCATTGAACCCTCGTGTTTTTCACTGAACCTTATTTTTGTTCTTGGTTTCTGAAGTTTCCCGTTTATCTTAGATGTTTAGAACTGAATTCTGAAATATATATACTGTATATGAATAGACAAACTATTTTTTTTACTCTTATTACCACAGCATTACAAATCTCAGAATTGTATAATACTGTATTGCGATTCTCAGAATTATATTTTCATGTTTTGTTTATTATCTTGATTACATGAACTGGTCATAAAACACACACCATCGACTGACATACACACCCAAAGAAGGTTGCAAAGAACGCTGTGTTTAATACAATCCTTTACAGTATATTTAAGAGATTTTTGGCACCATCTGATTAGTAGCATTGAATGAACCGTCAGTAATCTTATAGACTGAGTGACGAGTCTAAATGTATTTATTCTACAGTGCAATACGTCTGGGTTGGATACGCTTACGTGGGGACGGACAGTTAGTGTATGAGTGGTTGCTGAACGTGTCTGCCTTGAAGGGGCCTACATGGGGAATGAACAGCTAGGGTGGTAACCCCTAATCTGCCTTGAAGAAGCCTACATGGGGAATGAACAGCTAGGGTGGTAACCCCTAATCTGCCTTGAAGAAGCCTACATGGGGAATGAACAAATAGGGTAGTAACCCCCTAATCTGCCTTGAAGAAGCCTACATAGATTCAAACACCCACCCAGTGGGCACAGTATACAAGAGCAACGCCAATTCAACGTCGATTCAACATTGAATTAACGTTAATAACGTTGATTCAAGGTTAAATCAACGACGCCCCATCTTGGGTACTATACCCACTGGCCAGGATGTGGGTGATTGTGTTTAGCGCTATCGAGTAATTTCTTGCTTAGCATCAGGAGGAGGATAAAGCGGCGTCTTCTCCAAGCATCGGGAGCCATTGCTTAAACTTAATGGGGATTTGTTAATGCAGTATAATAATTCCTGGTGATTGTCTGGTGGTTTATCCAACCGTAAAGCATGCAAGCTTCGAGCTGTGCTAACTGTGAAAATACAACATACAATAGGTGCATCAGAGAAACATACAGTACCCAGCAAACACATTTACACATAAAAAATAAAAGATATAACTCCTAAAAGCAAAGGTTAACTGAATTTAAACTGTGAACAACTTTTACACTATACTGTGTATACCAACATGTGCAAAATATATAATATTTGACTTAGCTATTGTAGAAAAACGGTTATGTGAAACCAAACAACTTAAAATACTGTGGTAACTGTGCATATTAGTGGCCTTGGCTTATATGAAACAGAATAATGATAGTGTAAACAGGTTGCACTGAACAAAACAGGTACAGTATCTCTATCTATCTCTCTCTCTCTCTCTCTCTCTCTCTCTGCTCTAAATCACATTATTAACAAGTCCTCTGCAATTCATGGATGGAAACCGGAGGATTTAGGTACACATATATATCCATTAAAACTTTCCACACTATATACAAAAGTTAAATACTTTGATAGACCCGTAGATTTGGCTAGATGTATTTACGCCACAAACACATTGTCATTGCTACTTTCGCTTACGTGGGTGGTTCCAAAGTAGTTGAACAATTCGATTACTATTTCTTACAAGCCAAGCTCCAGGGTGAAAGAAAGCCAAGTGCAGTCTTTCATATGCAATGTATAATAGATCTAAACTCTTGCTCAGACTCCTAACCACTATTGTCATGCTTCATAAGTTTACGAGTTTCCTT
This sequence comes from Procambarus clarkii, assembly GCF_040958095.1. Classification (NCBI taxonomy): domain Eukaryota; kingdom Metazoa; phylum Arthropoda; class Malacostraca; order Decapoda; family Cambaridae; genus Procambarus; species Procambarus clarkii. Next base: position 11,803,143 of record NC_091200.1, on the reverse strand, counting down.
CTCAAGAATAACTCATCCTACCAAAATTTGGAGAAGCCTCATTTTTAACAAATAGAAATGACCACAAAGCTTTGATTGGGGAACGAGATGAGAATGTACTCTTACTGTCTGGTGGGTTATTGCTTGTATAAGGATTTGGTACAGTATAAGACCTTCATATATGGGTGGTGAACGTATAAGACCATATATAATGATGGACTATTAACTATCACATGGTGGTTGACTAATAATATCTGGTTTTTGGGTGTTTAAGACTATAACAAAAAACTAAAGGAGAGCTCTTATTGGCGAAGGAAAAAATGATTCTTAGATATTAGTCTGGTTTTATTATTTTATCAACCAAGTAAATAATTAGACTAATGGAATGACGGGAGTATCAGCAAGATTCACAACAAAATTACCGTTTACTACTTAAAAGGACTACAGATGACAAACAAAGCAGTGGCTAAGTAAACTGAGACATACTGCCACGAAACCTATATAACAAACAGAATGACTAATACGACATCACGGTAAGTCTCGTCATTGGTCACTTGCTTGTACTCGCCAATGACATCAGTACTCGTCGATGATGTCACAGTAGACTACTTGCCATTGGCCACTAGCTTGTACTCGCCAACGACATCACGGTGAGCCTCGCCATTGGTTACTCGCTTGTACTCACCAATGACATCACCACCGGATGTCAAACCAGTCACGGATTAATAGAGGTTAATCTTACTCTAATGCATAGTAATAAAACACTTGCTGCAAGTATGAGGTTCAATGAATAAGGACAAAAAGCATAATTATAAATGCTTCATTAATTATGCAGCTCCATGTAGCAAGGGTGAAGAGTTTCAGGTAAATATGAAAGGAGGAAGACTGACACAAATAACAATATTCACAATTCACTTTGATAACACAAATTGGTGACCAGATTGTGATTTTGTTTTCAAAATTGGGAAGAATAAATGACGGAAGATCTGATTACATCTTGCCAAAGTTATCATAAATTCTTTTCAATTCTGAAAATAAACCAAATTAAAAAGAAATGAAATGAATAAATTTAAAGATAAGATAATATCATTAAAGTTGACTCCGAATATCGAATGTAAGTTACTGGTAAAGGGTAATATAGATTTCCTAGTATACAACGAAAGAATATTAGGCTACATTCAACTTTTCACACAGGAACAACTTTCAACTGGCAACAATTCTACGTACCAAAAAGATCACTGAAGTAATTTTAAAAGATATGAATGATGCAACTGATACGTGTCCATTCGTCCATAACACATTATACTTGTGGTTAGGATATATGGGTGTGTATTTCAGCCGATTGAGTGAGCACACAAACAAATCCTACATTTATCATAGTGTAAAATTGTCTCGGTGAATATTCAGTTTCATGGTCATTCAAGAAAAATTACCGTATCATGTTTCGCTATAACTGTAATTTATCATTCGGAAGTGTATCTCAAGAATTATTGAGGATTATTCGTACATAATAGCACTTCATATAATCGTTATCATTTTTATATTTGTTTCTAGAGGAGAGTTTCTATCAGGAATAAGGTTCGTGATATTCCTCCTAGCTGCCGATCCCGCTTTCTGTCGATACTACGAAAATGAAAGCTATTCATAATTCGTGCTGGTTTCCCATGATATTGACATTGTATATAATGTGTGCGTGTGGGGAAGGGGTTGTGGGTGATACAGTATAATGTAATGCAGGTTAGTGATGTTTTCATGAGGTGTGTTGAGTTTGTATCGTGTTATCTTTATACAGTGTGGTATAGTTTTATCTTCGATGTGGCGAGGTGGGAATAAGAATGGTTTCCCAGGGACACTTCTCCGCTTCTTATCATGCTCTCTCACCTTATCATTCCTTTACCACACTCTCTCACCTAATCATTCCATCTCACAATTTTTATTCTAACCGTACGTCACCTCATGAATTTCATATGTATTTGTTTTCTTTTGGTGTGTGTAATGCCACTTTTCTCATGTTTCATTACGTAATACTTGACAATCAAATTTATCCAGCCATTCAATTTACATATACTGTACTGTAAATAATGTATATACAGACCTCTGGAATCTCACGAACAGAAATCAATGCACTACTAAGCTGAATAAAGCAGAGGTCCGAACCATTAGAATGATGATTATATTCGGTTGCAATGAAAAATAATGTTTGTATTTCAGTTGCATGAGCCAGAAATAATTTAAATCCACTGGCCTGGATTCCAGCAAAAAAAATAAAAGTGCACAAAAGTTTGTTTTATAATTTGAAATAATATTTTTAATATGTAGTTTCTTATAAACTAGTGGAAAAATATTAGTTTGATGCCAGGTTTCTCAATAGTCCATTTCATGGTTTGGTCCTCTGTCTTTGTTCTAGATGTTCTTTTTCTCACGTCTGAATGTTTTTGTCTTGCTCGTTTTATGTATAATGTATGGACACACATTGTCCTATCTTTTTACCTTTTTCTTAATCCTCTATTTGTCATATATACCTATCTTTCTCTCTTCTCTCTCTCACACACACACACACACACACACACCTCTTCCCCATGCAAACACCATTCACATTTAAAAAAAAATAATAACCAAGATTATAATGATGGGACACCACAAAATTTGCGCTACTTCTGTAACTACACTTGGACAATTACACACCCTTCCACCAACTTGTTCTCTCCCACCCACCCTCTCGTTCTCCTCCACCCACCAACTCGTTCTCTCCCACCGACTCATTCCGTCCCACCCTCTCGTTCCCTCCCACCCTCTCATTCCTTCCCACCCATTCGTTCCCTCTCACCGACTCATTCTCTCCCACCGACTTGTTCTCTTCCCACCCTCTCGTTCTCTCCCACCCTCTCGTTCTCTCCCACCCTCTCGTTCCCTCTGACTCGTTCCCTCTCTCCGACTCGTTCCCTCTCTCCGACTCGTTCCCTCTCACCGACTCGTTCCCTCTCACCGACTCGTTCCCTCTCACCGACTCGTTCTCTCCCACCGACTTGTTCTCTCCCACCCACCCACTCGTTCTCTCCCACCCACCCACTCGTTCTCTCCCACCCACCCACTCGTTCTCTCCCACCCACCCTCTCGTTCTCTCCCACCCTCTCGTTCCCTCTGACTCGTTCCCTCTCTCCGACTCGTTCCCTCTCTCCGACTCGTTCCCTCTCTCCGACTCGTTCCCTCTCTCCGACTCGTTCCCTCTCTCCGACTCGTTCCCTCCCACCGACTTGTTCTCTCCCACCCACCCACTCGTTCTCTCCCACCCACCCACTCGTTCTCTCCCACCCACCCACTCGTTCTCTCCCACCCATTCTCCTGTGTTCGTCCCGGGCTTGAAAATCTGACGACTAATAATTCATTTCATTTATCACCTACAATGTTTTTTTTTTTTGGTTTTTCTTTGTCTCACTGTTATAGTTTATTAGGATTTTATCAGTCATTTATGCTTTGTTTTTGTATTTTTAGAGAAAAAAATATTTTTTAGAAAATGCTAAACTTGACTTCCACCGTTAGAACAAAGACGACCTCTGTTGGAATGAAAAGCAGGGAATAGTGCCAGCTGGCTGGGAACCCTCTTAACGATTATGCATATATAATTTGTTTTCATTTGGTTCAAAAGAACTGCTTGTGGGTCTTTGATATTTTTGTTGGTGTCAACAGGTATGTGAGGTTACGGTGATAGGTTTTTGCGGTGTTAGTTATTTGAATAAAGGTGAATGGTTAAAATGGAAGGTTTGATAATACGGTGTGAGGGCTCTTGCCGCTCTGGTCTGGCAACTCTTAAAGCTGAGCCAAGCGTTTGCAGTCCATGAACCACACTGCAGCTCTCAACCTCTCCGCAGCATATTAAGCATGCCCCTTACAATTCCCCCTCTCCTTTGTTCCTACCTCTTCTCTCCCTCTGCCTCTTTCCATTTTCTCCTAGTGCTTCTATTGCTGATGTTCGCTATTCATGTCACACTGTGCTTCAGAGGCTCTTGCTCCCCAGTGCAAGTAACAGGATTGTATTAAACCCTTTTGCTTAGCCCTCTCGCTGCCCTTTCTGGCCAGTAATGATGTTTTATCACACCATACATTGATGTTTTCCTCTCCTTGAACTACTTGTTAATCTTAATCAATTCTATTTACAATCATTTTAGACATTCTCAAGGATAAACATGAATTAAGATCAATGATAATAATACAAACTTTGAAGACGTCAACCCTATTCACTTCCCTTGATTAGTTTAACTGAGCAACAGTGGCAGCCCAAGTACCTCACACCAGCACACTATCCTATTCCTTTATCAACTGCGCCCATGACCACAAGAAACCACTTGAACAGAACTTTGCAGTGGCGTAGAAGTAAACACCGAAATTCAAGAGTATTGCGAGGTATGTGAACACGAGACGTGGTAGTGTGTGGGATTGTGAGATCTTTGTCCCGAGTGCTATCCTCGAAATACTCCCTAATTTTGATGATAAGTTGTGTATTAAAGGGAAAGAAGGAAATGAGGAAAAGATTAAATGCAAGATTAAATGCAGAGAGCCTATATGTACCCCTTTTTCCTTTGCGTCTTTTAATTTCTCATTTCTTTAATTCTCTCTTCATATATTCAGCACTTTTAACCAAATTTCACTCTTCCTTCCTTGATAGGATTTCCCCTTCTCTTATATTCTCTCTAGAGCCATCTCTCTCCATTTCTCTTGGGCGCCTTTCTTTCGTCTCTTTAAGGCTCTCCCTGTCTCCCTCTCTAGGAGGGCCCTCCCCTCTCTAGGATCTTCTCCCTCTCTTCTCTAAGATCTTCCCTCCTCTTTAGGGCCCTTCCCCTCTCCACTCCTCTCCTCTCTAGGGCCCTCCCCCTTTCCTCTCTCTAGGGGCCCTCCCCCCTCTCCTCTCTAGGGGCCCTTCCCCTCTCCTCGCTAGGGGCCCTTCCCCTCTCCTCTCTAGGGGCCTTCCCCCTCTCCTCTCTAGGGGCCCTTCCCCTCTCCTCTCTAGGGGCCCTTCCCCTCTCTAGAGCCCACCCCCCTCTGCTCTCTATGACATTGTCTCCTCTGTAGGGTCCACTCCCTCTCCATCACCACCTCCTTCCCGCCCCGATTGGCACCTCTCTCTGCTTTAGGCTCGAAGATTTGTATAAATGGAAGTAGACAATTGTAAAACTAATGAAGTAATAAAAGGAATTAGAAAGGTAAATGTAAAAAGTTGAAAAGAAAAATAGTTTTCTGGAATAAAACAGTCCTTATAGAAAGTTACCGAAGTAAACTTCACCGATAAACATTCCTTTATAAATAATACCTTTAGAAATTCTTGGGGAAAGGGACAGCTTTAGGAATTCTCCCAGGCCAATGGGCGGAGGGACATGAATAGTTTTGTAAGGCTTGGACTAAAAAGGAGCTGATAAGAGATATATTGTAAGATGTCGAGTTCAGGGAACTGGAGAAAACTGTTCTAAGCAGTGGAGTGGAGGGGTCAAGCAAAGAATTGTTCTGTGCTCTTGAGAGCAGAACAGAACTGTATGTGGAGGGAAATTATATATATATATATATATATATATATATATATATATATATATATATATATATATATATATATATATATATATATATATATATTTATATATATATATAATATTATATAATAATTTCGTTGAAAACGACAAAGTTTTAGATTTATGTTTCTGGCACGAATCATCTCGTTATTCCTTATGTTTTCCTTCACTGAAGCAGGAAGATTAAAAGTTAACTCTCCAGTGTTCATTTTTTATAAAATGAACATAAGAAAATGATAAATGATAAAATGAACTTTGGAGAGTTAATTTTTAATCTTCCTGCTTCAGTGAAGAAAAACATAAGGAATATCGAGAAGATTCGTGCCAGAATCATGAATCTAAAACTTTGTCGTTTTCAACGAAATTTATATATATATATATATATATATATATATATATTTAATATAATATAAAATACAGTGGCATTGCTGATCTTATACTGTAAGGTTTCTATGCTATTTTCTTAATATCTATAATATCAGTATTAAGAGGAATCAAGTTTCCAAATTTATGGTAAAGAAATTCTAGTAATTACAAAATTATTTATTTACTACAACGTTTCATTCCTCTCTGGAACATCTTTAAATAACGAATGAATACATTAGGTACAATTTAGGATTAAATTCACAGGTGAGAGAGTCGAAGGAGTATGGGGTGAAGTGATGGGGTCGGAGAAGTATGGGGGGCAATCAAACATAAGGAAAGGATGAGGTAAGGACAACGGGATAGGACCAATCAAACATAGGGAAAGGATGAGGTAAGGACAACGGGATAGGCCCAATCAAACATTGGGTAAAATTCCAGTACTCTCGGTGGACGGGAGACCTTGGTAGAGATGTTGTCATTATCCAGTGATGTGTGGCGAGATCTGGGTCTTAGTGTCGGTAGGGAAGCGATGTCGTTATTCTATATAGTTAAGGTGGGTCTTTTTTCTCTTATAAGTTTGGCTTCCAGGATTTGCAATCTTCTTCTTTGGTCTGTGGAAGATTCCAGGATTTGTGTATTATTTACTATCATGTTCCTAGTGTCATATTATGCTCATTAATGAACATATGACACTAGGAATATGCTAGTATTCAAGAATAATACAAAATTCAAGTAATCTGTCGTTGCTCAGAGATTGCAAATCCTGGAAGCCAAACTTATAAGAGAAAAAAGACCCACCTTAACTATATAGAATAACGACATCGCTTCCCTACCGACACTAAGACCCAGATCTCGCCACACATCACTGGATAATGACAACATCTCTACCAAGGTCTCCCGCCCACCGAGAGTACTGGAATTTTACCCAATGTTTGATTGGTCCTATCCCGTTGTCCTTACCTCATCCTTTCCCTATGTTTGATTGCCCCCCATACTTCTCCGACCCCATCACTTCACCCCATACTCCTTCGACTCTCTCACCTGTGAATTTAACCCCAAACTGTACCTAATGTATTCATTCTTTATTTCAAGATGTTCCAGAGAGGAATGAAACGTTGAAGCAAATAAATACTTCAATAATTACTAGTTTCTTTACCGTGAATTTTGGTAACTTGACTGCTTTTCTTGATAATGATACTGAGAGAATAGAAGCATAGAAAGCTTACACTACAACATCACCAATGTGGTTATATTTACCCAAACATGTTTCAAGGAATTTGTTGTAATGAAGCTGGTTTAGCTTTTACAGTTATTTTATAGGAGGTAATTTGGGTTTGGTCCCTTTTTTCCTGGATGGAGATACTGCCTCACTATCAGCAAGCTGTTTAGCAGCGCGACACCACCAGTCATCCTCTCACACAGTCTCCTCAATGCATTACTTGAATGAATCTCCATGTAAAGGAAAGTGACATTAAAAACACTAGCCTAGCTACACAGAAAAAAATTAACAATCGGTCAAAAAGGTAAAAAAAATAAAAAATATAAAGTATAAAAGGACGATAGGTTATCTAGTAGTTTGATTTTTGCAACTTCTGGAAGAATCGAATATTTGTAGCAGAAAACTGTGGCAGGAAGGCTGTCTCAAGTCTGTGACTGACAGGCTGCCCCACGTCTGTGACTGACAGGCTGTCTCAAGTCTGTGACTGACAGGCTGCCCCACGTCTGTGACTGACAGGCTGTCTCAAGTCTGTGACTGACAGGCTGTCGCACGTCTGTGACTGACAGCCTGCCCCACGTCTGTGACTGACAGGCTGCCCCACGTCTGTGACTGACAGGCTGCCCCACGTCTGTGACTGACAGGCTGCCCCACGTCTGTGACTGACAGGCTGCCCCACGTCTGTGACTGACAGCCTGCCCCACGTCTGTGACTGACAGCCTGCCCCACGTCTGTGACTCGCACATATGTGACTGACAGGCCGTCTCACGTCTGTGACTGACAGGCTGCCCCACGTCCGTGACCGACAGCCTACCCCACGTCTGTGACCGACAGCCTACCCCACGTCTGTGACCGACAGCCTGCCCCACGTCTGTGACTGACAGCCTACCCCACGTCTGTGACCGACAGCCTACCCCGTGTCTGTGACCGACAGCCTGCCCCACGTCTGTGACTGACAGCCTGTCCCACGTCTGTGACTGACAGCCTGCCCCACGTCTGCGACTGACAGGCTGTCCCCTCCCCCCACTCATCTGTGACTATGTTAAAAAATTAAACTCAACTTTCATATCTTCTGAAACTTTAACTACTAAACTTCTTTCAGAAACTGGTAACCTATGGCAATAATCGATACACAGCACAAAACTAATCTTTGAGAAAGGGCTAATTTGTTCCCTATCCGGGCACTAGCCTGACCACTGATACCTTTGCTGATAAGAACCACTTCTATACGATTATGTTACATATTCCAAATTCCTACACAAGCCAGCAGCATCAAACACCAATCTTATTGTGGATTTCAACAATTGACAGTATGGCCAGCGAGAGGGCAAGGATAACTTTCCACCTTAGTTTCTCTTTCTTGTCATTCAAACTCTCTTCCATCCGTTCAGGAATCTTATCAATAATACTGATATCATGTACGGTACATCTACAATGTGGCGCATAACTTACACATTTGACCTTCACATGGTAAATGGCCCAAATAGACCCTCTTCCGTCACTAATTTTTACATCCATCATGAGAGCAGTGGAAAATGCAGCGACCTAATTTAAAGTAGCTTAGCTCCGAAAGGCTGGACATTATTTTTAATCTTTGACAAATTGTTAGCTTAACACACTACATTTCTCAATGGTTCTCCTTTCAGAGGCGTCTTTGTGCTAATTTCTATCTCTCTCATTCTCCTTGATCTTGTTTTCCTTAACAGCAGTTGCAGTCTTTTTTTTTTTGTATATCACTAAAGTCAACGTGACAAATATCATTCCGAGAAGAATAGCATTTAAGCTTTTTAAAAATTAACAAAAACAATTGCTATCCTACTCTACACAGTCTAGCCGATTCTACCATAAAACATTATTTTTAACCAAGAGATCTAATTCTCTCTCTTTCCTAAAGCTACACCAGCATCGATAGGCCCAAGACTTTGTTTCATAAAGACTTATTTTCCTAGAGACATGGAGGCAATAAGACTTACTGAAAGAGTACCTAAGGCCTATGATGCTGGTTATCTGAGTGGCATGGTGTGTGTGTGAACTCTAGTTGTGCTTGCGGGGGTTGAGCTTTGGCTCTTTGGTCCCGCCTCTCAACTGTCAATCAACTGGTGAAAAGAGTGTGTGCGGGTGTGTGTGTGTGTACTCATCTATTTGTGTCTGCAGGATCGAGCTTTAGCTCTTGAACCCCGCTTTTCTAGCCGTTGGCTGTCTAATGCAATGGCTCCTGGCCTATTTCCCTGTCATACCTGCTTTTAAAGTTATGAATGGCGTTAGCCTCTACAATCTGCTCCTTTTGGTCATTCCATTTATTCACTACCCTTATGCTAAAAGAAAACTTTCTAATATCTCTAACACATCTGAGTCTCAAGCTTCCATCCGTGCCCCTTTGTTATTCATTGTAAACATTTCCACCTTGTCAATCCCTCTAAGTATTTTATACGTCTGTAACATGTCCCTCCTCCTTTCTAACGTCGTTAGGTTTAGTTCCTTCAGTGTCTTTGTACCTCATCTCTCGCAGCTCCTGGACGAGTCTCGTTGCAAACTTCTGTTGTATTATTCGCATATATCAAATTATTGTTAATATTTTAATTTTTGGGAGCTATATTTTGTTCATTGTGTCAACAATATTTAAATGATTTTTAATAAACATAATTTGACATGGCTATTATTTAACTTTTAAAATAAATCATGAACCAAACAATTGCCAACCTAAAAGATTTCCTACATATAAAAGTGAAGAGCGTGATATTACGTTCCCGGATCTTCCACACACAGTACTATCTCATACTTTTATCATACAATTATTTTAACAGAAAAAAAGAACCGCGGGCAGATCCCTCCGGAAAATATTCCTAATTTTTAGTGCAAACTCCATCCCTTTATTTACTGATTTTCAGATTATCATGCTTACCTAAACCTGCCCTAATATACACATCATATATGAAATTAAACATTTTATAAAATGAATATTCTTTCCATCAAGTCATTCATTGCCTCTTTGTAAACAAAATTCTTATTTCTAAGCTTCAATCTCTGTTATTAAAATACAAGTTATATATTTATATAATTACCCAACCAATCCAAAATACACACGAAACTAAATCTCTCATATCCAAGGAGCCTTGTGTCCACCTATACATGCCAAGCTCTTTACGCAAGTCTCCATATACCAAGCTGGCCTGAATGGTATATGTGGCCACATATGTATTAGTGTTGTTTCTCTACGTTATTTTGTGGGGTTTACTAGACATTCCTAACACGTCAAATTCTTGTTGTCCTTTATGACTTATCACTGTAGGTACCAGCTCGAGTTAACACTCCTAATAGCCGACTTACGACCTCGATGTAGTAGGAAAGTACATGTTTGTTGGACAAGGCCAGTTCTTTAGGTGTTTGTTAATGCAATGAGTTCATGCACATTGCCTGATTTATATTTCGGAAATGTGAGCTTAATGTACAATGGCCAAGAGATGGTTTATCAGCTTGTTGTGACATGTGCGGGGTGTGGAGTGGGCTGTCACTTGACTGTTTGGTGTGGAAGGTTTATAAAATTAAGCCACATTGTTCGTACGTTTCGATTTATCTATCGTTTATCACTAAATGTGAATAGGCTTTTCTCTAACTCAGTCTCACCCATCACGGAGCAGTTTTTGTGCTGAGGGTTTTAATGGTGTTTTGTTTTTAATTAATATTTATGCCTTTGTTCTTCTCTACAAAAGTTGAGTTTTATTGCACTGGTTTTGGGAGAGTTATTGAATAATATGATGGAATATAGTCTTTTTTTTTTACTTTCTAAAATTAATATCTTTGACATTAGTCAAACTTGTATTAGACTTTAATATGAATTTTGTGGAATGTTCTCAACGCTGCTCCTTCGTCCGCTTAATTTTTTTTTTTGTAACAAAGCTAAACTTCTAGACCAGTTCCTGCTTGGTTTATACCCTACTTTAATTTTTTGTATTACAAATTTAACTTCAAAGCCGTTCTGAAACTAATTTGAATTCATTTTAAAATTATATTAACAATCAACCAGTCTATCACCTTGAAAATAAATCACTAGCCACAAAAATTAAGTATACACTACACACAGTTAAGATACAATCACATACAGAGTAACATTGGTGGGGACAAGAGTCGCACTCTTGACACCCAGACATTCCTGTCTTTTAACGGTTTGGTTCTGTCTCAATTTAATTTCATATCGTCTGTATCTATCTCTGTAACCAGTAAATCAAGTGACGCAATGACAAAAGGATTTTAAGCTTAATTGCATCTTTCAGTACAGTACATACTTGTGTCAAGGTACCCACTGTCTTTAATATAAAAGTAAGTGTTGTAGAGTTTATTAATGTTTTTGTCACACACTTCACAAATATGAGTTCGAAACAAACACAAATTGCCTTCTTCATAACGTTAAAAAATAATATGGGCGCCATATTTAATCTCAAAGAGAATTGTTGTGTAGTATCGCTATTGATGTAATGAACTGGTTGGCATTGAGTTTTGAGGTTGTCGGCAACCAAACGCCTCGAGACTTGTCAATACCTGGTTGTCAGTCACACACCTGGTTGTCAACCACCAATACCCAAATTTTATCACCCTTCGTGAAGTACTACACACCATCTACACTTCTCATCCACAACAACTCGTCCAAAATATTTCTTTGGTTTCAAAAGCATCTACAAAAAAAAACTGCCGTTAAAATTTATTAAATTATTGTTCACTATTCTGGATTAATAAGTCGCGCAAATTTTGAATATTCCTAGTAACTGTACTTTGCTATTAACTAATGATTCGTTACACTATTTGAATTCCATTGAAACAAAGAAGAAGACTATACAGTACATGCAATATCATAACTACAATACATCAATCAAAACTCCATTTTCCTATCAGTCCTCAGTACGGTACGGTTTAAGAAAAATAAGCGTACACAAAAAAAATAAATACATAACTAAAAACGAGAACCAGACACTAACTAAAATAGATCCTAGCATAATTATCGTCTAAGGCAGCAGCAGCAGCAGCAGCAGCAGCAGCAGCAGCATGTAAAACGTGTGTTAATTAACATGTTCCTTAATTAAACCTATCTCTCTTCGCCTGGGGCCAGCGCTTGATATTTCCACCTTCTAGTGTTACAATATGGCGACTATTTTTTTAACATGTTAAAACATTTTTAGAAGCAATGCGTTGAGTTGTTGATAAACATTTCAATAGGAAGAATATGATTAACATTAAAAAATGACTGTATATATTAAATCTATTGATGGTTAAGAAGGAAATGTATATGATATTCAACACGAGTTAACCTCACGTTTTGCTTATAGGCTAAACAACATACACTGGTGAAAGAGCATGTGTCAGTAGTGCTCATCATAAATGTCCCAGAAGTATTCATCATATATCCCAGAAGTGTTCATCATACATATATCCCAGAAGTGTTCATCATATATCCCAGAAGTGTTCATCATACATATATCCCAGAAGTGTTCATCATCAATCCCAGAAATGTTCATTATACATGTGCCCCAGAAGTGTTCATCATACAAGTCCCACAAGTGTTCATAAAACATGTGTCCCAGACGTGTTCATCATACGTGTCTCACAGAAGTGTTCATCATATGTCCCAGAAATGTTTATCATACGTGTGACTAATGTACCTAAAAGGAAACAAACTGTAACCAAAACTGTATTATTTGCTACAGTATATAGTTTAGGGCGCCTGGTTCGAGTATGAATAAAACAGAGAAGAAGTGCGCCTGACAAGGGTTAGCAAGAGAGGAGTGGTCGGTGGGCCGGCTGGTGATTGACACTAGAAGGTGGTCGTATCTTAGAAGGTGGTAATATCTTATTTAAACTCTTAAAAACTATAAATCTAGAAAGAACAAGCTGCATTATTAAAGCTACGTAAATTAAAAAACTAGGGGGGTGATAAGTCTTATAAGCTATGTAAATTCAAATTAGAGAATTTAAAATATATCCTTAAGTCTAATTTTTTGTGTGGCAGCCTAAGTAAGCGATTATTAGTCATACAATGCTGCGAAAGAAGATTAATTTTGTTTCTTAAATGAAGCTTATTTCTCAGCATCTGACGCGTTATTGCTTACTATGCCTTTTGCTTTATTGTGACACAATATACAATAAAATATGAATAGAATACTTGTAAAGGACTTTGAACCACAAACACTTATCGACAAAGTTATTGGAAAAAATTATTGAATCTGCAGAAACGAATAAGGAAGGCAAGTTCAAAAGTTGATAGGCCGTGTCACAAGAAGAGGCAGCCAGGACGCAAATTCGGATTTAACATTTAATAGCAATTCATGTAGTACGAGTCATTAAATCACTAACTTGTGCTTCAAGGAATGTGGTTCAAAGTCCAGTTGCTCGGCAAAGAAGAAAAACAATCACCTGCTCGATTCCTGTCACTCACAGCCACGTACACCATCAAAATATACAAAGTTTAAAATAGGCTTTCTCAACACAATTTCGATCCAAACAGGTGGTATGTATGTATGTATCCCATCATTATGTTCCCAGATACTGTAGTACTCCACATCATGTCTACTTTTTCCTTTCCTATGCTTCAAAATTGCTTTAAGGAGATTTTAACTTTTTAGCTCCATTCGCTGACACATTTGTCCCTTGTCAGTAGCACAAGTGCATGACTAGAAAGTAAGGATATAATTTTTGATATGTTTTGTTTGCGTTGCAATATTTATATTAAAAAAAAGTTTTTGTAACCCTTAAAGATCTCTGCTAAGTTTATCCATACTGTAGTTATCTTCGAAACTTTTCAAATACGAACACGAACATTAAACTTATGCACTCCAGCATCCACGCAGAAACTTCATCCAGCATTAAAGAAAAACGGAACTAGATAATAGTAAACCTACTAGCACCTACGATTTACGGGAGTGACTTAAATAAAAGTTTATATTGTGAGGTCAGAGTCGCCACGAAGTCTCTCTCCCAGTAAATTGTAGCAAAAGGACAAGGCTTCGAACTCCTCTTCGCTTGCACAGACTTACACATTATATACATAAAAATAAAAAAGTTAGCACAATGTGTCCAGAGACTCGTTAAGGAAATGGTGGTGAAAACACAAAAAGAGGCCGGGAACAACCCAGAAATAAGTCACTGGGTTCTTCCTAGCAACTTGTGGCGAGCAAAGAGGGAATGCATGTAGGCTACGAGCTCTCTACAACAGTCATCTAAAGTAGTTAAGCATATAAATCAAAGTTGTGGCACTAACTTCGCTAGTTTTGGTTCCAGGCCATGTTACAACGCAGTCATACGGACCGTCAAGATTTTGTGCGAGGACGCTTGTTTGTTGCGCTTCAGAATGTGCGTTTTGGTCATCACTTGGGAGGCGCCTCCCAGAGACCCTCGTGAGGCTCACCCACACACTCAACATTCACTTGCACCATCCTCAAACGCCCCGCACATGCACTCGTTCCAGCTCACACACTCGAGACACTATCCTGAAGTTGGAATACGATTTTGACGACAGGGAAATATAAATATTTCCAACAAAATGGTAGTAAATATATTTAGCTCGAAGACAAGCCTAGCATCATCTTCAGAATAGTTCCAAGGGGGTATTTGCTGGTAAGAAGAAGAGCGGCGAATGTATGGATGAAGCCTGTAGGTCAGAGTGTCTCTGGGACGCAGCCAGGTCATTCTAACACCATGGTCTAACTTCTGGTAAAATCTTACATTCAAAAAATGAGGTTTACTTAGCTTAACGAAGATTTAGAGGTACAGTATTTATCTATCGACTACAGAGCCTAAGTTGTTGGTCTTAAACGATAACTTAACTGCTAAACTTAAAACATAGCTTACATCTAGCTTAAGATTGGTTTCCGCAGCTGGGGTCTTAAAGTTTTCCATTTCCTTGATCGTCCACTGGCTATCTAGCAAATCTGTACTCCCATTTGTTCATTAATGGTAGATTCGTATACAAGTACAGGCTGGTCCCCCCAAAAACCAGTGTGAGGGTCGTTTCCAGTTCCTTTTTTCCGGGGGAGCAGCCTGTGACAAGGGTCTGGCCATTCACTCTCCCAAGTGAGCAAGTACTGACTCTACTACCCCAGGGCTATTATTACTTGTAATATTTATATGTCTAGCACTTAAAACTACTTTACGACTTTTTTTTCGTGACTCTCGCCATACTCCTTGATAAAGAAGGGTGTGAAGGCACGGTTTAATACTGATAAAACTCCATAAAGCAGTGGCCAACTTGACACGCATCCATATGCTCTCTTCCCTTAGTTAATAATTTGACACGAAACCGGAGATTTATTCTCATTTCTGTGGACGTTGATGTTTAAAAATACAAATAATAGTGCACCCCCCTTCACCCAACATCTAGTCTGATGTGTTATTATCCCTCAACTTTAATCTTAATCCTAATTGGTGCAAGCCATCTGTGAAACATAACTTTACATTTTCCCAAACTTAACGTGGCAAAGGAAAGCCTTCCACCACAGACTAACTTGATGAAGTACTAAACTTGCACCCCAATTTTATCTGAGACTGCAAACTTTCCACCCCTGTCTTATCTGATGTAGTACGAACCCCACCACACCCAACTTAATCAGACAGAACAAATCCAACTTTCCAGCCTAATGTAACAGTGCTAACCCTCCACCCCATCCTAATCTGTCTTAGTGCTAGCCCTCCACCCCATCCTAATCTGTCTTAGTGCTAACCCTCCACCCCATCCTAATCTTAGTGCTAACCCTCCACCCCATCCTAATCTGTCTTAGTGCTAACCCTCCACCCCATCCTAATCTGTCTTAGTGCTAGCCCTCCACCCCATCCTAATCTGTCAGTGCTAACCCTCCACCCCATCCTAATCTGTCTTAGTGCTAACCCTCCACCCCATCCTAATCTTAGTGCTAACCCTCCACCCCATCCTAATCTGTCTTAGTGCTAACCCTCCACCCCATCCTAATCTGTCTTAGTGCTAACCCTCCACCCCATCCTAATCTAACCCTCCACCCCCATCCTAATCTGTCTTAGTGCTAACCCTCCACCTCATCCTAATCTGTCTTAGTGCCAACCCTCCACCCCATCCTAATCTGTCTTAGTACTAACCCTCCACCCCATCCTAATCTGTCTCAGTGCCAACCCTCCAAGCCATCCTAATCTGTCAATGCTAACCCTCCACCCCATCCTAATCTTAGTGCCAACCCTCCACCCCATCCTAATCTGTCTTAGTACTAACCCTCCACCCCATCCTAATCTGTCTTAAGTGTTAACCCTCCACCCCATCCTAATCTGTCTTAGTGCCAACCCTCCAAGCCATCCTAATCTGTCAGTGCTAACTCTCCACCCCATCCTAATCTTAGTGCTAACCCTCCACCCCATCCTAATCTGTCTTAGTGCCAACCCTCCACCCCATCCTAATCTTAGTACTAACCCTCCACCCCATCCTAATCTGTCTTAAGTGTTAACCCTCCACCCCATCCTAATCTGTCTTAGTGCCAACCCTCCACCCAATCCTAAATTAGTGCTAACCCTCCACCCCATCCTAATCTGTCAATGCTAACCCTCCACCCCATCCTAATCTTAGTGCCAACCCTCCACCCCATCCTAATCTGTCTTAGTGCCAACCCTCCACCCCATCCTAATCTGTCTTAGTGCCAACCCTCCACCCCATCCTAATCTGTCAATGCTAACCCTCCACCCCATCCTAATCTTAGCGCCAACCCTCCACCCCATCCTAATCTGTCTTAGTGCCAACCCTCCACCCCATCCTAATCTGTCAATGCTAACCCTCCACCCCATCCTAATCTTAGTGCCAACCCTCCACCCCATCCTAATCTGTCAATGCTAACCCTCCACCCCATCCTAATCTTAGTGCCAACCCTCCACCCCATCCTAATCTGTCAATGCTAACCCTCTACCCCATCCTAATCTTAGTGCCAACCCTCCACCCCATCCTAATCTGTCAATGCTAACCCTCCACCCCATCCTAATCTTAGTACCAACCCTCCACCCCATCCTAATCTGTCAATGCTAACCCTCCACCCCATCCTAATCTTAGTGCCAACCCTCCATCCCATCCTAATCTGTCGTAGTGCTAAAGCCCTCCACCCAAACAAAATTAGACAGCAATAACCTTCCACACCAACCAAATGTGTATGATAACCCTCCATCCCAACCTATCTAAGAGTATTAAATTAACAAGCTCTTTCACCTCTGACTGATGTACTGATTACTATACTAACCGTCCACCCCACCATAATAACCCTCCACCCTACCCTAATCTGCCGTAGTACTAACCATCCACCCATCCCTAATATGACTAGTGTTAAGGCCTCACCTCTAACCCAATTTGAAGTAGTGCTAACCCTCCACCCCCAGCCTAATCAGTCCCCACCCCATCCTACTCACTCCTCCACCCCACACTAATCAATCCTTCCTCCCCGACCCTTATCATCCCTTCACCCTACCCTACCTTCTGACAAGTGCTAGCCATACACCTTAACCTAATTACCCCCTCCTCCCCACCCTAATCAACCTTACGCAAAACCCTAAATCAGCTCTTCGCCCTACCCTAACCGGACGAGGGCTAACCCTTCACCCCACCTTAACCTGACGTAGTGCTGACCATCCACCCCTAATCTGACTAGTGTTAATTAAGGCCTCGCCTCTAACCCAATCTAATGTAGTGCTTACCCTCCACCCCACCCTAGTCAGTCATCTGTCTCATCCTAATCAACCCCATCCCACTCTAATCCCTCTTCCACCCCACCCTAATCTGACGATTGCTGACCATCCACCCCAGCCTAACCTGGCGAACGCTAACCATCCACCCTACCCTAATCAACTCTCCACCTCAGCCTAATCAGACGAGCGCCAACCATTTACAATCCTCCATCCATCCCAACCTAATCTGACAAGTGCTAACCATCCACCTCAGCCTAACCTGATGATTGTTAACCCTCCACCTCACCCTAATCCAATGAATGACACTAGCTTCCTTCCTTCCTTCCTTTCTTTTCCTCAGTTTAACATGTCAAATCCCGGTACCACGGTAACATTTCTTTGTGAAGCCGTTTATACTCTATGGAGATTTACAGGAAGTGTTCTGTTTCGGAATTTGTGAAGCGTTAGTATGAACTCCTGGTAGTAATGATTATACAACACTCCTTAATAATATCGAGAACTTTTGTTGATAATATTTGGTTATTATCATCATCATTTATAGTATCTAAATATTTTAGTAGTGTGTGTTTAAACTGTGATTGTTTTTGAATAACGCAAGTTTTCTATAGATGGTTTTTGAATGTTGTGTGTGCTGTGCAGTGTATATGGATGAATAGATGTATGTGTACACACATACACTACACAGTATGTGGGTATTACACAATTCACACCAGCAATGCAAAAAATTCTCGTCAGACGTGTACAAAATAAAATAAAAATAAAAGTCCACATTGTGCGTTACAATTGCGGAATATATAGCGAGAGTCACAAACACATTTTTGTTATATATATATATATATAATATATATTATATATATATATATTATATATTCAACAGTGGGAAATATATATAGTCTTTATAGGATAAACATCTCTCTTTGATGACAATGCCACAAGAGTCATTTGCATACTACAAAGGATAGGGAAATGAACCTCATGGTAGGTCATCGAAAGCATTAGACTCTCCGCTTAACATATATTTTTCCCAGGTACACGCTCTTATATTAAGATTAATGTTCTAACTTACTCCCATGATAGGCATTATTGAAGTCTGTTTATGTGTGTTTATATTCTAAAGTTAGCAAATCCTTAAGTACCCCGTTAGTCACTAGAAATATATCACTTCATATATATATATATATATATATATATATATATATATATATATATATATATATATATATTATATATATATATATATATATATATATATATATATATATATTATATATATATATTATATATATATATATTATATCAACATATATATATATATATATATATATATATATTATATCGTACATGATTAAGGTTTATACAGACACCTCCCATTTAAAATTATCTTCTGGCACATCACTTAACATATTTTCTACAACATTTTTCAATATACATATACTGTAAATAATTGTGTCAAAGAATCTAATAGTTATTTGAACAAAATGCAAACTTATGCTTATTTATTTCATCCCAAAAAATAAATCCATTCAAACTAATAATGTCCCTTCATTTCTGTTATTTATATGTTTTTTTTAAATTTCAATAGCTAGTACAGTAATATATCTGACGTTGCCATTCTTAAAATACAACATACACCCAACAGTTTAACCAACACTGATACTGAGCGTATAGGTTTACATTTGGGCAAATATCACTCGCTGATGTTGTATTTCTCTCTACACATCCTCAGCTTTGCCATCACAATATAATTATGGTACAAAATTTTACTAATCTTTAAGTTCGAGTATTTTAAAGGATAAAATGTCATATTTACTACTATACGGTATATAGATATCTTATTTAATTCGCCTTCATTTTTATCCAGGATTAGCTTGATCAATTTAGCTCTTAAAACCCCGTCCCCTCGCTAAATTTACATCATTGCCTCCCTCTATTTAATCATGTGTATGATTGATGACATCACGTGACTCTCAACTCTCAAATTTGCTATTATATACTGACCACAGCACGATGAGCAGCAGAACAAACTTATCTCAAGTTCTAAGATTAAACTTTATAGACTATATCCTTACTTAAACATCTATGTCATGGGTGTTTTTACACAGAGGACGTAGTTTGTGCTGGGTATCTACACTAAAGATGACAAAAGTATCTTATTAAGTGAAGAAAACAAAAAAGTGTTACAAACTGATCCCTTTTTGTATCATTTACCTCTTCATAACAATGGTCCACACTCAAGACTGGCCTCATTCTATGTGTACTTGTTCTTTCTTGACTTTAAACTTATGGCAAAGCAATCGAACTCATTAAGAATTAAATAAATCAAAACGCTACTTCATAATTTAAGATTATCTCCAGTCTGAGTTTTAAATTTAGAACTTTGGATATGCGTGTGTCCACTGAAAACCGCTGGGCCATTGGAGCTATAGTAGTAGCCTCTGGGGTAAGGGGAACAATCCACTACCTACTTTCATTTACTATTTTCCCTACCTAGTTTCACTTCCTTTATGTCTACCATTCAATTTGAGTCTTAACATAGCCTCATCCTTAACTATTAATCAAGGTTTAACTACTACTTATCTAAAAATAGGGCAAACTATCAAATATTAAATTATATACTTAAAATTTTCAAAATAAGCCGGGCAAGTTTTTCTTCCACACATTTTGTCATAATTTTCATATACAGAATAATGATCCTATTTTTCTACAACTTCTGGGTACAGTATTGAAATCTATAATCTTTGATAATTTGCACAGCAATGTATGAAAAGAAATTAATGTATTATAAACATTATACCGCACGCTCCATCCCACTGTAATGCTATTTCACTCTTCCTTTATCAGTCTTATATAACCTTACTAACGCTTAAGATAGAAGGACCGCAACACCCAGTAAATATCACAAATGTTTGAAATATATAAATACACAATTTGAATCCACGAACGGGTAGCCTGAACCGCATTCGGAAAATAAAGTCGATTCCGAGAGGCATGAACACTTTACCCAATGGAAAAACCGCATGAATCATATATACAGTATCTCTGAATGGCCACAGTGATAGATTCAGTCGATCGAATGTTTACTTATCCGATGAGCGGCTCAGTACTTGAGAATAAAACCCGCTGTTCTTCCCGGTGTCACTGCAGAAGGCGAAACTAGTTTTGTTGTTTAATTTAATTACCAATCAAAGTGAAATTTGTACATAGGTATTTTTTGGTTTTTAGTTTTAACTGGTTTATATTGGTGTTTCTCTAATCCAGGTTAGGATTTTTGTAGTGACGCCGGGTTATCTGCCTTATTCCTTAATTAAGGTACTGTTGCTATTATATATTTGTACTTGTAGGGACAAAACAGCAGCCTATCCCTCACATGTCACGCAAAATGAAAAGAAATTTGCTTTCAACCAGTCCACAACCCACTGTTGTATAGCCCACATAACCAGCGACGATCCTCTTGTGTAAACCTCTAACACGATCACTCACAACCTGTGCTGCTCTACCCACTGCCCCTCTCAACACACCTACAGCCACCCACTACTCCTCTTAGCACACTCGCTGCCTCTCAAAACTCACCTACTGCCCCTCAAGACACATCTACTGCTTATCACAATCCACCGTACCTCTCATAACCACCTACTGCCTTTCACAATTCACCCTGCCCCTCTCAACACCCACTGCCTGTTACAGTCCACCTTACTTCCTCTCAACACAACTGCTGCTTCCCCACAATCAATCTTGCTCCTCTCAACACACTGCTTCTCTCAATCCATCCTGCCCCCCCCCCCCAAAAAAAAAAATCCCCTTTCAACACAACCACCCACTGCCCCTCCCAAACCCCCCACTGCCACTCTCAATGCAACCACTGTGCCTCTTAACACATCCACTGCCGCTCACAATCCACCTTGTCCCTCTCTGCACACCCATAGTAACTCGACACACCCACTCTAAAAACACTCCTGCAGCTTGCACCGCATCCACTGCCC
The DNA here is from genome assembly GCF_040958095.1 of Procambarus clarkii. Taxonomy (NCBI): domain Eukaryota; kingdom Metazoa; phylum Arthropoda; class Malacostraca; order Decapoda; family Cambaridae; genus Procambarus; species Procambarus clarkii. Next base: position 11,781,373 of record NC_091200.1, on the reverse strand, counting down.
CTTCGCAATACACTAATTGCCCCTAACAGCACATCCACTTACAAAACACCCCTTCAACTTGCATCACACGTACTGGCCTTCGCAACACTCCCACTGCAATTTGCAACACCCCCCTGCAATTGCATCACACCTACTAACACTGTCTTGTCAAGCTCAATTCTCGGTTATCGGAAAACCAAATACGGCATGTCAACACTTAGGGGTGTTTGAACACCATATATAGGGTATTACAACACCATATATAGGGTATTTGAACACCCACGGGTGTTAAAACTCCACATACAGAGTTTACTCACACTACACACTTTACTGAACCCACTCGCCACACTCCCTAATCAACCATTACATCCCAGAATTAACTACCACTGGCATCAACTTAACTAATGTACTTTAAGCCACTCTTTAACCACTAAACCCAGTAAGTACCCATTACACTCTTAAAAATATCAATGGCCACTGACCACCACATGTTATCCTTAATACCTGTCTCTTTAATCACTCAACACACCCCTAAACCACATACTACACCCACCATTCACCACACCCTCTAACTACCCCACAACATATGCACATACCAACACACACCAATTGCCAATTTTAGCCTCGCAGCCGCATTTTCATTTTGGCAAGGCTTCCCATTACTCATTTAAGCATCCTGTTTCATCTTGCTCCTCCGCCATTACAAATTACCTCATCCCTCACACATCATGAACTACCCTCATTATGCGTCTAGTGAGTGTCTCTAATCTATCAACATAGCTTTCTGAATGTTATTTATCCTAGACTACTTTCTCTATTCAATGACACAGCCTCTCTTCAAAATCAACCTTAAAATTATATACATTATTAGATTCAAACAAGATTTGACAATATTATTTAAAACTACTAGTCTAGATCTCACTGATAAAGTTGCAAGAAAATTACTATATCAAGTAGTTTGAATTCTAAAAACTTTATTACGGTAAGTGGTCTGAATGTTATAGTATATGACTAAATGGACTGAATGTTACTATAGTTGTGTGCTATTGAATGTTAATGAATGTGCTAGTGTCTTGATATCACTTTACTCGACATAAAAAAATTATTAAAAGAGTAATTTGGTGCTTGATATAATCTGTTTGTCAAGGTAAATAATTTAATGAGCATTATTTATGTAAAGACAAAAGTCAGTTTACGCAAATAGCGTTAATTGCTTACGTTAATATTTTCTGTTTTTAAAAATAATGCTTTACTAAGTAAATTTTTTTTTTTTTAAATCTGTTTATAGTGTATTCTTGAAATCCAGTTACTAAAAGACCAAGCAAATGTGACCCATTCTCACTCCTGCTCCAAGGGCTAGTTTTCCCCGGGGTGGTTGTGACGTCATAACAAAACTGACCCTTTTGTGTAAATGTGAGAATGGGTCACACATACTGATCACTTAATTAACAGCCTAACGTTGATCAGCTATGAGCCTAAAACATTAAGAATATCCTCTAACAATAGCCGGGTGTGCAGTGAAGATCATCCATGATAGTGTAGCACTAATCTATTGCTTTCAAACATTGATTACAATTTTATGTGACGTGAATCGAGCATTTCGGCACTGATAGGTCATCTAAAAGTCAATCGTATATCCTGTACTATTGAATATGCATAACCTGAACGCTGATCCCACTACCACCCGTCACAAATAAAGGGTACCACAAAACTTCCTTTGTACTCTACATATCTTTCCTTCCATAGTCTTGTTTAAATATCTTTGAATAAAGCAAGAATAAAAATAAAAAGATTGTTCGGTAATCGCTTTGTTGCCTCTGCTCATAAATTTTCCAAACCTATTCTTTCGCAGTGTTCATTATCTCTAATTTATAAGCAAATTATTTTAGCATATAATAATAAATTTGTAATAATGACGACCGTCTTAAAGAAAAAGCTCGCTCAGTGTCCTAAACTAAATATTTCCCAAGAGTTGGTTTACCTTTCAGTCGCCTTGCCTCGTTTCTTTTCATATAATCTATGTACTTTTTTTTCTTTTTAATATATCAATGATTAATAATTTATAAATGGTTTACACCTTCATTGCAATTGAAACTGATCATAGAAGTAGCCTCTTTTCTTGTCAATACTCGCATGTAAATGGGACAATTTCACTATGTATATTATCTAGATAGATTGTTCCCCTTTCAATAGCCTCTAGTGCGTAGCCTCACTTATCCCAGTTTAAAGTCACATGATGTTATCAAATACAAAATACGGAATAAAAAACAAAAACAAAAAATCCAAATAAAAAGAATATTCTTCACAGCTTATATTTGTTTTAAACCTAAATTAAACACCCCCAGCCACTTCTCATTTTTTTTTGTTTATATGTATTATAATGTTATGGTTTCATTGTTTTTTTTTTTCATTTTTTGTTTCAGGCGTCAGAGTGCAAAAGAGCGGTCACCTCCATGGTTGACCAGAGGGACGGACTGCAGGAGGGGACCCCTATTCAGCTGTTCTCTTCGTGACTAGTAACAAAGAGTCTGGGAGTGTTCAGATACCTTAAAACTAACTTAACTAAATTAGTAACAGTAGTACAGTACTTATTGTAGTGATTAGTAGTAGTAGTAGTAATAGTGTTGGATCAACTTGGCTCCATGTACGATAACTTCTGAGAACTAATATCACCATGATGCTTATTGTTATAATTGTATAACTACACAATCGTTGTATCTTCGCGCTATACAGTAATTTAAAAAAAACAACAACAGTGGAGTGTATGTCCTGCTCAATTACTTAGGTTTACAAAGGAAATATTCTGTACAAGACCTCTATCTCTCCCCTTACGCTAATAGTGGACCTTCTCATCACATGAAAACACAACTTGAAACGAGAATATGCACAGAAATACGGTTAACGAGCTACACCCTGAAAGGTTGTACACAAGACGCACACGCACATACAATACACAGTGCTCTCCTGAATACCTTTCCCATTGCTGCGCCACATTAGCTTTACATACACCTATACACACACTGACTCCAAGTAGCGCCCCACCTGTCTAGCTATTGCGTAAATGGTTGCAAGGAATAACTAATAATAATGTGACTCACTAATAATGTGTTGAAAGAATAAAATGCTTTGCTATATTAAAGGATAAAATAATGTACTTGTATAAAATATAATACCAAGACACACTGATACGTTCACGCTTCAAACTATATAACAAGACAAACTTTGACATTTATGACAATTCATACCCTTTTCCTTTTAAGTAATGCTTCACATAAAGAAAAATTACCCAATTTGGCACATGGGAGTGTACACTGTGTTAACAAGACTATCATGAAAAAACAAAGTGTTGCGAATATAGTAGGGCGGAATATGTATTAGGATATTATGTATTATTGGTCCATACGATATGGGGCCTATCACAGGGGTTATGTCTCGGTCTCAATCATAGGTGAATGCACCAAGAACTATAGCTACACTATTTACACTGGCGGGATGACAGTACGCAAGATATAGAGAAGAATTAAAGGAGGTTATAATGTAGGGGCTTGGTGAGAAAAATGGTAATCTCGAGTACACCTTGGCAAGAATTCGCTGATAAAATTGGTTGGTCCTGTGAAGAAACAACAAGGACAAATCGGTGGTGACCAAGTCAAATTGGTGGGGTACGTGAATGTCAGAGCAAATTACTAGAAACATTTAGGAAAGGAAATAAAAGTTTTGGAAAATATGATGTAAAATAAATTAGGATCAAGTTGGTAGCTGAGTTCAGAAAAAAAAAATAAAGTTGGTGGGCACATTTTTTCAAACTTAAATAAGATTGGTGGGAAAAGATATTGAAAACTATGGGAAAATGTGGGTTTAGTATTCACAAAGTTATCAAATAGGTGAGCATTCAAGAAGGAATCCAACTGGTAGACATTCAAAAAGGAATCATATTGGTGGGTATTCAATAAGAAGTTCAATTAGTGGTAAATTCAGGAAGTAATCCACTTGGAGGGCATTCAAGAAAGAACCAAACTGATGGGCATTCAAGACGGAACCAAATTGATGATCATACAAGAATGAATCAAGTTGGTGGGTATTCAAGAATGAATCAAATTGGTGGAGATTCGAGAAGGAATCAAATTGGTGGAGATTCGAGAAGGAATCAAATTGGTGGGGATTCGAGAAGGAATCAAATTGGTGGGGATTCGAGAAGGAATCAAATTGGTGGGGATTCGAGAAGGAATCAAATTGGTGGGGATTCGAGAAGGAATCAAATTGGTGGGGATTCGAGAAGGAATCAAATTGGTGGGGATTCGAGAAGGAATCAAATTGGTGGGGATTCGAGAAGGAATCAAATTGGTGGGGATTCGAGAAGGAATCAAATTGGTGGGGATTCGAGAAGGAATCAAATTGGTGGGGATTCGAGAAGGAATCAAATTGGTGGGGATTCGAGAAGGAATCAAATTGGTGGGGATTCGAGAAGGAATCAAATTGGTGGGGATTCGAGAAGGAATCAAATTGGTGGGGATTCGAGAAGGAATCAAATTGGTGAGGATTCGAGAAGGAATCAAATTGGTGGGGATTCGAGAAGGAATCAGATTGGTGGGTATTCAAGAATGAATCAGATTGGTGAGTATTCAAGAATGAATCAGATTGGTGGGTATTTAAGAATGAATCAGATTGGTGGGTATTCAAGAAGAAATGAAATTGGTGGTTGTGCAAGAAAGAATCAAATAGGTGGACATTCAAGAAGGAACTAAACAATTGATTATTTCTAAGGAAAACAAAATATTCAGTGATAGGCTTTTGAATGATATGCAATTGTCACAATAAGTCAACATGAGAAAGGAAACAAAATAAAAGAAATGAGAATACATGCCAAAAAAAAAAAATTCAGACCAAGTGGTAAATCACTCGGTCAACATATGTCGTCGTTTAGTTTGCATTTTCAACATCACTTACTGTGGACGGATAACACTGTCCTCTCTGTAAATTTCCTTGAAATTTGGGATACTATTACCAAACACTGATTCTACCTCAACCTATCTCCTGGAAAGACTTAACAGCTCACTCAGCCTCTTTTTTTCCGCCATTTTCAGACTGCAAGAAAAAACTACAACTCTGAAGTCTCAATCTGGAACACAAGAGGGTAGATTTTCCAAGAATATCTAGAGTAGCTTTGAGATGCCGATTAAAAGCTAAACTGGCCTTAAAACGTGAAGTTACATATTACTACACTGGCTTTGCTAAAATTATAAACTATCTCCTACATTAGACTATACTGTAGTTGTAAAGAACGAAGAACTGGTTTCTATGTTTTCTCGCTAAGTAAAATTTGCTGGTCAAGCACATTATCCATCTCCTTTATTCTTTATTTATTTACTTTTATGTTACTTCAAACTCCCTCTTTTCAAAGAATTAATTCCTTCTCTTATGCTAATATCTTATAAACCATAGTTAATCATTTAGTGCCCTTTGCGGTTTGACAATCCAGTCCTTCCCTCTATAAAAAAAATCCATTACATTTTTAATTAATTTCAGAAAAAAAAGTGAACAGAACTTCCATTTTTCAACTACTCAAACAACAATGAACACTGCTTAATGCATTGCAGTGCTTGCTTGCCTCCAAGCATTAGTGATTTACAAAAATATAATAATTGTAAATAAAACATGCAACGAAAAACAAGCTATCCCTCCCAGTGCCAAAGAAAAGTAGCAAAGAGGAAGCACTAATGGGTAATTATATACACAGTATTACAAGGAAGTAGCAGATGACAAGCTGAACTATAAACACAGTGGGAATTCAAGAAAGTTTTAAAATTAAGTCCAGAACACAGATTTGTTTAATCTTGGATTAATAAAAAAAAAAATGTCTCGAGCCATACAATCTCTAGTTCAATTAAATCATCCAGTTGTGTTTAATACCTATCGCCAGCTTTTCACTGTTGTAATTGCTTAAATAATAGCCAGATTAAAGTTTTGCTCAATATAAATGTACAGGAAGTTTGCCATTGTGATCAGTACCCACCAACAGTTAACTTGTGTGCTCAATATAATCAGTTTACCACAGTTTAATACCTATCCCTGTTTACCATTTTATTCAATACCAGTGACCATTTGATTGAATTCAAAATTCATCAGCCGTTTACTACAGTATTATGCCTTGCCAAATGTCTGCTTACTGTTAAGTTCAGTACCTGTCATTTGTGGACCTTTGTGTTTAGTACCTATTGCCAGTTAACCATTGTGGGGCTCAAATATATATGCTGTATATATATTTCACTTATTTATCACTATATACCTATGATCTGTTCATGCTTGTATTCAATACATATTGCCAATTTATTGTTGTTCCATAGTTATTGCTAGTTTTTCACTGTGTTCACTGCAATTTTTATAAGTTTACTTCAAGACTTAACACCCATTGATCATTGACAAGGCTATATTTAAGTTTTGGGTATAACAATAATTGTCATTATCTTGTGCACTTCTTATTTTCTTTTACTCCCTTTTGCAGCATGTTAAAACATTGGTAATTATCCTTATATTATAATTTTAAATATAATTTTTCAATTTTTTTTTTACATACACGGAATAGCCAAAAATTCAAAGAATTTGATTTTAAGAGAATACGTCTTTTTTAAAAACTTATAATGATTTAACTTGTTATTCTTCTGTTACCGATTCCTGTAAAGTTATTTGTTCTCCAAGACACATCATCAAGATTAGCTTTCACGTCTTTCCTATGCCGCTGGCAGTGCAGCCTCCAATATGCCAGTTTGTTATTAGCCTAGCACTGTTTTTCCAATTCTTTTCTTCCTATTAGTTTTCATTTAATACCCTTTTACTCCATCTTCATATGTGTTTGTTGCATTACCAGGTACAGTATATCTTAATTTCTTCTTTCTATTGTTCTCTGCCCTTAACCAGTCTTAATCATCTCTTCTTGGTTGCCCTCAGCATCTTGTCAATATCAAATTTATAAATAATTTTTTGAGAGATTAACTTACAAATTTGCCCCATTACATAGTATCTTTCGCCCCCAGTTTTAAACTTTAAATTGTATCTCTCTTACTTTAACTTTAAAGTAAGTTGCAAGTTACTTTAATGTATCTCTCACCCACAATAAAAACTCTGGTTACTGGAATTTATGGTTTTATATAGAAGAAAGTATGGTGCACCATACTGGCAAACCTGTACTGCTTTTCAGGGAGGAATTACTGGTGTAGAATGAAGTGTTACACCTTATTGATACAGGGATTAATTCACAAAAGGGCTTTAGAAATGAAGAATTTAATAGGGGTAATATATTAGGATATAACCCATTTAGAATCAAGCCATTGCAAAGCTGTAATTAACATTGATATTCAGTATTACAAAATAATAAGTGTAAAGATAATGTATTCTATTTTAATCATCTTGGATTGTTGGCTAGAGTTTGAGTCTTGTTTATTTATCTGGTATCTGTGTTCTGTGTGTGTCTTTGATTCCAGGAATAATTGTTCAGAAAAGTCTCTTTCATTGACACTATGAAAAGTGGCATTTAGGTTTAGTGATGTTCAATAGAAAAATTGTTAACGAGCTTCTTATGTACAGCACAGCCTGTCAGGGAAACGTTACTGACAATCCAGCATAAAGTACACGGTCTATCTATACAGACGTCCTCGAAGGCATCAGTAGTGTTACCTTCCTTGTCAGCCTCCACCCTCGCTCACTATATATACCCATATACACTTTAAAACATTTCCTTTGTCTCTTGCTCTTCTCCTAACTTCGGCTTTTCCCACCTTCCTTTGATTTTGATCGAATCTTTAGGTCTTGGATCGCCATCCTTCATTCTTCTCCCATTTCCAACTTTATTTACTTTTCGTTTGTCTCTGTCTCTACTCCTGACTTCTCATCTTTTCTCTCCCCCTCCCCCCACCCCCAAATGATATTTTCCATTTCTTGGCCTTTGTCTCTAGCTCCTCTCCTCACTACAACATTACTTTCCTTTCTAATTGGCTTTTCCAGTGTATCATATTAGCATATATTCATGAATCTCTTCCGAATTTAATGATCTGTCCTTCCATCTCCCTTCCCTTTCATTCATGACACCGTCTCTCACTCCCCAGAACACCGCCTCTCGCTCGTTCTCCCCAGAACACCGCCTCTCGCTCGTTCGCCCAAGAACACCGCCTCTCGCTTGCTCGCTCACCCCAGAAACACCGCCTCTCGCTCGCTCGCTCTCCCCAGAAACACCGTCTCTCACTCGCTTGCTCGCTCTCCCCAGAAACACCGCCTCTCGCTCGCTTGCTCGCTCTCCCCAGAAACACCGCCTCTCGCTCGCTTGCTCGCTCTCCCCAGAAACACCGCCTCTCGCTCGCTTGCTCGCTCTCCCCAGAAACACCGCCTCTCGCTCACTTGCTCACTCTCCCCAGAAACACCGCCTCTCGCTCGCTTGCTCGCTCTCCCCAGAAACACCGCCTCTCGCTCGCTTGCTCGCTCTCCCCAGAAACACCGCCTCTCGCTCGCTTGCTCGCTCTCCCCAGAAACACCGCCTCTCGCTCGCTTGCTCGCTCCCCCCAGAAACACCGCCTCTCGCTCGCTTACTCGCTCCCCCCAGAAACACCGCCTCTCGCTCGCTTGCTCGCTCCCCACAGAAACACCGCCTCTCGCACGCTTGCTCGCTCCCCCCAGAAACACCGCCTCTCGCTTGCTCGCTCCCCCCAGAAACACCGCCTCTCGCTCGCTCGCTCTCCCCAGAAACACTGCCTCTCGCTCTCCCCAGAAACACCGCTTCTTGCTCGCTCGCCCCAGAAATACCGCCTCTCGCTCGCACTCCCCTGAACACCGCCTCTCGCTCGCACTCCCCTGAACACCGCCTCTCGCTCGCACTCCCCTGAACACCGCCTCTCGCTCGCTCGCCCCAGAAACACCGCCTCTCGCTCGCACTCCCCTGAACACCATTCCTCGTGCTCCCTGGAAAATCATCTCTCGCTTCCCAATATACCACCTCTCATGCTTCCCAGAACACCATTTCTGGCTATCAGAACAACATCCATTTCTCTTACACTCCCCAAAACACAGCCTCTCACACACGATTCACAAAACACCCTCTCTCACAATCCCCACCACATATCTTGGCGAGGCAGCATCTTTAGGAACTGCAAAATCTTAGAAGCCTTCAGCAGACAACACCCCACCATACACAATCCTACAGCAACTGTACAACCATACCACAGACGTTAATTAGAGTTATAGTGTATGTGCAGGTTGGTTGGGAACAGACACAATCACAAGACTAATTTGACCTGTTTCCTTGTAATAATAATCTTTACTGTAAATGTCCTCTTTTCAAAACGTCTAAAATTCACTTTTAAATGTTTTGTGATGATGACAATAATGCATTTAAATATTATTAGTAACTGTTTTCCTACAAATATTATCTGCCATGATTTCAAAGTACTTTAATTGGTATTTTGAAATAGTGGCAATGGAGTAACTTTTCATCCATAGTAACTTTAAATCCTTACATTATTTATATTTTATTAGTAAATCTTTGAATCACGCAAGTTTTTCTTCCTTAGGCGACCTTATTATTGGACAATAAACTCCTAGTAACTATCCTCCTTAAACTTACTCACTGGGATATGCACCTTTTTGCTTTGTCGGGAAGACAAAGTCTGGAAATAAACTTAAATATAACAAAACAGCGAAGAAACAAGAGCAAGTCATTCATCATTTTCAGGACATCAAACAATCAGACACATTAGTAAACAAAAAATGAAAGCAACTGTGTACAAGAACTCATGGAAATGATGAATGATGTTCTGTATGGCTGATTAGATTAGCTACCTATTTATATGCTTAAAATTAAAGCAGATTGGCCATGCTTTAGGAATGGATATTTTGAATATCTATATACAATATTGAAGCTTTGAGTTTGTATGATTATTGTAATGACTATCATAATAATTAACCTGCATAGACACTTAGGAAAAAGCAACCAACTCCAAGAATGTAAAGATTGTGATAGCAAAAATCTGTCAATATCTATAAAAAAAATATCTTTGATGTTAAACATGCATGAATACGAAGGTATAAAAAAAAATAATGGAGTCGGTAATAAGATGTTTAGGTAAACTACTGTATAATATAAGCAATCATAGTAAAAGGAAAAGAGAACATTGAATGTTTGTGTGTGTGCAAAAGAATCGAGTTATCTGTCGAGTGCTTGGGTATGTGCGAGAGGAAAGCGAGTTGCCAAGTTGGTTACAACTTTTGCTCAATATCTCTGCTCGTAATGCCCCATTTTGTACTTGAACTAGCCAAGAGCGCGCTCTTACCAGTGTCGTGCTGCTGTTCCGTCCGTCAACATTACTGCAACACTCATGGTCACAGTAATTTATGCCACCCAGATTTATTATTGTATAGTAATACTTTTCCTCACTGCAGCAATTTTAGATTGACATTCTAACCATTATATATATATATATATATATATTATATATATATATATATATTATATATATATATATTATATATATATATATATTATATATATATATATATATATATATATATATATATATATATAATACGACAAAGCGCAAGATCAATGATTCTAGCACAAATACTCTCTCTCAAGATCAACTTTGAAGAGCTAATTTTTCAACTTCTAAGTTCATTTTACAATTACTATATAGATTAGATTCATAGTAGAATCATTGATCTCACACTGTCATATTTCATAAAATTATATATATTATATATTGTGTGTGTATATATAATATAATAAATATATATACATATATATATATATATATATACATATATATGTATATAATATGTGTATATATACATATATAATGTGTATATATACATATATATATATACACATATATATATATACATATATATATATATACACATATATATTATATATATACCACATTTTGTCCCATATCCCAACAAAATTATTTATGCTCATCAGACAGGCACTCAGCCAATCTATCTCTAAATTCATATTCACCATCATTCACCTGTCAGGTAGTTACCGATATGGAAATGTTCTTGTGTTCCTTCTGTTGGAAAGTAGGTCATGATATATAGCTTGTCATTCTCAATAACAACAAAGAAGTCACTCAATAATTCACAGTTACATCATCAACACATGCATAAACACAATTAAGATTTATTTTTAGATCGGCATATTTCAAAATTTTGACTTTTTGAACATGATTATTGCAGTCCTGTTATGATAAAGGAAATGCAATTTTCAAAGCAAACAAAAATGGAATTCAAAAAATACCAAAAGCCAATTGGGGGTACAAAAGTAAATTTATTTTCCAGAATGATTATTATGTAATTACAAATCATGCCAATTTGGAAAAAAAAAATAAAACAAAGCAACACAGTTTTCATTTATCCATAGCAAGGCACAGTCTAATTCGACGAAATATTTTTTCTTTTTCCAGTAACTTATCAAATTTAGCAAAGCAAACAAAGGTGTGACTCGTGTTCCTTTACCTTGGTCTACTTACGGATATATTCACAATTGAGCTGATAAAAATTAGCCGATACAAGCTGCAATCAAACCCAAACAATTACCTAACATACACAACTCTCATACTTCCAGCAAAATTCTACAAGTTTTACCCAAGAACTTTGACCATAAGCATAGTTATGGGTCTGCAGGTCCTATGTTCAAGGTTTAATCCAGCTTAAATGCAAGCCAGTTTTGCTTTGCAACACAACACAGCTGATCACGACTCTTAAGAGGAGAGAGCAAGTCTAACCTCTCTTCACATTAAATGGAATGTTCCTAGTTGCTTCTATAATTACAATTGTTTTTGACCCATCACTGAAAACTTTTTAAATTTTTAGTTATTAATCAATAACAAGTGGAAGGCATGTGTTAGACAGCAGCACTCGCTGCACATTCTGTCAAAGAACCTGCTACAGGTGTTCTCACTGCCACAATGTACCAGTCCTTTTGTAATGTGTGATTTGCTTTGCAAAGCTAGGCAAATGTTTTCTTAAAAATTAAACCTTTTCTCAGGTCTAGAGCTGCTCATCTCCTCAATATTTACTACACAAGAACCTTAATTTGTGTTTGCTACTCGAAACTTCATTGTGCCCAACCTGTGGCTAGTTTGACCACCTACTCTTGTTGAGTTGAGACACTAAAATAATTACATTACGTTTAGCTATTTCCAAAGTAACAACAGAAAGGTTACACCAAGTCATGGCCGAGTGATCTGGTTGTGCGAGAGACCTCATATGGAATTCCGGAAGTCGGGTTGTCAGCAAAGAAACGAGGTGGTCACCTGTTTGGCCACTCATCCCGGCAGAGATCAGCCAATAGACAGGTATTATCAGCTGCACAATGTCACCCTAACTCATGGACAGTTTTTATATTGAGAAATAGCAGAATCATTCATTATAATAAAGGAATAATTTAAATTACAGAGTATAGAAATTTGATTTATACCTTCATTAGTACTTATTAATAAGAATACTTGGGAGGTTGCTGATGACAGCTGATGAGAAAGCACAGCAAGAAGCACCAATATCTATCACACTTCTGTCCATGGGTGACCACTCAACTTAAACTTGTTCACTCGTTCATTCACTCTCTCTTTCTCCACCCTCCAACTTCCATCTTCACACAAATTAAAGCTTTGTGAGTTAACAAGTCACTGACCCTACATGGATACTGACAATCGCTGGTTTGGTCACAAGTATCAGGTCCCAAATAGCTTATCCTAGCAATGCACACATGACTGAAGTCTGCGCCGAAGAAGTCAGGTCAGGCAAGGTCAAGTGTTTTTTTTTTTTTTTAGTCTATAAAGATTAATATCGTCATAAACACATCTTCAAGTTTTTGGCAATAAAAGATAAAGGAGGCTAAAAGAAGTCGCAAAATTATTAATATCCATTGTCAGATATTATCTTTTGTCAGCCTATCAAGTTATGAGTCACCAGTCTTTCTAAGCCAACAAATCCAGGTCAAGCACTGGTACAAAATCCTAGATGACGCCATGATTCACCATGTTATATAGGAACATGGTAAGTGGGCTTTCCCATCTGACTGACCCCTTCCCAAAACGTATTACGTGCATCTTTACTAGTTACCTTGTACCTACACGTTAACTTGTTCAGTACAGGAATAGCACTACTGTACAGTATTTTGGTCCACCTTTAAAAGGGGTTTTTAGCTGGTTGATTCAGGAAAATGTTTTCTTTATGACAATACCAACTCTAAATCATAACTTAAATCTTACATTAAATCCCTGAATAGGTAAGACTACAAAGATGTTTTATGGAATTACTTTGACTATATAATAAGGCATGTTTCTCGCTATAGTACTTCTCAATATTCTGTCAAGATTCTAATAATGCATTCTGAGGAGTGACAAACCTTCCTCACCCGACTTCTTAGGCGGCATCCCCAGCTTACTCTGCATAAACGGAAGCCACTGTGTGAATGCTTCTGCAACTGTCCCTTTAATCTTTACTCTAACAAATTACAACTAAACTTCCTACAATAACAATTACAGCCAAATGGAAAAAAACAGATTTTTGATTTTTCAAAATTTATCCCTTCCATGCAGTGGCTCAAAAGCAGAACCATCCACACAGTACATCTTGAAGCTACTAGTAAAAAACCTTACACATTCAATACGAAGAGTTTTAAAAAGTCTTATTTTCATCCCTACATACAAGCGGATTCACTGTCATTTGAGGAAATATATTCATTAGGAGCTACATTACAAAGAAAAGAGTGCACATTGAACTAACTTACAGGCATTTATCCCTCCATGAGGTTACTGCTATCATCAGCTTGGAGCCGAGATGACGGGCACAGAACCAGGAGCAGGACCGTGCCAAGTGGTCTGCGACGGTCCAGTGGTCAACCGACCACAGAAGGCCAGAAAACAGCAGCGAACCATGGGAGGCCAGAGTGGATCATGCACTTGTCGAGTGGTGGTCTGCCGATTTCAGTGATGGGGTGGCATGAATCAGGCTCCACAAAGTCATTGTACAGGCTGCCACGATTGATCTTGATAATTTTAATAGCCCTGTAACGTCTGACACCAAGTTGTCTTGAAGCCCTCGAGTATCCCTCGCTGACATCTAATGCACCTTTGCCTCATCTCTCCCTCTCGTTCTCCTGTTACTTCTCTTTCATCACCTTCATTTACTTCTCTTCTCTTAATGACCTCCCACCAGGTTTGCAATGAGCCATTACTTTCCCTGCCATTCCATTTTTCAGATTGATCCAATAACTCTTCCTGGATTGTGTCGTCTGAGGATTTGAGGAAGATCTTACCACCTCAGAAGTGTGAGTTTTATGATTTTTTTCCATCCTTTTAATTGCACACCTGTACCCACTTTCATGCCTCTCAACATGATCCAGTTCCTGCAGAAAAGTTCAAGTTTCTCTTTCACATACACAATAAACCCTTTGTTTTGTTCTTTTAACTCTGCACTTCTACCTCAAAACTCTCACCAAAGTCCTTTTGTAGACTGTCCTTTCTCCAACTTTCCTCCCCTCTCGTCCATACTTCCTATATTTACTTCTGTCCTTCATTCCTCCATTTTCCTTTTCTCCTGTCCTTCATTATTTCTTCCACTTATCCTCACAAAGTTTCTTATGTCCATTTTCATGCACACCTTTATTTCTGTTGTGTATCTTTCTCTTTTTAAAATGTTTTTGTGAATTTCAAACAGGGTTGTTGAGTTTTTGTCTCTGGATCTATGTCAGCAAGGAATCTTGGACTATGTCTACGTTGAAACATCGAAATTCAGACTTACTGAGTAAAGTTGGAGACAGCACAATAGATCACACAATTAGAATACAACTAATCTCTATGTATTTACATCCATCCACAAGTTTCTGGTGGACCCCAAAAAAGCAAAATGATACTTTCCCGATCCTTATGGGTTAAGATCCTTATGGGTCAAGTTTTTGTTGACAATGTCAGTGCATATTTCCCTGCCAGACACCTTAACTGGCCACCAAAAACACCAAATTGCCCACAAGAGCATTTCTGTTTTATGCCTCAAATGTGTGTAAAGCTTCTCGCACAAGACACACAGTTAGATCCATTCCAGGCAGGAAGCAGCCCTGATGGTATGTAGACAGATTCATTCAAAAAGCAACCTCCAACAAATAAGCACATTATGTTTCCAACAGAATAAAAAAAAAAATCCCAGTCATCATTGCCAGGCACATTCATCAGGTTTCAACTCTCATGATGTATCTCTGGCACATACACTAGCTCCCTCCACAAACTCTTAGCATGTCCATGATCTTAACTTTTCAAAAACCAATTCATTGGCAGCCTTTCAAGCCTTCTCCACTACTTTGACAGATGCCAGACAAATAAAAATCATCTTCTGGAATGTAAACCACAGACTTCAGGATCTCTGTTCAATGATGACTGTACCAATGACCTTTATGACGAGACTTTTCTACAAAAACTTCCTCCATAAAACTACAGCAGCTCTCTCCTTCTCTCTCCAGTCAACCCATGTCTCAACAATTACTTGCTCTGTGATGACAAACACTTAACTGTTTCTTGCTTCTTGATGCCTCTATAGTTCACTATACACACTCTTCTCCGATAACGCCTCAAGGGTCGTGTTCTATGGGTGCACTCACGCCTGCCATTGGCCCTGTAGGCCAAAAGAAAAAATACTTATTGTATTATGAGCCAAAATCTTCTGTATACCGATTTAAATAGCATGCTATTTATGTAGTACTGTACTGTACACTGATACAAGTCTAACGTGTATAAAAACACTGGCTGATTGTCCCCCAACACAAGGAATTATTATAGGTACAGTACTACAATGACCTATAATCTCAAAGTATGCTACAATGTACCCATTATACAGTATTCCTATAATTTTACTACAATGTACCTATTAATATTCTTCAAATTTTGCTACAAATTACTTAAAATTATCTATTAGATTACAGACCTGCCCAAAACGCTATGCATGTTAGTGGCTTCTTATATGAATAAAATAAAAATAAATGAATAATTCAATATTCCTATATACTTTATGTACAATACTGTACAGTATATGTATTTTGTACACACCTCACTTGAATTTAAATTCCACATTGCATTAATCTGCATGCTACAATTCAATAGTACTGTTCATGGAAAAAAACACATTCCACCACATTTGAATCTACATGTAGCTCAGTCCTCTCAATTCTCGTACAATTCTAGTTAAAAACCTCCATTCTTTCTAAAGTTTCCTTTTGTACTTCATTAGGTACAAGTCATTTTATTTAAGCTTTGACTATTTTCAAGCTCAGATTATTGTAAACTGCTTTTATTATGAACCTAAATATTTTCTTACAGTACTGTGCTTGGTATTTTTATCATGTGTAACACTAATTTTCCAAGAACATGCTCTTCAGTATGTTCTGTGTAAGGACCTTTTGACATTTTACTTTAATCATTTCTGCATATCGAGAAATGTACCGAGTAGAATTATGATCCTATTGTGAACAGTACAGGTGTATGTCATTTCTAACTTGTGTGTATACAGTACAATACATACCACGAGCTGCGCTGGCTTGACGGAGGCGGAGGTGCGCTGGGACTACCAAGACTGTTTGTCATCTCTGATGAAGGAACTTAAGGGCTTAACGAAATGGTGGTCGACATGGCCACAGGAGGGACACGCATGGGTTCTGCTGTAGTCACTGAAGAAACTCAACCTCTGGTCTGGGGGGATTACCACAGCCTCACATTTGCTACACTGAAAGGAAAGACAGGATGGGTTAGCAAGACATTGTAGACACTTAAACTTTCAATGAAACTGCCATCAGCTGTACATATAAATTAGCTAATATAGTGTAAGAACTGTATTAATGTAGTGTACTGTGTGTGTGTGTAGTGGTGTGTGTGTGTGTGTGTAGTGGTGTGTGTGTGTGTGTAGTGGTGTGTGTGTGTGTGTGTAGTGGTGTGTGTGTGTGTGTAGTGGTGTGTGTGTGTGTAGTGGTGTGTGTGTGTAGTGGTGTGTGTGTGTGTGTGTAATTACCTAAGTGTAATTACCTAAGTGTAGTTACAGGATGAGAGCTACGCTCGTGGTGTCCCGTCTTCCCAGCACTCTTTGTCATATAACGCTTTGAAACTACTGACGGTCTTGGCCTCCACCACCTTCTCACTTAACTTGTTCCAACCGTCTACCACTCTATTTGCGAAGGTGAATTTTCTTATATTTCTTCGGCATCTGTGTTTAGCTAGTTTAAATCTATGGCCTCTTGTTCTTGAAGTTCCAGGTCTCAGGAAGTCTTCCCTGTCGATTTTATCAATTCCTGTTACTATTTTGTACGTAGTGATCATATCACCTCTTTTTCTTCTGTCTTCTAGTTTTGGCATATTTAATGCTTCTAACCTCTCCTCGTAGCTCTTGCCCTTCAGTTCTGGGAGCCACTTAGTAGCATGTCTTTGCACCTTTTCCAGTTTGTTGATGTGCTTCTTAAGATATGGGCACCACACAACAGCTGCATATTCTAGCTTTGGCCTAACAAAAGTCATGAACAACTTCTTTAGTATATCGCCATCCATGTATTTAAATGCAATTCTGAAGTTAGAAAGCATTGCATAGGCTCCTTGCACAATATTCTTAATGTGGTCCTCAGGTGATAGTTTTCTATCTAGAACCACTCCTAGATCTCTTTCTTTATCAGAATTCTTTAAAGATTTCTCACATAATATATAGGTTGTGTGGGGTCTATGTTCTCCTATTCCACATTCCATAACATGACATTTATTAACATTAAATTCCATTTGCCAAGTGGTGCTCCATATACTTATTTTGTCCAGGTCTTCTTGAAGGGCATGACAATCATCTAAATTTCTTATCCTTCCTATTATCTTAGCATCATCAGCAAACATGTTCATATAATTCTGTATACCAACTGGTAGATCATTTATGTACACAATAAACATCACTGGTGCAAGAACTGAACCCTGTGGTACTCCACTTGTGACATTTCTCCATTCCGATACATTGCCTCTGATTACTGCCCTCATTTTTCTATCAGTCAGAAAATTTTTCATCCATGATAGAAGCTTACCTGTCACCCCTCCAATATTTTCCAGTTTCCAGAACAACCTCTTATGTGGAACTCTGTCGAAAGCCTTTTTTAGGTCCAGATAGATGCAGTCAACCCAGCCATCTCTTTCCTGTAATATCTCTGTGGCCCGATCATAGAAACTGAGTAAATTCGATACACAGGATCTTCCTGATCGAAAACCATACTGTCTGTCTGATATTATATCATTTCTCTCCAGGTGTTCTACCCATTTAGTTTTGATTAGCTTTTCCAATACTTTCACTATTACACTTGTCAATGATACAGGTCTATAATTGAGGGGGTCTTCCCTGCTGCCACTTTTGTAGATTGGAACTATGTTAGCCTGTTTCCACACGTCTGCTACGATTCCTGTACACAGGGATGCCTGAAAGATCAGGTGAAGTGGAATGCTGAGCTCAGATGCACATTCTCTCAGAACCCATGGTGAAACGCCATCTGGGCCAGCTGCTTTGTTCCTCCCGAGCTCCTTTAGCATATTTTCCACTTCATCTCTAGACACCTCTATCCGCTCTATGTTGTTCTCTGGAATTCTTATTGTGTCTGGTTCTCTGAAGATTTCATTTTGTACAAACACACTTTGGAACTTTTCATTTAATGTTTCACACATTTCCTTTTCATTTTCCGTGAATCTGTTTCCCATTTCCAACCTCTGGATATTATCCTTTACCTGCAATTTGTTGTTTATGAATTTGTAGAATAGGCCCGGTTCTGTTTTACATTTATCTGCTATCCCTTTTTCAAAATTTCTTTCTGCCTCTCTCCTTACTGCTGTATAATTGTTTCTCGCATCTTTGTATCGCTGGTATGTTTGGGGGTTTGGCCTCTTCCTATACTGATTCCATTTTTGTGTCTTTTGGTCTCTTGCCCTCTCACAATTTCTGTCGAACCAATCCTGTTTTTTGGTCCTGCATCTCTGTTTTGGTATGAATGTTTGTGTGCCTTCCTCGTATAGTTTTAAAAATTTGGCATACATTTCATTTACTTCCCTGCCTAGCAACAATTCTGTCCAATTACACTCATTAAAAAAATTTCGAAGTTCCCCATAGTTGCCTCTCTTTAAATCGAGTTTATCAACTGTTTCAATGTCCCCATTTTCTTCTAGATGATATCTTAAAGCATATTTAATGTCTAACAGGACGTGATCACTCTTTCCCAAGGGAGGAAGGTACTGGATGTCAAAAATCTCTTCTTCTTTCCTGGTGAATACTAGATCCAGTACTGACGGTATATCTCCTTCCCTCATTCTTGTGGCTTGCTTTATGTGTTGATACAAGAATGTCTCCAGAATGAGGTTCACAAATCTGCATGTCCAAAAGTCCTCCGTTCTTGCTTCATAGGCCTCCCAGTCTATTGCTCTAAAGTTGAAGTCCCCCAGTATCAACAGTCGTGATTTATCTTTATCTGCTTGTACAATAATATCTCTCATGACCATTATGAGGCCCTCTCGTTTGTCATCCAGTTCTTCCTTTGTCCACGTGTTGCTTGCTGGTGGGCTGTAGGTATTTACAATTATCAGGTTATCATCCTGATTCCAGACCTGCAATGCCATTATGTCAATATCTCGAGGGTTTTCAAATATTAACTCTTTTACCTTCAGGTGTTTTTTCACCAGTACAGCCACTCCTCCTCCCTTCCTAGTTTTCCTGTCACGTCTCCAAACTGAGTAGCCTCTTGGGAATATGACTTCATTTATTATATTTCCTTCAAGTTTCGTTTCTGATAATGCAACAATATCTGGGACCCTAAGCTGGATTATATCTTGCAACTCCAAAGTTTTTGACCTCACTCCATCTATGTTGGTATATACAATTTTCAGGAACATGTTCCCTTTTCCTTTGCTCTTTACTCCCCCTTCCACTACTGATCTTGTTGCTTTGTTTTTATGTACCATTTCACAAGCTTTCCAGTCCCTGTCACTTTGTAAAAAAAAGAATTTCTGTCTTCTTCATTTCTATCCCCATTTAGACGTTTTGCCTCAATTAAGTTCATTTTCAGCTTTTCTCTGTCTTCCTTGGAGAGGTCTTGTCTTATTGACCAAGATTTGCCAACCTCATCACTCTGCAGATTCCTGGCATTTCTTAGCACTTCCATCATGTTTTTCACTCCATTAAAGGTCACCCTTAAGGGGCGGTTCTTTTCTTTCTCATATTTTCCTATTCTTCTAAAATCACTGACATTTTCCTTTGAGCCTTCTCCTAAACCTACTATTTTCTCTATGATTTTCATCTCTTCTGCCGCTCGGTCCACCCTAGATGAAATTTCCTTCTCTAAACATCCAAAAATGATTATGGACTTAGTTCTATCTGCAGTGTTTTGTACCAGTTTACTGTTGGTAACCAGTTCTTTCCTAATTGCTTGCCTAATTTCTGCTTCTTGTTGGTCATTTCTGGTTTTGACTTCCGAACACACTTCTTTGATAGTCTCTTTCTCTTTTACAACTTGAGCATATGTCGCTTTTATTTCTTCTTTATACTTTTCTAGTTCTTTATTCACCTCCTCTATGTGAGTTGTCAGTGAAGTTTCCAGTTGGAGATCCTTACCTAACTCTATGTTAGCCCTTAGGCTTGCTTGGAGTTGTTCACCATATGAGTCTATCTTTTTGTTTATTTCTTCAAAGTCACCACACTTCACTTTCCATGCCTCATTTTCTTTCACTAGTTCCTTGATTTGCTCCTCCTGATTTGTTACCTTGTCTGTTAATGTAGTGTAGTGTTAATGTATGTAGTGTAGTTAATGTTAATGTTGTGTAGTGGTGTGTGTGTGTGTAGTGGTGTGTGTGTGTGTGTGTAGTGGTGTGTGTGTGTGTGTGTAGTGGTGCGTGTGTGTGTGTAGTGGTGTGTGTGTGTACTCACCTATATGTACTCACCTATATGTGCTTGCAGGATCGAGCATTGACTCTTGGATCCCGCCTTTCTAGCTATCGGTTGTTTACAGCAATGACTCCTGTCCCATTTCCCTATCATACCTAGTTTTAAAAGTATGAATAGTATTTGCTTCCACATTTGCTTGTGTGTGTAGTGGTGTGTGTGTGTGTAGTGGTGTGTACTCACCTAGTTGTGTTTGCGGGGGTTGAGCTCTGGCTCTTTGGTCCCGCCTCTCAACCGTCAATCAACAGGTGTACAGATTCCTGAGCCTATCGGGCTCTGTCATATCTACACTTGAAACTGTGTATGGAGTCAGCCTCCACCACATCACCCCCTAATGCATTCCATTTGTCAACCACTCTGACACTAAAAAAGTTCTTTCTAATATCTCTGTGGCTCATTTGGGCACTCAGTTTCCACCTGTGTCCCCTTGTGCGTGTTCCCCTTGTGTTAAATAGACTGTCTTTATCTACCCTATCAATCCCCTTCAGAATCTTGAATGTGGTGATCATGTCCCCCCTAACTCTTCTGTCTTCCAGCGAAGTGAGGTTTAATTCCCGTAGTCTCTCCTCGTAGCTCATACCTCTCAGCTCGGGTACTAGTCTGGTGGCAAACCTTTGAACCTTTTCCAGTTTAGTCTTATCCTTGACAAGATATGGTTCTGAATGATTCTTTACACAAGTTTCTGAATGCCGTTCGTATGTTGGCCAGCCTGGCATATGCCGCTGATGTTATCCGCTTGATATGTGCTGCAGGAGACAGGTCTGGCGTGATATCAACCCCCAAGTCTTTTTCCTTCTCTGACTCCTGAAGAATTTCCTCTCCCAAATGATACCTTGTATCTGGCCTCCTGCTCCCTACACCTATCTTCATTACATTACATTTGGTTGGGTTAAACTCTAACAACCATTTGTTCGACCATTCCTTCAGCTTGTCTAGGTCTTCTTGAAGCCTCAAACAGTCCTCTTCTGTTTTAATCCTTCTCATAATTTTAGCATCGTCCGCAAACATTGAGAGAAATGAATCGATACCCTCCGGGAGATCATTTACATATATCAGAAACAAGATAGGACCGAGTACAGAGCCCTGTGGGACTCCACTGGTGACTTCACGCCAATCGGAGGTCTCACCCCTCACCGTAACTCTCTGCTTCCTATTGCTTAGATACTCCCTTATCCACTGGAGCACCTTACCAGCTACACCTGCCTGTCTCTCCAGCTTATGTACCAGCCTCTTATGCGGTACTGTGTCAAAGGCTTTCCGACAATCCAAGAAAATACAGTCCGCCCAGCCCTCTCTTTCTTGCTTAATCTGTGTCACCTGATCGTAGAATTCTATCAAGCCTGTAAGGCAAGATTTACCCTCCCTGAATCCATGTTGGCGATTTGTCACGAAGTCCCTTCTCTCCAGATGTGTTACCAGGTTTTTTCTCACAATCTTCTCCATCACCTTGCATGGTATACAAGTCAAGGACACTGGCCTGTAGTTCAGTGCCTCTTGTCTGTCGCCCTTTTTGTATATTGGGACCACATTCGCCGTCTTCCATATTTCTGGTAGGTCTCCCGTCTCTAGTGATTTACTATACACTATGGAGAGTGGCAAGCAAAGTGCCTCTGCACACTCTTTCAGTACCCATGGTGAGATCCCATCTGGACCAACCGCCTTTCTAACATCCAGATCCAGCAGGTGTCTCTTGACCTCCTCTCTCGTAATTTCGAACTCCTCCAAGGCCGCCTGGTTTACCTCCCTTTCTCCTAGCACAGTGACCTCACCCTGTTCTATTGTGAAGACCTCCTGGAACCTCTTGTTGAGTTCCTCACACACCTCTCTGTCATTCTCTGTATACCTGTCCTCGCCTGTTCTAAGTTTCAATACCTGTTCTTTCACTGTTGTTTTCCTTCTGATGTGACTGTGGAGTAGCTTTGGTTCGGTCTTGGCTTTGTTTGCTATATCATTTTCAAAATTTTTCTCTGCTTCTCTTCTCACCCTGACGTACTCATTCCTGGTTCTCTGGTATCTCTGTGTGTGTGTGTAGTGGTGTGTGTGTGTGTAGTGGTGTGTGTGTGTGTAGTGGTGTGTGTGTGTGTAGTGGTGTGTGTGTGTGTAGTGGTGTGTGTGTGTGTGTGTGTGTGTGTAGTGGTGTGTGTAGTGTGTGTGTGTGTGTAGTGGTGTGTGTGTGTGTAGTGGTGTGTGTGTGTGTGTGTAGTGGTGTGTGTGTGTAGTGGTGTGTGTGTGTAGTGGTGTGTGTGTGTAGTGGTGTGTGTGTGTAGTGGTGTGTGTGTGTAGTGGTGTGTGTGTGTAGTGGTGTGTGTGTGTGTGTGTGTGTGTGTGTGTGTGTGTGTGTGTGTGTGTGTGTGTGTGTGTGTGTGTGTGTGTGTGTGTAGTGGTGTGTGTGTAGTGGTGTGTGTGTAGTGGTGTGTAGTGGTGTGTGTGTGTGTGTGTGTGTGTGTGTAGTGGTGTGTGTGTAGTGGTGTGTGTGTGTGTGTGTGTGTAGTGGTGTGTGTGTGTGTAGTGGTGTGTGTGTGTGTAGTGGTGTGTGTGTGTGTGTAGTGGTGTGTGTGTGTGTAGTGGTGTGTGTGTGTGTAGTGGTGTGTGTGTGTAGTGGTGTGTGTGTGTAGTGGTGTGTGTAGTGGTGTGTGTGTGTGTGTGTGTGTGTGTGTGTGTGTGTGTGTGTGTGTGTGTGTGTGTGTAGTGGTGTGTGTGTGTGTGTGTGTGTGTGTAGTGGTGTGTGTGTGTGTGTGTGTGTGTAGTGGTGTGTGTGTGTGTGTAGTGGTGTGTGTGTGTGTGTAGTGGTGTGTGTGTGTGTGTGTGTGTGTAGGTGTGTGTGTGTGTGTGTAGGTGTGTGTGTGTGTGTGTAGGTGTGTGTGTGTGTGTGTAGGTGTGTGTGTGTGTGTGTAGGTGTGTGTGTGTGTGTGTAGGTGTGTGTGTAGGTGTGTGTGTAGGTGTGTGTGTAGGTGTGTGTGTAGGTGTGTGTGTAGGTGTGTGTGTGTGTGTGTAGGTGTGTGTGTGTGTGTGTGTGTGTGTAGGTGTGTGTGTGTGTGTGTGTGTGTAGTGGTGTGTGTGTGTGTGTGTGTGTGTGTGTGTGTGTGTAGTGGTGTGTGTAGTGGTGTGTAGTGGTGTGTGTAGTGGTGTGTGTAGTGGTGTGTGTAGTGGTGTGTGTAGTGGTGTGTGTAGTGGTGTGTGTAGTGGTGCGTGTAGTGGTGTGTGTAGTGGTGTGTGTGTGTGTGTGTGTAGTGGTGTGTGTAGTGGTGTGTGTAGTGGTGTGTGTGTGTGTGTGTAGTGGTGTGTGTAGTGGTGTGTGTAATTACCTAAGTGTAATTACCTAAGTGTAGTTACAGGATGAGAGCTACGCTCGTGGTGTCCCGTCTTCCCAGCACTCTTTGTCATATAACGTTTTGAAACTACTGACGGTCTTTGCCTCCACCACCTTCTCACCTCACTTGTTCCAACCGTCTACCACTCTGTTTGCGAAAGTGAATTTTCTTATATTTCTTCGGCATCTGTGTTTAGCTAGTTTATATCTATGACCTCTTGTTCTTAAAGTTCCAGGTCTCAGGAAATCTTCCCTATCGATTTTATCAATTCCTGTTACTATTTTGTATGTTGTGATCATATCACCTCTTTTTCTTCTGTCTTCTAGTTTTGGCATATTTAATGCCTCTAACCTCTCCTCGTAGCTCTTGCCCTTCAGTTCTGGGAGCCACTTAGTAGCATGTCTTTGCACCTTTTCCAGTTTGTTGATGTGCTTCTTCACACACCACGTGTAGTGGTGTGTGTGTGTGTGTGTGTGTGTGTGTGTGTGTGTGTGTGTGTGTGTGTGTGTGTGTGTGTGTGTGTGTGTGTGTGTGTGTGTACCTTTTCCAGTTTGTTGATGTGCTTCTTCACACACCACGTGTAGTGGTGTTTGTGTGTGTGTGTGTGTGTGTGTGTGTGTGTGTGTGTGTGTGTGTGTGTGTGTGTGTGTGTGTGTGTGTGTGTGTGTGTGTGTGTGTGTGTGAGAGAGCGCGCGCGCGCGCGAGTTTGATAAATTCACCCACGCTATTTGAATCACTCTCCCAGCCTCCCTCAAAAAATCCACCATAAAATGTTTCATACTTACTTTTAACCTACTTTCGCAGCAGGGCATGGCGGCGAAGATGTCGAAGGAGTACATCGTGCCTAGGATGAGGGCCGAGCCGTTCCAACGGGCACAGCAATAGGCACACCGTAGGCTCACCGACCACCCCTCCAGGC
The DNA here is from genome assembly GCF_040958095.1 of Procambarus clarkii. NCBI lineage: Eukaryota > Metazoa > Arthropoda > Malacostraca > Decapoda > Cambaridae > Procambarus > Procambarus clarkii. The sequence continues at coordinate 11,756,197 of NC_091200.1, read as the reverse complement.
ACCCCATGCACACTGCCGCCAGGTACTGCTGCCGACCCTCTACGCGAACCTGCAGAAGATGCACAAGATCTCCTTACAGTAGTTGCATTTAAAACCTGTATTGGCATCAACATTTACGTATCATTGTGTCACACGCCATTATATATAATCAACATTGTATCTCCTATTTTCGTTTAGAATAGGATTAGTTAGGTTTGTTTATTGAGTAACAATGATGTGGAAGGGTGGGTACACACGTTTCTCAGGTCTTAAGAACCCTACTCTTAACAGCAGATTATGTACAATGTCTTAGATTGTGGTAAAGCTAATAAGCAAAATGTTTAGGGAATCTATGTTAACCTAACAATGAGTTTCTAGCACTGCATACACACACACACACACTATTTAACCTTTTATATTAGGTTAACAGTCAATCAACGCAGGTTCTATAACCCAACAGGATGACAGGCCATCCACGAAGAATAGAACACAGATCTAGATGAAGTAAAGTGTGTGGACAATAGAGCATTACATGTTAGATTGTAGAAAAACCGAGCCATTTAGAGAGAAATCTAAACTCAGGTTGCATGAAATGGCAAACCATCTTATTACAAATGATATCTGAAATCCTTGCACTCTATCCATGTTTACTGCATATCAGGGGGGCCGAGTTAAGGGTGGGGCTAACAGCTGAGTGGACAGCGCTTCGGATTCAATGTCCTGAGGTTCCGGGTTCAATCCCCGGTGGAGGCGGAAACAAATGGGCAGTTTCTTTCATCCTGATTCCCTGTTACCTAGCACTAAATAGGTACCTGGGAGTTAGACAGCTGCTACTTGTTACTTCCTGGGAAGGGGATGTAACAAAAAGGAGGCCTGGTTGAGGACCGGGCCACGGGGATGCTAAGCCCCGAAATTATCTCCAGATAACCTCAAGACATAAGATTTAGGGACAAGCAATATCGCGTAAAGACTAATAATAATAAATGGCAGCTTTTCACTGATCATGTGATACCACCATAGCTAAAACAGTTATTATGTATTAACGAAAAGACCTATATACAGTACCATTAATGTATAATGATTAATTGTAAATACAAAGACATTGAAATGATAAAAATCGTTCTAACTAGCAGACATCATAATGTGTGCAGGATAGACGTAGCGGTTAATGTAACAATCTCCGTCGAGGTCTGAAAAAGACCTTTTGTGCCCTCTGTAATCCTATTTGCGCTATCGCTCATTGAATGTATGGGGTACGCAATAAACTGGCCGTCTCTGGCAACAATCAAAATAATGTGCATTGTATCCTTCGCCCAAGTGATGGGTTTCACACAAGACTCAATTCACCCTCTCAGGTCATCGTATGATGCAATTTCTCCTTCACCACATGAGGGTGTTTCAATGTAAACGCCCCTAAAACCTTGGCCTGCAAAGAGGTGCCCCTACAGCCCTGGCAGTAGCCTCCATGACTGCTGCAGTTCGGAGATCCTGAGGTGCCCTTACAGCCCTGACCTACAAGATACCCTACAAACTAGATGCACTACGGATGGCATTTTTCAGCCATGTGCAGGAACAGTTTAACATTGTCGAGAATGTTCTTCCAAGCATTTATTAAAAGAAAATAGATTTTAAGAACAGATTCAAGCATCTATTTTTTTGAGTGGCTCACTTCATCTCGGGCAAGCCGATCATGTTAATGTAAATTACTTGTGTACTGTACTTGTAACCTGAGACACAAGGCGAGATACAGGCTGGGATATACATTTCTTTCAAAATTCAAACTACAAGGCTCTTACAAGACTCATGAACTAGACAAGATTGAGTATCTAGAACTCTAAGAGGGAAAGACGGGGGCACAGTAGGCCAAAGTGGTAGTGAGGTGGGATGAGAGGGTAAGGCATGCGGTGCAAATGTCAGTCACCCCTGGGAGGGTGTGTGGGCCGAGCAGGTAATGAAGTAAAGGTCAAGAGTTACAGGGTGGGAGGGAAGGTTTAGCTAAAACAGAATTCAGACACGAGACTAGAACGTGTCGGAAAATTGGGAAACGATGCACAACTGTGCTTTAAACGTGCAAGATAAAATAAACGTACAAGATGAAAAACTGGATAGAGAAAAAAAAGCATAGTAATATAGAAATGACACCCTCCCTTTTCAAGTAGAGTATTAGCTTGAATATACTGGTATACATTATAAACTGTATGCATGTTATCTAATAGAAGTTATCTAACTAATATTAGATCTCCAAAATATAAATTCATTCATATATCAATGTTTATGAATAATGAAAATAAACACAGGATGTTAGTGATAAAACACGAGAAGACCTGGATAAATTGCAAGAATGGTAGATTCTTGCAGTTTATAAGATAGCAGATTATTCCGAAGTTGAATGCTGGTACATTCCAAGTGATGATGAGGACAGAAACCAAGAGAAAACATTTAAGGCACCAAATGTAAAAGGATATGACAAACGACCAAAACATAACATTAACTGAATATCATCAGCTGCACATTGCTGCAAGTTTGACAAACATAAGGACTGCCTTCAGAAATCTGAACAATAAATAATGCAGGAAACTATACACACTAAATGTTAAGACCCCCTGTGGAGTATGTAACAAAGGAGTTGCCCATATCTCAAGCACAAAATTAAGTGAGAAAATCTAAAGGTTACCACCAGATTAGTCTCGGAACCAAGAGATACAACTTATGGCTTAGGATTAAAACAAATTGGACCTGAACACTGGACGATAAAAGAAACAGAAGATCTTAACACAAAAAATGCTCAAGGAATCTGACAGGGCAGACATAGAACAACTTGGCAAAATACATGAAGGGCCTGGGTTCCATTCCGGCCGAGGCAGAAACAAGTGGGCAGTTTCTTTCACCTGATGCCCTGTTCACCTAGCAGAAAATAAGTACCTAGGAGTTAGATGCTACGGGCTGCTTCCTGGGGGATGTGTGTGTACATGCTTTTGTTAAGAGATAAATACACACAGTATACAGAGGAAAAAATTGTTCTGTTAGAAATTTGGGGTCCCAGAGCTAATTGCTCGATTCTGCAGCAGGCACAAATAGTAAATATAGATTAAAAATAAAGTATCAAAGAGCCTAAAGAGTTTGTGAACTAGTTAATCAGTCAATTGAAGGTTTAAGGATTCAAGTTGACAGTGAACTACCATAAGATGCGATTTTTTGGTGAGCCATTGAAATAAATTAGAATGGGAAATAGCAAAGAATAACTCCATCCATAATTTTAAAAGTAAAAAGAACAAGAAACAAATGGGGCGAGTCACTGCTTCAGAAATTGACAAAGACAAGGTCCAGGAGCTGAAGCTCGGTCCTACAAAGTGCCAGGCAAGTACACTTAAGTTAAAGTGTGTGTGTGTGTGTATTTTGTTTAAGTATTTGTTTTGTAACTTCAAATAAGTAATCTGTACAATAAATAAGGATTGACAATTGAGGTGCAGGACCAAAAGAGCCGGAACTCAACCCCCTGCAAGCACAACTAGGAGAGTACACACGGAAGGCAAAACACTTACAGGAATGGCAGCTTTGGCATGCTGGATCGGTGTGAGGAAGAAGGTCCCATCCAGTAGAGGGTAGCGGTCGAAGACGAGGAGCGCCTGGTGACAGAGAACACACGCCGTCCTGGCCGTCCGCTGGGCCGCCAGGGTGGAGAGGATGAAGCAGCGGGTGTCATCGTTACCATGGAGGCCGTCATCCTCCATCTGGTGGAAGACAAGGAGACGAGCAAGGAGCAAACGCGAGTCGTAGGTCTGACCACATAGTTGGGTTAGCTCGTAAGCTCCCTCTTAAGTTAAAGTGAGAACATGCTTACAGCAGACAATGATTAAATAAATGAAAGATTATACGTGCTCAGAATAGAGAGAAGTCTGAAATAGGAAAGACTTGAAGACTTTTATTGGCAACCGATTTAATTTGAAAGAAAAAGTGGATTAAGTGAACAAATACAACTGTAGGCATATCTGCGTATTGATTGAAAAATCATGATAACCTTACATAATTTACATGTTATAGTATCACCGAAAGGAATCCTAAAGAGGATTTATTATACAATCTATCACGACCCGCGTTGAGTACAAGAGCTACGAATTCTTTAAGGACATTTTAAGTAATCAATAAGATTCAACTCAAATTGTCCAAAAAAATTTGTTAAAGATATTAAATTTAAATGGCCGATACGAATGATAGTCAAGATATGAAGTCATGGAACAGTATAATAAAAACAAAAATTGAAAAACATTTAGGAAAAAATTACAACAAAAAAAATCCAACTTTTATACTATATCACAATGCTAATACTCCAGCAGAAGGCATCGCCTTCCCTGTGAACACGAAGAAACGTAAAAAAAAAAAAAAAAAAAAAAAAGTTTACTTGGGAATTTTCACATTTATTTCTGCATTCTGCAGGCTATTGATCACATTTAAGCTGTCAACATACGACAAAGTCAGTACTTAGAGGAACGCTAATTTAAAGAGTATTCTTACCGCTTCTCTTATCAAATACCTTAACCAAATAGGACTGTCATCCATTTACGACAAAATATCAAAGACTGCTAAACTTATGATGTCCGTAAACCCTCCATGACTCAGGCACAGCCAATGTTAAAGATAATGTTTAGGGAAGACTATCGGATTGACGTCAGCGGACCTCGCTGCCTCAGGTACGATAATAACCCGGACGCCAGAGCGCGGCCCACAACAGACCCCGTGACCCCTTGGGCTTGTGCGACGTACCTTGTTCCTTACGAGTTCCCTTCCAGTCTCCAATAACCAGCTGATAACCACCCATATAGAAAAACGGTAATTTCAACTAAGATATTGAAATGATAAAATTTGGGTACAACCTATAATCCCAGAAATTGTAATTAACGACAACTGTGGGTGAGAACAAAGAGTGTAAAGCGCTCAAAGACCAAAGCTTGGATCTTAAATGACTTAAGGAATCCTTAAAAGTGTCCTAGTGCCCTCAGCACGCCCGAGCAAACATGAGGCTCACTCCTACCTGTAACCGTTCTCTTGGCTCCCACGAACGCTCACGGCTCAATATTATTCTTCCTTAAATTATTTCATTTCTTTCCACCACGTATTTTATAAACTTTTTTGTTAAGACTTTTTTATAACAAAATTCCGTCGGTAATGTTCTTGAACATGATTATTAAAAACATTAATCATAACTTAAACAAGCACTTTAAATAGTTCATATTTAGTCAATTTGCTGTACATTAACTAAATTATCAAAATAGACAAGGTACCGATACTAATTTGATAATCTGTCATTAGCGAATCCACACTTGGTTCCACTTCCGCAAAAAAACTAACTTTTTTTTTTCCCTGAAGGACAGATGGGTCAGAAGAGGTACAGGAGTGGTAGGGAATAAGGCAGAGAGACAGGGGGCACAAAGAGAGATATAAAAAATAGATATATATATATCATGTTCCCCCACCACAGGTGCTTGGCTTCTACTATTCTCGTTGCTGTTGTTAACCGCTGGCCTCTTCTACGCGATGCCACTCGAGGGTCCTGGCGAATCCCCCCAGAAGCAGGTCTTTGCGATCCTCCACTCACAGCCGGATAGTAAAGAGGTTTGACACTGGCACATATCCACTTGCTTAAAAAGGCACTGCAATATGACTGGCTTCGTCTCTCGATGCGGGATTGCCAAACAAACACAAACTTAGCAGCTGGTAACAGCTGCTCGAATGTGATTGGTGGAAAGGTCATCACAGATTGTCAAAAGCAGCCTATTAAGAGGCCTTTCCCCCCCAAGAGGAGATGTTAGAGTCAAACGATCTTATCCAGTTAGTGGTGCAGTAAAGTTAAAAAGATTGAAATATGGAATGGGAAGGATTACAAGGAATTGAGGGTATGGGGGTAAGGAACGGAGATTCACCACACAAATTGCGGTAATGGGGGCCAAACATGGGAGCACCCGACAGATTACATCAGTTACACCACTCCAATATCTTTGATTACTACTGATTGTTCTGCCTACCTCATGTACCCATTATTCGAAGGTGCGATTTACCCCACTTACGAACCAACCTGCCATGACACATCCAGAATCTGTTCCGTTTCCGTAAGATCTTAAGCCAAAGAGAGACTAGACGGGGAAGATGGAGGAGAACCAGCTCAGAAGGAGAGAAAACGGTGATAGCACAGGAGGAGGAGGAGCCTTAGGGGGAAGTGTAGGGTATATTACCTGGTGTACTTGCCCCTGTCCCTGAGGCAACAAAGAGCCGTCGGCCCTTATCTTGGCTGCTGATGGTGGTGGTGGTGGTGCCGTCGTTGATGATGCTGCTGCCATATTGCCGTGACACGCGCGCCACACGGGGGCGGGGCGAATCTCCATGGGTGCAAGTGAGCTTCTCTTGGAGGAGAGCTTCAGGGGGTGAGGGGGGGGGGCAAGGATTAGGATGTGCCATTTCACTGAAGGCAGTGCTTCAGGGGCAAGGATTAGGATATGCCATCTCACTGAAAGTAGTGCTTCAAGGCTAAGGATTAAGATTTGCGAGAGGGGTCAGGATAGACCATCTCTTCGTATTGGGAACTTCAAAAGACCAGGATAAAGAAAATCTACTTTAAAATCTTCCGGATTAAGAAGGATAAAAAGACTAAGAAACAGGGGGGGGTGATTCTTTAACTTGGATTTAAAGAAAGGGGATAATGTGGTATCCAGGAATCAGTGAGAAGTGGGAGAGGGTGAGGATAAGAAGGGCCTCGTAGGTCAAGGTGAGGAGAGCCTTCTATAAGGATCATCAAAGTGCATAGACTTGAAAAATGGAGACAAGGACAACATGGAGAGGATTGGGAGATTCGCCCATCATTATTACGGTGACGGGAGGATCATTCTGGGTGCCAGGCAGCTTGGATATTTTCAGGAGAATAGCTAAACGCAAATTCGCTTCAGAATCGTAATATATATTGGTAAATATATTATTTGTCCTATTATATTTTTCCCGCATTCGCGACGCATTAATTAGTTAAAATTTCCCCACCAACCTTTATATCAATTGGAGCAAATTTAATCCTTAAATGGAGAAAGTTGGCTACATTTCGCACGCTAGGAATTACTGGAAACAGGACTGAATGAGTCTGGCAGCTTCCCGGGTCATTTCTGTTTCCACAAGAAATTATTCCTAACGTTAAAAAAAAATAACAAAAGGATATAGTAAGGAAGGGCAAAAGGAGGTGGTGCACGAGTGTAAGGGAAGGAACGGGGTCTCGGGGAAGTAGAGGAGGGCTGAGTCCAGCACCAAGGGCCCTGTTGCTGTGGTCGTCGTCGTCGTCGTCGTTGCAAGCCAACTTTCTGATGGAAAGTGCTTGTTATCGTACATCTAACACCGCGCTAGCCCAGCGGGGGCCTAGCAAATCTGTGCGAAAATAGGAAAGGTACAGGCTGCCACCAGAGCAATGCTACTCCCAGCTGTTTACATCCAGATTACAGAGAACATAGGCCCCTCGCGAGTCAACTTGGGCTGGAATCCGCGCCCATAATCTGGAAGGAGGCTTTGGGGGGCTAGCTTTGCTGAGGCTAGCATGGGTAGGGGTGGAGGATTGAAAAGCACCGTGAAGGAGGATGGAGCACGCCTAGATTTGCTCTGCTGATTGCGGTAACAGTACATGGCCCGGGAGACAGACTCATTGCGACAGCCTTGTGCTGCCGCGGCTCGTTAGTTACATGATCAGATTATGGCATACAAGCAATTGCCCTTATCTAGATTTGAATTCAGTACAATTTCGATTTTTCGTAAGTTTCCTAGTAAAGCCTGTAAATGTTATAATGAAAAAAGATGTGTGTTTAATTTCTTAAATGCCTATAGATGCCCTCTATTAAGATATATCCGCCTCCTTAAATGTTATCTTACAAGCAAAACTAAACTGACGTGATTTTAAGCTTAAACATGATTTGTCAGAAATCAGAGAAAATGTATAGTTAAATATTTATATATTAAAGAAAAGTAATTGTTCCTAAATTAGAACAAAGGAGGAGTGTGCATTAAGACAAAAAAATAATCCACTCGTGCGGTTCCACAACCTAATCCACTTCCACAAAATATTTATCCACCTACAAAGCAGTGCCAGTTACGTTGTGGCACCGAGGAGAAAGTTAACATAAAGAAAGGGGTCAAGGGTTATCAGTGGTTGACAAATACTTTATAGATACGACTAACTACTCTATACCCTACCGCTCTAAGTTTAAAGGTGTGAATCACAAACACAAGCGCAACAAGAGGCCACCAGCACACCTTAACAAGTACAAAAAAAAAAAGACCATCAACATCACCATCAGCATCATCATATCAGTGCATCTACGCCAACGGTGTCACCATCAGCTCTCACCACCATTCACCATCAACACACATGTAGCCTCGCGGAAAGACCCAGGCGGTGGGTAGGCGGATCCGCAGTCAACTGTTAAATCATCCTCATTGTCAAAACCACAACAGATCAACAGCAAAATAATGATGATAATTATAAATAATAATCCAAGAGGTTACTCATCACCCGGTGCTTCATATCAAGACAATAGCTAAGCTGTTAGTCAAGTGTAGTGAAGAGCGTGCAGCAGTAGTGGTGGTGGTGGTAGTACTAGTAGAAGGGGTGCCCGGTATTAGTGTCAAGCTAGCTATGGTTGCGGATCCGCCAGCAAACATTGTGGTAGGGGATTCAAGAGGTGGAGACACGAGTCGATTTGTGGACCTTACTCTGTCAAATGCGCATTTGACACAATCAAATTACGTATTTTTCTAATAAGGGTTTTTAAGACATACAACCAACACAAAATCATCAAAATAATAATTATTGATAACTACCGTTAAATTAGTAACGGCAGTGACAACTTTAAAGCGTACTGTCCATCATATAAATGCACGTTCACGAAAATAACGTCAACTCCTAATATAAGGCTCTGAACGCTCCCAGGTATCGTACAGAAAAACGTTAATTACTAGGCTACATTATCAGACTATTACACTTTATGTAAAGTTAAAGACGCAGCAAACTCATGATACTTTATATTCTCGTCTCGGAAGTTCGATACATCGATAGAGGAAAATATATACCACATTTATATAATTAATTAATATACATCTCTAATATATCTAAACCGTATGCTTATGTTACGTATCTTACAAATTATAGCACGGAGCTCCAGTGAAAGAAATGGATTAGCACAATTACGCAGAACTTGGAAGAGGGGGGGGGACGAAAACAAAAAAAGGAACTTAATGGGGCATGTTTGAATGAACAAACTGGAAACATGAAAGATTAAGAAAAGATCAAGTTGCATAACGTCCGTCAGTATTGTGTGGAGACGGAGTACTGTCACTTTACACGGACTGCCACTAATATGTCAAGACGTACCCACGCTGAGAGAACAGTGCTAACAACGCCATGGATGACCTTTCCGTCCCAGTGGAAAAGATGTCTCGACAGGATCAAGTAAAGCAGTGCTCCAAAATGACGGGACAGCCGCAACGCGTCGCACGCAAACCACGACAAACAAGTCCTATAGATAACGACTAAGAACGACGCTGCACGGTAAAATAAGTGACGCACTAATCAGTGCTTCAGATCGCTAATGTCAATCAACATTGCACATGAACACGAAGCAAAAAAATATTAAAAAATAAACGACAAAAGCACTAGAGAGCGGGCGGACGCAGACAGAGGCGATTGCCACTTGCTGGGTCCAGAGGTGCGCCAGAGACACCCCTGGCCAATATTTTGTTCCAAAACCTGTGTCCTCGACTTCCCCCTCCCTGAGGACATTCCTTCACTGCGCTCACGCGGGAGGCCCGTAGCGGGGGCTTTTGGGTTAGGAATCCTCCTCTCTCGCAACCTTTAACATTTACACGACTGATAATTAAATTCATATCGCCATCGCTAGTCAACCCTACTGTAAAGAAGAAAAAAGAGGAAAGCGCAACACGTCGGGCCTTTGGTGCTTGCAATAACGCAACAACGAGTCTACCTACAGGCATGGGAAAACCTCTAATCGTCAACCTCACGCTAAATTACCACAGTAAGTGCCCCTCCTGTTTCCGAAACATCAACCCCATTCCAAACTGATAACGATTCCCACTATGTATGACGCTCATCTTAAAGAATACGGCAACAAACAAAATTGCACCATCTCAGGCCCAACAAAAAAACGAGTTTTTGTCGGTCTGACAAGCCTTAAAAATTTGTTTACTCTGCTTCGAAACGAAATATCTTAAGAGTTGACTTGCTTCCTCTACCCCTCGCAAAGCTGTTTCCCTAAACTCAAAAAAAAATGGAGGATTCCTTTGCGCAAAATTACGGTAACTGGTCCGGAGAATTGTGGGGAAGGGGGGCTCTAGGGTTGACGGGAGAGGAAATGGGATAGAACAAGTGGGGGAGATCTAAGGTTAATGGAAGAAGAGCTGGGATAGAACAAGAATTATACTTCAAGCGGAGGGAGAGTTAACAGTTGTGGTCACAGTACGTGGAAGAGAATGAGGTAGCGAAGAAGAAATGGAAGGACGGAGTGGACAAAATAAGGATGAATATTGGGATGTGGAGGAAGGGTGGCGAGAATCATGACTGACGTGGAAGACTTGTTAAGTGATGGAGTGTGAGAGCAGGAACAGTGTCTTAGAGATGGAGCAAGATCAATCTTCCAATCCAGGAACTAAGGCTGGAACGGACAAAGGAGAACCCCGCAACCCTTGGCAGCCCCACTCCTCCGTCTCTGTCCCAGTTTCCGTAAGCACTACTGTACGTAACCCTGGAGCACTGCTGCCGCTCGCTGCGTGTATACGCCGCCACATGGAAGCATCACCACTATACGATATACGTCAGGTCATCGACTCTCACCGAAAGCCACCGACTCTCTCTACCCTTTCCCAAGGTCACACCACGCCAGTAGGTCGACCCCTGCCCCATTCTACCGTAAACCTCAATATAATAGGACTCGCTATAACGCACTTACCACACCTCGAAACCCGACGCACTTAAAGAGACATCACTTTGCTAATAGAGAAATGCAGAGAAGACTGAACGAGGGGAAAATAAAACTTAGACTGTAACGAAAAAATAAAACTTGGGCTGTAACAAAAACCGTAATTCAAAATGGAGCACATATACTCGGAGTTTATCTAGGCTCTAAAGAATATATGAACTCGAGGCTTAAGAAAAATGGCGTCTTCAGGAGTCTGCTGCGCCGCCAACTTAACAAGACTTACGATAGCTCACCCACTTGGATAGCTCCCCTCCCCCCCCCCCCCCTACACACACATGTATTATTTTCCTAATATCCCACCTCGGTGCTTCATTTCGTCATAAATCCCTACTTATTGCCAGGAAACTTTACGCCATTTGACCACGTTGCAAACATAAAATTTAAGGCTTGACAACAATTCTCCAGCCCTTATATTCTGCATACATAACGTGTGCTTAAAATATAAAGTTACCTCCACAAAATAATTTTATATTCTCATACGCATATTTTCTCCAAGATGCGATATCCACAACTTATATACGATGAGGAGCGTGCGAGGCCTTCCACCCAACACGTCAGGGGATTCGTTATACACATACAAGTGAAAGTTTCGGGAAGGTTAATACCAGGATTCTTCGACCCTCAACACAAGGCTCATTCCCACGAAAAATACAAAACCAACTTGTAACTAAGTAATATCGTTTACTTTTACTATTTACGCATTTGTTCTTCCTTTTAAGAAAAGGTTTCATGGTTTATTTCCGCAAACCCCGCATTCTGCACATCTAGATTCTCAAAATGTATTTCCGCAAAATATCATGACGCTATAAAAATCTCTTCCTATTCACTAACATTAAAAATCTGAAACCCCTAAACAACAGATACCGAGAAAAACACTAAACAGATCGGAGATCCACTACGTTTGATAAGGCAGCACAATCGAGTAACTAAGATAACACGCAAGAGGCTCATTTTGCTGCAGCATCACGCGTAGTGGCACGACGAGGAGCTGGTGGTGCTGGTGGTGGTGGTGCTAGTAGTAGTAGTGGTGGTGGTGGTGGTGGTGAGGCACTTTCCTCCGTCACATGTCGTCGATGCCGTCACCATGGCCGCGATCGGACCCAGCGGGGGTCAAGAGGTTAGGGTGAATCCACAAGTCCGTCCGTCGATGGAGTGTTAGTGGCGATCGATCTCTGCTTAAGGGTTAGTTGACCCCATCGAAGTAGATCAGGAAGTTCGGTACAGGTCTTAATTATTAGGCTGTTAGTCGAACCATAAGTCATGGCTGAACGACAGTGCTATAGCCGACCATATAGATCTCTAAAGTTAAATTCACGTTAATATACTAAAAATATATAACCGATATAAAAAGCATAATGCCTTTCACATTACGTTGTTAAACAGTACACGTAGATAAGAGAACATCAACTGTTGTGAAATGGATATTAAAAATCAGTCACAAGAAACCACTCGTATACAAGTCTAAGCAATACCAACTTGCTAACGATGAGAAACGAGTTCGAACAAATCGCTGACGAAAGTACGATAAAATTAATGTGGATTCACCTTTGCGCTTACGGTAATATCTTCAGAGAATCGTAGATGTGCAGATGATATATAAAGATAAGCCTAAATCATCCCAACTGGTCACACATTAAAAGATATTAACGAAAACTTACAACTTGTGGGTTAAAAAAAAAAAAATTAGTTTTCGATGAAAATTTCACTTGGCCAGCGGTCGCACGCTCCACGCAATATGTACACCATTGTCGTTAGTAGCAAAATGTTCCAAAACCCCATATTACACTCGCTGTGTGGCGCAGTTACGGTGTGGAATTACTCTATCCTCGATTCCTATATTGCGACTACTAATCTCTTTACTCCCTACCCCCAAGGTATTCGGATTATATTTCTCACCTTTCTACCCTACTCTAGCAGTGGGGCTTTACCCGCTTGATGGGGTTCTGGGAGTTGTTCAACTCCCCAAACTCCTCCCCGGCTTTGCATTTTGCAATTTATCACTACTGCATCTAGCCTGTATGCTCGTTGTGTTCTCAGCGATATATACTAGACTCCCCCCATCCCCTTCCATAACTTGGAAATATATTGTGTCTATTTGACTTTTCTTCTTTATATTAGCTTCATGACCGAGCAGAAAATATTGCTTCAGGTTGTCACAAGGCCCCGCCGGGGCCATCACTTCCACAAAACTTATTTCACTGGGTCAAGGCAAGGATATCTGGCCAGTTGCGTGTGGATGTCGGAGAGGGACACTTGTTGTCACAGGGCGGGAGTTAGTGGTGGTGGTGGTGGTGGTGGTGGTCGCCTCGGGATGAGGTGCTTGTGGTTTAAGAGGCATGAAACCGTTCCATTTAGTCTGCGGATGACTAGCTGTAGTACAATAGTTGCAGTTGTGGTGGTAGTACTAGTAATACTTCGCAATAGCAGCAGCAGTAGCAGTAGCAACAGCATAAATAGAACTAGACCCTGATGAAGACTTGCGAGATTACAAGTTAAGTGTCTGTCTTCGTGCCTACTAATCTAAGACTAAATTATTGCTTTCTGGAATACACAAGCTAACGGACACAGCAAATACAAAAATCATACAAGCTTAAAGGACAAAGAAGACGTAGACGAAGATGGTGCGGGTAGAAGGCGATACGGGAGAAGGTTTGAGGTACAATCGACAAAGCCCTGCTTCGCTTCTACGACCCCAGTACGACCCAGCCTGACTGACTTCCCCGCCATGAAGGAGGTTTCTGGAGGTAAAGGGCGAGAAGGGGAATAGGGGGACCTTTATGAGGTAAAGTACCCGTAATAGAACATGAAAGGCGAGGAAAAGCTGGATATATTACAAATAGGTTGGCGGGAACACTGAAAAAGGCACTCTTAGGAAGATCTACCAGGTATTCCTACGAATGGACGTGCGGGCATATCGATAGCGGAAAAGAACAAAAATACAAAAAACCATTCCTATGTTGGAGGAGGTCGTGCAGTGTCAGGATGGGCTAGTAGGCAACAGAAACGGCAGGAGCAGCAGAAGAGCCCACTGGTCATCGCTGGCATGTGTCGCGGAGACGTCGGCCACACGGGGGCTTTCCAGAAGTAGCTTTGCTAAGGGTCACCTCCCCCTCTCTCTTCTTACCTACACTACATTAACTTGTTCGCTAACTTGCTATAGCTCTTAAAAAGACACATCCAGCACAGGAAGAGAGAGCCCCTGCAGGTGGGTCAAGTCTCACATACAGGCTCTCTAGACATGGGTTGGAAATGCGTGTGTGCAGCGTGGGTTGTTCAGGATATGGGCATGGCCAAAGGAGGTTAGGTGGGGGCGCGAGAAACGTCATGGGGGAGGTTCCCGTGTTGCGGTAGTGATGGCCGAGGCTTGGTGTTGTCACAACCTGAAGTCAATACCCCGCCAACACACAAACATTTTATTCAAGAGGCTTTTTTTGTGAATATTCTTTATTGTTTGCGATATCGTATCTGCTAACATGTTGAATTTCTGCGAACAAAGCATTATAACACTGGTTATAAGCGGCCAGTCTGGCTGTGGTGAATGGATTTTTATTTTTTGTTAATAGAAAAGGGAAACCTAGACCTTTGTATAGCTTTCGTATTCACGATAAATGAGAAAAAAAACTGTTGTTTTTCCAAGCCCAAATAATAAAAGTGACATCTGCTTTCCCAACCTGAATATCCTTTATGCTAAACTAACAATTTTCCTCGAGCCACGACATTTATGAAATACATGAGAATCTTCCAAGAATTTCAGCAAGACAAACTTGCTACCATTAATATCGACATTACAATTACCATCAATATGCAGATACGCAACAAATGTATTTCAAATTAATCAAGTGAAAAAAAAGAACGAGATAAGAGACTAAGAAGAAGAAGCAAATGAGCATATAATCAATCAGAATAATACAATAATTTTGTCCAGCACAACAAAAACAAAATCCACTCGGTCTGTGACCCTGACTTGTGTTTGCTCCGATAGGTTGGGTAATATTTTTTTTTTAGTTTCTCAAGTCGCATTTGCTTTATTAATATTTATTAAAGTGAGCGGCATCCTCGTCACCAAGGCGCGCGCGCTCCAACGCTCAACGCACGCTGGCGGCGGACGATCAATCGTCTTAAGAATAACAATTTACCAAAAATATGCTTACAATTAATCTAAGAGTAAATAGTCAACACGCGGCGCATCAGACAGAGAGCAGCAGCGCGCTGGAACTTATTAAAAAACTTACAATGAATAATATCATGAAATATACATATTATGATTCACCAGATGCTAATGAGACACAGGGGGATGTAAGGAAAACAAAAAAAAGTTAATGAAGTCTGACCCAAACAGTAAATAAACTCTTGCTCATTTATTAACAAAAGCCGCAACTGTCTACAAACGTGAATGTAGTGTTGCTGACGACTTCGTGATTATATATATTATATATATATATTTATATATAATACATACACGACATCTTTTGACTCACAAAACACCTACCTGCTTATGGGCCCCTAATATAAGTTAACAGCTGTTCTTGGCCCCCAAAGCACAACAACAACAACAACGTCCCTGGCCCCCCAAGACAACGCCTGGTGTCAACACAACCGGTCTAGCTCGGGGTGTGTACACGCGCGCGTCGGGCGAGCAACGCCGACTCTTACAGCACGTCTCCTAGACCGTGTATACAGGCCAGCAGGAGTGAGAGTGAGAGTGAAAGTGAGAGACATGGTGAGAGTGAGAGAAGGAGGGAGAAAGAAAAACAAGAACAAAAAAGACAGAGAGAGAGAGAGAGAGAGAGAGAGAGAGAGAGAGAGAGAGAGAGAGAGAGAGAGAGAGAGAGAGAGAGAGAGAGAGAGAGAGAGAGAGAAAGAAAGAGAAAGAAAGAAAGAAAAGAAAAAGAAAGAAAAGAAAAAGAAAGAAAGAAAGAAAAAGAAAAAGAAAAAGAAAGAAAAAGAAAGAAAAAGAAAGAGAAAGAAAAAGAAAGAGAAAGAAAAAGAAAGAAAAGGAAAGAGAAAGAAAAGGAAAGAGAAAGAAAAAGAAGAGAGAAAGAAAAAGAGAGAAAGAAAAAGAAAGAGAAAGAAAAGAAAGAGAAAAAGAAAAAGAAAGAGAGAAAGAAAAGGAAAGAGAAAGAAAAAGAAAGAGAAAAAGAAAAAGAAAAAAGAAAAAAAGAGAAAGAAAGAGAGAGAAAGAAGAGAGAGAATCTGACCTATATCTTACCTACCTGATCATACTCGCATGAACCGGGTCGTTAAACAAGCCGCATGTAAGATATGTGAAAGCGTACGTTACCTGGCTAAGGTTTATAATTGGAACCTTGTCGACGAGGTACAGATTCAAGACAGGCTACCGTCTGCCTTTGCCCCACAGAGAACTACTACGTACCTGAAAATATGGTATAAGTGATATGGGCGAACACGTCTCTCGTTATGTGGGCGGTGAGTGTGAGAGAGAGACAGATGCAGTACAAGTATGAAAAACCAATGAATATTACAAAAGCTTAATCCAAAATAGGACGTATTACAAATAATGACAATAAGGATACAATTGATATAAATATTAAACTGCAAAAATCACACACATGACTTCATAAAAAATCTGCACTAGTTTGGTCGAGTGAGTAAGGGCGTAGTGGAAGCAGTGGCTCGGTCGGGTCTTGTGGAAGGACACGGTTGACGATACAGAGGGGTCACCAGGGTCGGGCAGGGGCGGCCCTGCGTGGGGAGGGTCCAGCCTAAACCTACTACACGCCGCGGCGGCGTTGCCAGCATGGCTCTCCACAGCTATGGGTCTCGGAAGGAGATGACAAAAGAGTGTCTTAAAGGCGGCTTTCTAAACTAGCCATTTTGTTGACAACACAGGGACCGTTTTTCGTTCTAGCCTACACAGCGTGACGGCGTCTCGGCCTACTACCATCGTCTCTAGCGGCTCCTGAAGGGGTGTGTGTGTTCTTAGTCTCACTAGGACCTAGTGCACAAAAAGACGTGACTTTACCCCCTCGCTCAGATGCACATTGGTGTGCCTGTGCCCCCAAATCGGTGCAACATTCCTCCCTTGCGGCGGCTGAGAGCGGCCTCTACAAATCCCGCCCGTGCTGCGGCCTGGTGGCTGTGGCTCGCTCCTCCGCGACATGACTGCGGCCTCGGCTACCTCCCTCACCACGACCTAGCTACACCCACTGCGGCTGACTGCTTCACCGACGACGACGACGAGGACGACGACTGACTGCTTCACCGACCCACACGACTCTGCGGTATCCATACGCCCCATTTCACTTGCTCACATTTACATTGTTCAGATACACGTCTCTTAGCAACTATTTTTGTCCTACGCAATGACAATCAAGACAGTTTTAACTGCACAACAGTCTTAAGCTTCATACAATCAAGAAGGCTTTATCTCTTATAGACAGTGAAATTATATTGCCATGTGTAGAGTTGTAACTCATTTTGCACACGCTTATTGTCTTACATACTTATAGTTGCAAATTTTATACTTTTATAGCCTCTTAAAAGACAACCAGAGACTTATGATTTGCTCATTGACTTACCTAGAAGACATTAGCACTACACGTCTAGTTTGTGACAACCAAGTATATATAGGTTTTACTCCCACAGTGAATAAATGATTTAAATATAAATATATATTGCATATGTATTTAATAGGGCTACAAGGGAGTAGCACAAAGCCATGTACCCAGAGCTGGTGAGCGAGAGCAAGTGGGCCTCTCGTCACACCTCCACCAGTTACTAATAATATAACCTTGCACTGTTCTTCAGCTAGTCTTATCTCTCCAGTTACTATACAGTCTTTACCTGCTTTGTTTACGAGTGCGGTTTGGCAATGCCTTGCCAACAAAAGTTAAAAAAAAAAAATCTTGATTTGCGTACATATTAAGGTTGAGTGATAGTTAAAAAGTGGTCAAGAGTGGGTTATGGGTGATCGAAACTTATCACAAGCTTGAAATTGTTGAAAACTCTTTTTGCCTTCATGATGCATTTGGTTATAAAACACATACCCTGTTTAACACTCACTAAGATGCAAGTAAAATGACTAAAAACTAATAAAAACTAAAAACTAATTATATATAATAAATCTAATAAATTATACTGTAATATATTTACGAAATTAATTACATGCGCAAAATATTTATAACAAGCCCCAACTCAACGTACACTACCGGCCACCACACAACGAAAGTTGCTGGTGTTCTCTCTGTGATCCGCACCTTACACTCTGACGAACTAACTCGGCCCCTTCATACCCAGCTCTATACGAGGAGTCCTCACTAGTGCAGGAGGCGAACAAGCCCAGGTTGGGTGGGGGGAGTGAATAAGAGACAAGAAAGAGTGGGGAGCATTGCAGGAGGACGATAAGCGAGAACCAGTGACCCAGAGGAGAGGTGGTTCAACAGAACTGGGAAGCGGATGATGTATGAAAGGCTGGGACAAAAAAATAATTCGGTGAAGGGGGCGCAGTATTATTGCATTATAAAAATCATAAAATTATACGAGTGGGGGCAAGGAGTCTGGCAAGGGTGGCCGGGTGGTGGCGAGGAGTAATATATGCGACAAACTGAGGTCCGGTTGATGAAAAATAGAACCTGACTAGAATACCGGTGAAACCAAGTGAAGGGAACTACACAGACAACGAGGATAAATAATCAAGTAGTGGAATCCACAAGTCCAATAATAAATATATTAGACAATGAGACAGAAGTGGAGGCGAGCGGGGCCCCACCTGCCTTGGAGAAACTGGTTTTTGCTTTCAGCCCAGGTAGCAGGTGTCAAGCAAGGAGGGCGGGCGAGATATGCTAGCGTCTACCATCACCACATTCCTGCGCAACACCTTCCCCCTCCCTTCTCTCTACGCTAACCCTCCCCTCCTTTGTGGCCTACCCCTAAAACTACACACTTGCCTCTACCCCTAACCTCCCTTATTTACCGTAACAGTTCCATTAGCCGTCTAGCAAATCGTAACATTAGCCGTCTAACAAAACTTAATGTACCGTTCATTCTGTATGGCTATGTCGTCGTGTTTATCCATTCTCTATCCCAAGATGAAATTCCTGAGAGCAGTCTCTCGAATATTTCTTTAACCCATCTGTAAAGACTTTCAAAGTTCCAATTCAAACTTTAGCGCATAAGCTCATAAATCCATTACATCCCTAACAAATTTGGCCCGGTGCCGAAAAGAAACGAAATTTCTGGAAACGGGGGGTACTGGGGTCCTCCTAGACTTTCATCCACTCACCAACCTCGGCATCTCTGCCTTAGCAGTGTTTCTAAGAGTCTAGTTGTGCTCCATCCCCTGAATTGACTCGTGAAGCTAGTGTTCGGTTTAATTCTTGCCCCTGCATCACACCCCTCCCTGAAGCCTGTAACACCTGCACCACAAATCTATCTATCCCCTCTACACCTACTTGTACCACATCCCTCCAGATGCCTATCCAACACACGAACTCGCCCCAAACACCCGACTAAAGGCTAGAGGAAACTATGGGACGACATGAATCCACTTAACAATTCAAAATATCCCCAGTGCAGAATATATGCGATTCTCTAGTTTCATTTATTGACCTTAATCTAATATAATTACCTGTACAGTAATCGCATTTTCAAAGTCAAACTAAATTTGTCGATTCCAGGCATCCGGAAAAGTAATTTGATCAAAAGCTCTATAGCTATGCTATTTTATTTACTATACTCTACAGTATTTTGGCGGTTAGTAGTGGCCTAGGCGTTATTTGACTGAGGAAGGGGAAGTGAAAGATAAGAGAAACCATCTGGTCGAAAGCGAGATTATATCCATGACACTCCTCGAAAATTACCATACAATAATGCCTGCGTATCCCCCCCCCCCCCCCCGACACCAACGACAGGATCCCCCAACAATCTCATTTCTCAAATCCTTCATTAACGTTAAATTAAGACCCTAGCCTTCCCTCCCTTCCCTCTCAATCCCTCCTCCCTTACTGCCCCCATCTCTCGTTCCTTCTCATTACTCAGTATCTACACACGCTATACACCAACTCCTAAAAGATGGGATTTTTCCCTACAACTTTCCATAGCACTCCCATCGGGCCCTAAGCAACACGCAAGCGCTTCCATCAACCCTACACACACGGAAAAAAATGCACGCACAAGCATTTCGTCCCAACAGCTTCTGCTCGACAATGCCGCAATTATTTCAATTTTCATGTTTACGATGACAGTAATGATGACGTGATCGCGTGTGTCATCCCTGAAACTTGTCACATAATCTAATAATGGAAATTCGAGGAGAAAGATTGTGTGTGAGAGAGAGAGGGGGGTGGGGTGGGGGAGCAGAGGAGTCAAAGGGGAAGAGATTCAAGGGCATAAATATAGGAGAATAAAAGACACAGATAGAAGAGGAAAGGAAAAGGATAGCGCTATTAACAATTTTTCTCCCCCCTCCCTCTCTCTCTCCCTCCCTTTTACCATTATACTTCATTCACACATTATGGGTATCTTAATGGCAATCAATGGCCTTTGGTTGCGGGGGGTAGTGAACGCAGAGTTACGACTCTGAACGTAGTGTTATGACCCGTAAGAGCAGCGGTTACCATATTCACCATCAAAGTTTGTGAGCGCTATTGACCCCTCCCCGTTACACCCAGAATATATTCACAAATTGATTTAACTTCCTTTTAAGTTCATTTGCTCTTAAATTACGCGGTTACCGCTTAAAAAACACACTGAATCCAGATTGAGCCTCTGCGAAGGACAGGCGTCTGAATCTGAAGTTACACGAGGCTACAGTTTAGCGGCAACATATAATAACTGCAGGAGTTGACCTTATTGGTACACACATATTTATAAAAACTAACTTTCCAGTTGAAAATCACCAACGGGAAAAAACAAAAGCTATGGCCTGGTCGAAGACCGGGCGCGGGGGGACGTTGAGCCCCGAAATCATCGCAAGACTAACAGATGTGTACGCAAAGTCTGGCATAAGTTGCCCTCTTCGTTTAATAGTTTAGGGTTGGTCGACGCCAACTATAGTGGGTATGAAGTCTAGAGATGACGCCCATGTGTCTATATGTGAGGAGGGAGCTGCCCCATTACACCGATCTGTACTATACCTCCGTATCTTATCCTACAGTAACCTCGATACTGTCCATAAACACTAGAAAATAGGCCAATTATGTAGTTAAGCAGAGATGAGAATAAGAGCTAAGTGGCAGAGGATGGGGTGAACAAGAGATTGCTTCATTTTCCGTAAGAGATTGTTAAGGTTAGCAATAGGCCAATTTGGTAGATAGCATGGATGAGACTAATCTGTGTGGTTGTGACGCCGTTCCGAGACGTTAGTACCTTACCACATCCAATAAAATGTCTATGGAGACATTGGATTATCTGTCGGGATTTACGAGTGCGTAAATGACCACCGCCCCATCCTTCCCTTGCTCTACTATCACTGAAAGTATCCCAACACCACCCACCTTACACGGCCCATAAACAATATGGCCACCTTCAGTATTAAGAGAGCCAGAATCAGTATTAAGAGAGCCAGAATCGTCGTATCCGTGGTTATTATAGTAGTGAACAAGCTAAACAGAAAGGGAATCAATGCCCAAAAAGAATGAAAATAACAAAACCACCACTTGAACTGGTTTAACTTTTAAATATTTAATGCAATTTTTTGTATCATTAATTGCAACGTCAGGGGGGTCAACACACGAGAATTAAATCTCATCAGTTCCGGTGATGATGTCCCTCCCATATTACCCATCAATGAACTCTTCAAATGAATTGCTACTGCCTTTACTGCTTCCCTTTATTCACCCACCCCCCCACCCCCATCCTCATCCCACACCACCCAGATCATCAATCAACTTGCTAACTCGCCTCGATGAGGGAATGGGATGCCCCACTCCCCCCCATCCCATTACGGAACAAACGTCAACGCCCGAACCTCGTAGTAACTATCGGTGAAGACAGCGATCTGTGATCTTTGTCTCCATCCACGGTCCAGCTCTTGCCAAATTACGGAGTGAAACGTCAGGCACCGTGGAAGGAAGGTTGGGAGAGGAGAAATAAGATAGGGGAAAGGAGAGAGAGAAGGAAGATAGGGGCAAGGAGGGAGGGAGGGAATTTAAAATTTGTGATAAAAATGATTCAATTAAAAGATTACAAGTAACAATAATTGCAGATGCTGGACAAATGATGTTAATAAAGATCCTCATCGAATAATAAAATTGTCAAACGCGATAAATTTCATGAAGACCCCAGAGGAAATATATACAAACCCTCACTGTTGTGACAAATTTAATTATCGTTATTTGTTATCAAGCTTAGATTTACTGATAATGATTACCCTTCCGTATAGACGACGCGAGAGAGGGAGATGGTCTTGTCCAACCGCTAGGCTCCTCCCATCTCTCTCTCTCCATGCACTTTCGGTCCCTCCCATTGCCATAAACTCTCTCCACCTCCGTTCCATCTCTCCATATAACCTCGCAAACCCCTCCCCCTCTGCCTCCAAATATCCTCCTCGCCAGCGTTATTCCCTACATAATAATCCCCCCCCCCTCCCCTTCCTCAACAAACACATACCAATAGGGTCTTCCACAAATGCTAGTAAACGGGGCTTTATGACAGCATAAATGCCAGACCAGTTTATATATAACGTCATAATTAAAATACGTTTGGACAATTATTGTTACGCACTTTAACCATCTTCGGATATACAAAAAGTTATTAGGCTTTCCATATATTCGACCAAGCACGTAAGCATCTTGCCATTAGTTCCCCTAAAATTAGCCAGCTGTGCCAATAACCCCTCCCTTCTTAGCTGCTCCCCGAGGCAAGAGAAAGTGGGGCAGCAGTAACCTAGCGTAGTTCACCCAGCCAGTTTAAAAAGAAAAAAACAAAAAAAAAAACAAAGACAAGAGAACAATGGAAATCTTCCCACTTGGCGCGCCACTCTTTGTTATCGAGATATCTCCTTCGACCACAACCCTCAGTCACCCTTCAACTCACCTTAGCCGAAATTTTCGTCTTTGTTATGCCTCAACTATTACGAGGAATGAACGGTTGTATCTGTCAACTGACAATCTTATGACGCGCTGGAACGTATGCTCGCTGGCTAGGCATTTCTCATCCCTTTCAAAACTTACAGCCTATAACAAAACCTCAACGGCGACTGAACAGCCTACACCCATCTTACTCGTCCCTACCCGTGCCCCCTCACCCCATCATCCTCCTCCATTTCACTCCCTCAATTTACCTCTAGATGAAAGGTAAATCCATGCCCGTGCCATCTCTTGGGTGGCTTAATCTTCATCAATCAATCATCACTCACGCCACAGCCCCTAATAGGTCTACTCGATCCTAAGTGCTGAAGCCGTATCATAAACCAGTAACCTACGAGCGCAATTCTCGCTCGGCCTTATCATCAAGGGGCGATAGATTATATATATAATATAATCGCGTCTCCCTCTCTCCAGTCATATGTAACTGTTGAAACTTGGGAATTATTTCTATATTTTAGAAATGCCCCCTAATGACACACCACAGCTCTCCAGATAACACACAATGAAACAAATTTAATACAACAAAACGGCCATTTAGCATTTAGTCCATTAATAATTCTAAAAAGTTTTTTTTTATATAAGCCAGAGCAGTTCTCTACAACCAAACGCGTGGGGATCGGGCAACCATTCCCCTTTCCTCACATCACTCCCTAAACTGCTATTTTCCTGATATTCCTTCCGACATTGTGTCCTCGACTCTACCATTCTCCACGCACTCCTCCACGCACTCCTCCACACTCTCTCCCCTCTCCCCACCCTCTCCAACGTTAAGCTCGTTTTTATTCTCTCTCAATTTAACGGTGTCGTATTCCTCCTCCCCGATGAAGCCGCGTTTTATGGCCTGAGCTACCCCAAAGGAGCTCAGGCTCTCATAAAGCAACTAATTATGCCGCAAAATTAATTTGAATAAATTCCAAAAAGGCCGTAGCCTAATCCAAAAATTCGTGAAGTGTTAGAAAAATGGTCTACATGAATTCTAATGAAAAAATATAGTTGATAAATAGATATATATTTATATTGTAAAATCGTTCAGTTTCCCCATATACATTCAATGTGATTTACAAGTTTACCCAGTAAAACAAATTTGAATACTGCATATTAAACCACGCAAAATTCATACAAATTAAGTAATCATTAAATCAAACTGTCGATATTACCACAGCACTTCTTGAGATGGCATGACAATCACGGGGAAAATAACCCGGGGGGGGGGGGGGACAACAAGAGGGAAAAAATGACAGCGCCATAAATAAAAATGCTAACAAATAAAATCTGACGAGGCTGCATTTTACTTAACAAGAAAACGCGTGTATGCCTATGCTGATCAAGATGGATCCTAAATTAAAGCTAACGTAAGCAAAGTGGCATTTACAATAACCATAAAATGTACTTGACAAGTTCTGTTAACAACGGCTCCTGATACAAAAAAAAAATCAGCTAGGTAATGCAAGCTACCAAATTTGCTCTTTTTAACTACCACCACCACCTTTTCCGCCCCTTCTTCCATTCCCCATCCAAATTACGAATTTCTTAAATCACGCGAGACGCCATTCATTAATTTTACACTCGTTTGCACAGCTATTTGCATATTAATGCGTAGTTTAGCATGGAAGTGTGGGAGCCGTGTAATCTACCGCTCTCGGTGTAATTATTACCCTACCCCCACTTGTCTACTACGCCCTCTGTAATTATCAACTCCGCCGACTCATCTACCGGTTCCAGTGTAATTATTATCCTAGTCCGTCTACCGTGACCAGTTCACCAAGCCACTTCGCTAAACTATTAACTTTTACATTAAACTAACAAGTTTGTAACGTCATTAGTTTTTAGAAATATCTATTCAAAACAAAGAAGTTACAATGGCGTGGTATGTCAATCATTAAATCACTTAGAGCAATGCAGTAACTAACCAGCGTTCTGGCGACTCCAGACACTTGCCCTAGCCAACTCTGCTAGCTATGATAGGACAAAAGTTACTCAACCTAGACCTCTAATGAACCCATTGGGAAAGGTCTGAAGGCCTCAATTGGTATATCAGTCTTTTTTTGTTTACGAATAACCTGCCTACACTCTGGCCTGTGGGTAATGATGCTCCCCACCATATGTCTCTCCTTACAACCCCCAAATGATAATTGTACACCAATATATGAACGGCAAATAATAATGTAACCAACAGCCTAATGTAACTAAAGAGCAACTACTGCCTTGCCTTAAATTTTTTTTTAACAAACGACAACTACTGCTTTACATCTATCCCCTCTACCGCCGGCCGTGAATCATGCTTCATTAGTGCCTAGCTCCAGACGGGAAAAATTGTAACGACCACAAGCACTTCACATGTGCCAAGCCAATAATTAGCAGCCATAAACCAATTAACTGGCTGGAGTGAGCAGGTGAAAGGAACGAAAATTTTTGAAAATATAATACGAGGAAGCTGGAATTACATTACGTTGTATTTCGTCTGCCAACTTTAAGGTTTTTTGTGAAATGTTTTGATATATATTTTAATGTGATTGTCTAAAAGCGGAGTGTTAAAGCTCTAAGGAATCTGCCGCGTCTGTTCCAGTCTGCAATATGGTTATTTTCCCGGCAACTTCAAATCTCTTATGAAATCCGCCAAACGTTCTCGTCGGAAGAACTCTTTGATGAGCCGAAGCCCTACTGTTCAAAAGGTTTAGTGGAACAAGTTAATTCTACATAATAGCCCATACTCGTCTTTTTCAACCACCTTAAAAAGAAAAGTTCTTGTATATTATTACTAGCACACTACAGTTAATTTCCCTCCCAATAGAACACAAAATTGAGACTGAAAATGAACATTTATTATTCCTGGCAACGCCTCCCCCAACCCCAAACCCCACCACACGCCATAATAAAGCACCTTATTACTCTCCGGGAAATTGTTAATTTTATATATATATATATTTTTTTTTTTTTAATTCTCGCTTTCACCACCCTTATAACCTGCAATTTTGCGATTCCGCGCCAGAGGACGTTTTAGAATGCGTGAGTCAATTCTATATGAAGAGCTCGTTCGGGGTCTATTTACGTTTCTTTTTATTCCACTAAATGATTTGTTCGACACCCCCTAAATCCCACAGAAAAAAAACAAAATGAACCACTATTTTCCCTCATCTACACTTCTCCCGTCTACTACGAATCACCATATACTACGCAAAATTCCTACTCTGCTAGGTTACAATTCTATCCGAACAAATTACAAATTCTAAATGCGCATAATTTATACCCAAGTAGCCCCATTGTTAATTACGGTTAACATTCTATTTCCCATAGCCTAGCCATTATGGAGTTTAAAGCCAGGCGATATGTCTAACAACGGAATCTGCCCCGAATAAATACACCTTAACAAATAAATAAGACAAATTGGTGTTCGGGTTCACGTATGCAAGTATTTTAATGTCCCTGCCACTAAAAATTTGTTTGATTAAATAAAATAGGCTATTGGTGAAAAGTGGGTGAGAAGCGTGATGAACAGATTATAGAAATCAAAGAATTATTTTAGAATATACAGTGAAGGACAATTTTATTTAAAGCACAATAAAAATTCCTTTGGATATATATAAATCCTCTATATTTATTACATAAAGGCCACTAAACATGCTAACAATATCTCAGATAAATGTACCACAAAACAAGATTACCATACACCACAATTGACAATACTGACCTCAATTAAATTATGGAAGTTCATGTCATTTATCTACCAAAAATAACCATGCATTCAATTAATGCAGACTGAAATGTTACATTAAGGGGAATAAATGCTGTATACCAAAAGCAGGCAAGTTAGCTATATAGAACAGATTGTAACTTTCAATTCATATGCAAATGAGTACTTCAAAACTTCTTTCTTTGGAGAGTTTCCTTAAAGGAACAAGACTTAGTCTCATCTTTAGCTGTCAGGCGGTCTCTAGTAGATTAGCTCTGGGTACATGTTAAGCAAAAATATCAAAATACCAGTAAATTTAATTTACCAAAAATGACAAAATAATTACTAAACTGATCTGAAAGTCACTGGTATAGAATATGCATATTTGTGTACACAGAAAAACCAAGGAAAAACTTCTCTTCAATTTCTTCTAATTTTAAAAATGATTTGCACTGGATTTGATCCACTCAGAGCAAAATGTGAATACTTTGAGTCTTCTGTGAACTCCACTTCATATTTGAATAGCTACTATGCGTTTCATATCACTTCACAAACATAAATTTCACTTAAGTGCTTTTTACCTTAAGCTTTTAATGCTTCACAAGTCTCAAAAGTGAAAATGTAATTACATTTTGTTTGGTCTAAAATCTAATAATTTGTCACTGACAAAAATTATTTCCCAATATCTACTGTCTTCAGTTTCCTCCCAGATACAAGCGGCGGGTTTCGTGGAATCTACAAGAGTGAATCGGGTCGACCTTTCTTTCGATAGCTCATGCGACTTTCTCGAAGTCTCATTTGAGGTCTCCGAAGCCTCACCTTAGAGCCAGCGGGGTGAAGCCTAACCCCCTCTCTCTTTCCCGACTACCCTTCCTTCGCCTAACGCTAAGTTGACGAAGTTTCTAAAGATCTATAAAGCTCTCAAGCTCTTTGGAAAAACTCTGGAGACTGTACTGTAAAGCTCTAAGCTCTAAAGCTCTTGAATCAATGTCTCGCATACAGCTGGGGACTAGCAGTTATGGTATAATTCACTGGGACTTAAATCAGCTCTTCATCACTGGTAACACGTCCATGACTTGACAACAAAACTGAATTAACTTGTCCATCTTCTTTCTCGGGACGACGATCACAAGCACCTACAGTTTAAGCAAGTTTCCTCGAGTCGACAGCGAGATAAAAATCGCACAAAAACGCGGCACACGAGAAAAAAAATTGATCTCTTCGTAAGTATATATGTATATATACATAAAAACATGTTTATGTACACTGAAGATATAAAAATAAGATATCTATATATATATACCACATGATGACGATAAATAACTATACCATAGAAAACGCTACCGCACTGAAAGCGACTGGACCATATTAAAGAAAATAAAAATAATTAGGAAGAGTTCAAATAAAACAACAGTTTAAGATGACTAGGTTTGCCCCTACCTTGATGTGGTAGGAGTTGATTTTGTGACGTGGTAAGGCGTTGAAACTGCTGAAATCCGGTCTTCGCGCGAACAGCCCTCCACCGCCCGATCCATGTCTGAAACAACAGAGAGAGAACTGTCAGCAAAAAAAAAAAATTGATTCAAGATTTATTTAAATAGGAGAGCAAGAATTGGTTGGTTGTGTATCTGTGGAGGATGAACTGGAAGTTGACCAGACCACACGCTAGAAGTGTGAAGGGACGACAACGTTTCGGTCCGTCCTGGACCATTCTCAAGTCGATTGTCAAGACAAGACCCAAGACAATCGACTTGAGAATGGTCCAGGACGGACCGAAACGTCGTCGTCCCGTCACCTTCTAGTGTGTGGTCTGGTCAACATACCTCAGCCACGTTACTGGGACTCATCGCCTGCACGAACTGGAAGCATCGAAAGTAAAATAGTCTGTATAAAATATGGAAAATATATTCTATATTATTAGAGTATATCAGCAGGAAATCCTATATTTAACATATACAGTAATCTATGCAGGCGATGAGTCACAATAACGTGGCTGAAGTATGTTGACCAGACCACACACTAGAAGTTGAAGGAAAGTTGAAGTTGAAGAAACGTCGTCGTCCCTTCAACTTCTAGTGTGTGGTCTGGTCAACAGTAATCTACAATAAGAGGTAATTAAACACCATCGACAATGTTCAGTCACAGCAGAATCCTCACACAAAGCAATAAATATTCCCCGTTCAATATACCAGTTTCTTTGTAATAGAGCGCAAGGGGGAGGTGAGGAAATGGTGGAGAGGGGAAGGGGGTGACTCCTCGTTTCCATGACAACGAGGGAACAAGAGGCACCGCTACAGAGGCACCAGAGAATAAAAATGCTAACTTCCCAATACGATTTCAGCTACACGGCTTGGAAAGAGGGGAGCCTGAAGGGCTGAGAGACAATGATATGTACCGCCGCCTTTACGTCATCCCGATCCGATTGATGATTGAGAGAGATTAAGCCACCCGAAAGGTGGCACGGGCATGAATAGCCCGTAAATCCCCAGATATACACCTGAGATACTGATAACACAAATACACCTCAGTACCGAAATACAACAAAAAATACAAATTTAAATCATAGCGAGACTTATTTCAGCGATTACTTCATTAAGTCGGCCAGGCATTTCGAAATTAGATAAACAGGGATAAGGGGGGGGGGGGGAAGTGGCAATGAAGAGCAGCCTAACGCAGGTAAATGTTGACAAGACCTGAAGCATATTCATGAAAATGCCAAGATGAGAATGAAACCGACTTTGATGCATGCAAGTCAGATTCACAGTAAAGATGCACTATTTTCGCGTGTACACGAATGTACACGCGAAAAAGGGTACGGGGAAATCTGAATATCCGATACTGTATAAATAGGACAATCCAAATTAGAATGCCAAAAGTATAGCAGAAAGAATCTAGATGTGCACGAAATCTTGATACATTTTACACGAATCTGGTACAAAACAGATTCTGAATCGACTGCGAAATAAAGAGGCATCAGCTGTACAAGGGTAGAGACGAATTAAGCCTAATTACATGCACAGTACCTAATCACAGTTAGGCCTACGCCGAAGACATTAATAAAGATGGAGTGAGAGAATCCATCCAGCTAAAAATATATTGAAAATGATCCCGTTTAAATAAATCGCGAATATTGAAAATAAGGAGAAACTTCACACCATCTTAAACCTATAAAGTCAACTGGCCCCGTCCAGCAGACCCACCCACCCCCCCTTTTCTCTCTAAACTCCTATCATCTCACTAACGAAAACAAGCACCTGTCTCTGCCTGTAAGAGACAGAAATCCTCCAACAGTATTAGCACTTCCAGCTGTCTGAACGAGACACAGGAGGGGGGTTGGGGGCCGCAGGAAGAATCGAATTAAGAGTATTTTTATTAGGGAATAAGCCGTTATTTACCCATGTGTTTATGTAAGATCTTAAAGTGATTTCATATCGACTGAATAAGATATGATCTGCTTATTTTCAAAATGACGATACCTGCATGTATAGCACTCACGTTTCGTACACTTTAATCGCGTACAGATCATATGCGCTATCTACGTCACTTTCTCTCGCGCGTGTGCACGCACGAGTGTGTGAAAGTGTGCGAGGCATAGCATATGTGCACGCAAGCGTGTAGGACTACGCAATGTGCGCGTCAGTTCCGGGGTGGTAGAAGGAATAGAGGGTGAAACTGGTTGGGGGAGAGAGAGAGATGTGGCTGGGGGAAGGGGGGACGACCAGATAACCTTCCCACTTACCCTCGTTTCGTCCTTCCCTGCCGCTCCCCCCCCCCCTCCCCCTACCTCCAATCACCCCCATCACAGCATATCCCCCCCCCCCACACACACACATGCAATAGCAGCAACCTCCGCCCCTCCCTCTCACATACTTTACACACTACGTAACAACACCCAAGGTGCCCGCCACTGTCTAGGAGACAGGAATGAGTTTTTTTACCCCCAATTCATTCACAGGAAAATATGCAGTCAAGTTGTGTTCCCCAGACTGCAGTGCACAACATGGCGCTTACGAATTAATACAGAAATAATACCTAGCTGTTTGTACCTAAGAATAACCAACTTGCCGTGTTTTACTTAACCTTCATCATGTCAACTACTATATCGTAGAAACTAAACCACTTATCACAGTGGAATATATGTAACGTTTTATACAAAACGAGCCATATAATGTGTCCTGACACGCTAGGTTGAGCCATGTACAAGGCAAACCCTGAGAAAATCCTTTTGGGGCAATGCAATGGAATCGAACTCTTGTGGTTCTGTGAATGCGTTCATAGTTCCACGAGTCTCAACAACACTGCCCTACTTCCTTGAATATTTAAACAAAAACAAAACAGTGGTTGTCGTTTTCAAGAAGATAACAGAAGTATAGAATGTCCCCCCCCCCCCTATGAAAAGCAAAAGTCTCCCTAATCAAATGAACAAATCCACAAGGGCCGTGACGAGGATTCGAACCTGCGTCCGAGAGCATCCCAGACGCTGCCTTAATCGACTGAGCTACGACATGGTACAAGTCTCCCTAATCAACAACGAGATCTAACACTTGGCTCCTGCCATGCAACACGCAACCTAATGTAGGAAAAAAAAAACGTAAAATATCCATCATGAGGCGTTCGAAAAGTTGGGCAAATAAAATTGCCTAACTCTGCAACTTGAGCGTAATTATGGCCTGCACAAAAGTTACTGCAATAAATAAAAGAGCGAGACGTGCGATGGTCCACATCATGGCGACGACGGGTGGTAAACTGGACCTTATCGACCCCCCCCGCCCCAGGCTCCAGCACCTCACCTTCGTCTAAGTCCTCTAAAACGACCTCAATTTGCGAGTTCGTTGACCCAACCAGTCTAGTGTCCTGAATTCATTGCCCCAAGTGCATTCCCCGAGCCTCGCTCTGCCGTATATGGGGGCGAGCCAGTTAAACACATTAGCTCACCGTTAGTTGGATTTTCATTCATCCTTTCATTCATTGCTAATAAACTCGCATTACTAATTTTACTATTATTTTAGGCGCGGGGAGAAAGGAAAAAGCATATTATTTCCCATTAAAGTTATTGGAATATTGCCAAAGCCATCTATCTCCTCACTTAAATTTTCCATCAGCTATGTAAATAACTACTTTCGGGGTTGTAAAATATTTAAGAGAAATTCTGGCATCAAAAGCGAGAGGGGGAAAATATTTGGGGTAAAGCCAAGCCAACACCAAGGTACGGTGCTGACGTCACGGTCTGGCAACAAGGAGGAGAGGCTCCCTCCAGGGACACCACCACCACCACCCATTCCCCCACACGGTTGCCATGGAGCTTTATTGGATGCTATTCTTAGCCTCGTCATTTACAGCTGTGGGCTCGCTGCAGCGTTTCTTTGTAATTCATGTATGCACTTCATTCCTGCAGCTGCCCTGATGGCAAGGGTGGGTGGCAGGGCCCACAACCTGCCCTGATGGCAAGGGTGGGTGGTAGGGCCCACAACCTGCCCTGATGGCAAGGGTGGGTGTGGCAGGGCCCACAACCTGCCCTGATGGCAAGGGTGGGGGTGGCAGGGTCCTATGCCCTGATGGAAAAGGGGGGGTGGCAGGGCCCTATGCCCTGATGGTAAAGGGGGGGGGGCGGTTGGCAGGCCCTGATGGTAAAGGGGTTGGGGATGGTGGGGGGCAGGCCCCACAACCTGCTTCACACAATAAGTTTAGCTTAAATTCAATTGGAAATTATACAACTGACAGTAAGGGCAGGTTTCTTTTCCATAGCATAATTATTATCGTATGACATACTTAATCGGATTAATGAAGTCCTCCCCAAATTCCCATTTGGTGTACAAGGAGGATCATGAGGTCATATAACTAAGTAATGTATTGTTGGTTGCTGCGTTATTAATTATCTGGCAAGTGCCTAAACATAGAATGCATTTGAAAGTGACGTTTTACTGGAGTCTTTTCGGTTGCTATAGCTTCAGGTTCAGTTCAGTAATTCCAATTACATTAGTGATAAGATGGACAATCCAGGGAGTTTTCCTGTACAGTCTGCAATGCTAGTATCTTCACTCGCGAGATAGTTGACGTTTCTTAATAAAACGCTCCCTTCAGACCAAAATTAAATGGGAGTATCCATAAACGTTTTCCGCCTTAATCATTTTAGGCCATCCTGAGCTAGCTAACAGACTCCTATGTCCTATCATCAAACACCATCGTGCAACATTGATATATTGGTATCAAAGTGCTTACTCTTTATTAACTGAAGTGTTGCAATAGTTTAAGAGTAGCCGAATAGATGCCCGTATGAGGTAGGTTCTGTTTACACTTTAAACTCATTCACTTGTCACATGGCTCTATTTGACAGCGAACGCTGTATCAAAACTTTCGTCAAACCAGTGCCTAGTGCGCAGAATATCCTTGAGAAACGTCGAATTAACGCCGATTCGACGTCATTTTTTAATAAATGGATTTAATACAGGTGTCTTTCCCAGTCTTTCATAAGACCTTCCGTCACCGTCCTCTGGATGAAGGATCATCATGTACTGTAGCTACCAAAACTGCCACACAGACCCAGCGCAGCCCCGCCGGCAACAGTCGTGTAATGTTTGAGCAGCGTTGATATTAGGAAGGTAGTTTTTATCATTGTTTACAAGGTCCAACAAAAGCAATATGAAGCTGTAGCATGACCAACGCTTCCAGATCAATCAATCAATGACCCTTTTGGCCTTAATTCGTCTTGCAACTACGCTTTCCCCCACCCAAAGACATCTTTCATTTGTTAACGATCTTCAGTTAGACTATGAGGTGCTAAAATTTAATGTACCGTTACTCGACTTCAGGGAACCAATTACTTAAGTATGTGTTTGAAAATTTTACGATTGCATTGCCGTTCAACCACCGCCATTAATTGGCAAATCACTTTACGTAATGTGATAAGTTTCAGGCAGATTGTCATAATATATACATATAGCCTGAACTGTGTCGTAGGGTTTCTGCATGGCCCAATATCCAAGGTTACGTTAATCCAAATGTTGAACTTAAGTTATTCCTGATTATTGTGCCCACCGGAGTGTGATGAAGCGTTACTCTGAAGCAGAGGTGGGATTATGCCTCGCTTACATTGTTAACATGGAGAAAAACTGGAACTATCAAATTCTTGATTCTTGGCATCAGTATAAGGAAAAACAATCGTTTAAAAATCCAAATAACAATATGTAATGCTGTAATAATACCAAGAGCAGCAGTTTACAGTAGTGGTGGCGGTGTTTGCCTCGATGGGCTCGCCTAGTTGCTCTTGCGGGGGGGTTGAGCTTTGGCTCTGTGGTCCCGCTTCTCAGCCGTCAATATACTACTTGTGTAGAAATTCAAGATCTTCTCGAGCTCCTTATCTAAAATTGAAACTATTTTGTCAGCCTCCACTACATCACTTCCTAGTGCTTTCCATTTACTAACTATAACACAAACTGTTCGTTCTAATGTCTGAAGAAGTACACAAAACACTGCGCGAGCCGTCTGTTCACTGCTACTTTTGATATAGAAATTGGGTACTTATTTATCCGAACTAGGAACAATAAGTATTGTTCATTAGTTCATGGTTTGCATTTAAATTTGGCAATTTACCTTCTCTGCCAAACAAATCTATTGTGCTCTGCGACCTCAATCTCCCCCATCGTCACACCCCACCTCTGCTACCCCCCATCCCCGCACCACGCCTCGTAAAACCTCTCAGCAGTTGCGCAATCCTAACATTACACACACATCCCCCCCCCCCCCTACCCCTCCCCACCCACCCACCAGATGGTTTCAGGAGGCAACCCAAGATGGTGGTACGGTTGTAAAGGTTGTGTGACCGTCAGTCTCCCCCTCCTCTTTGTTCATAGGCGTCTCTTGTATATTCGTTCATCGCCCCCATCCCAAACGTCTTTTACTTCGCCCAGCTTATAAGCCTT
Source organism: Procambarus clarkii (assembly GCF_040958095.1). Taxonomy (NCBI): domain Eukaryota; kingdom Metazoa; phylum Arthropoda; class Malacostraca; order Decapoda; family Cambaridae; genus Procambarus; species Procambarus clarkii. Next base: position 11,721,570 of record NC_091200.1, on the reverse strand, counting down.
TGGTTATTTCTTTATGCTTTTCGTCCCTTTAATCCTCGAGTGTGTTCACTACAAAAGGTTCGCTGCCATTAAAGATTCAACAGCCTCCAAAAACTACATTTAGCTTACAGGCGCAAGAGCCGATGATTACAGCCTGTCCGCCAATCTATACGTCATCCCTATTAAGGAGCGTGTACACACTATCAATTCGCATAATAAATATTTAAAGTTCAAAAGAAAATCGAAATCTGTATTCGCCACCCGTCAGTCCCACACCATGAAGTTGCCCACAGTAAGTGGGTGTGTACTTTTTGTTCCCCCCCCCCCCAAAGTGGGAGGAATATACACACCGATAAAGTTGAACACGGCAAACCTGTGTTCTTACATTATCAGGAAAGCAACACATTGATAAGCGAACGACACAAACACGTGACACAGCATATCAGACATGCCCAATTAACTTACCCTACTGGGCAAAATTACGCAGTAAGAAACAGCATGTGTTGACGTGGGCCCCACGCACCACTTCCTGTATTGACCATGTGCTGTTGACCCCGCTCGACTGCTTTCAGACACTCTGGCACGTCTGCTTCTGCTGGGCGTCTGGAAATTCCTTTGTGCGTTGGCGTTTTGTTATTTGCCGTTATCACCAGTTATACTGATGACGGCAATAGTAATTTTGTAGTCCCGTGGCATTAAGAAACCAACTATTACACCTGTTACTCTTGCTAATCGTGACCAACGACTCTGAGCTGGAGTCAGTTCAGATATACCTACTTGTTCAGCGAGGAAGGTGAAGGCTTTCCTGGCAACTTCCTTAGTATGCAGCCTTGCTTGCACCCGCAAACGCACATATCCATCACAACTCTCCCCATCAATACACTTCCTGCTACAGCTTGTCCATTTCACTCTGGAAATTTTCACTTTTGCTCAGACAATACTTCACGGAGCAACTAGCTTAAGCTTCGCAAAGCCTAGTCGTCATTGGAGCGCGCGCACACTACGAAGAGCTTGAAGCGAAATGTCTTAGATTTTCCAGGTCAAGTGTTTGCGAGAGGCGCTGGCTGGGGTAGTATCCTCAGGGAAACTTAGCCTAGATAGATAAGCCAAGAATAACGAGAAAACCAGAACGTATCAAGGCATTAAATGTTAAAATGCCGAAGACTACCGAACGAGAGGAAAGTAAAACAAGTATTTAGCTTGATTACAGAAGGCAGTATTAAGGCAGTGACGTGCGCAGTCCGGAATACGGTTATTAGTTAATGTTCACAAAGTATTGCGCTTACTACCGGAATGAGAAGGGAAGAGAATGGGGTTGAAGTCCTTCAGCTTGTCCTGGGGGTTGGGGGGAAGGAACTACTCCGGCAACATTGCATTAATATAATGTGGTGGTGGTGATGAAAGCGTTAAGTTACAGCAGAGTTAAACAGATCGTAATATTTTATTGAACATGGTTATTCCGCGAGGCGATTGTGCGCGCAACATCGACAGCCTTCTAGCGTAACACCTGCACGAGGTATTCATAGCCGTGGATGAGATGCCAGCACACTGCACTTTAGATATGTATACACACACACACCATTAATCCAAATATCTTAAAATCGGTATGTTGAGGGTATTCGTGCACTTCATGCACCGTCAGCAATAACAAATACATCCCGAGACTGGACGGTAGAGTGACTGTCTCGCTTCATGCAGGTCGGCGTTCAATCCCTGACAGTCCAAGTGGTTGGGCATCATTCCTTCCCCTGCACATTAATGACTATGTAAAAGACACATCGAACACTATGTAGGGCAGACGTAAATCTATGTGTTTACGTATGTAGATTAACTTGGCATTTTAACTTGAAAGCACCAAATCACCTTCTGTGGTTCATTGTTCCATAAATCCCTTAACTATATGTTTAACATCTCTAACCCTGTCCATGGAGGACAAGAAAATGTATATATGCTGGTTAGCATTGTAAATGTGGCCACGTCTGTGGTAGAAAAAAAAATCCTCCCCCCCCCCCGTCCCATCCCACACCCTTGTCCTGAAACCTCCTCATAGTCGTAATGCTATATAGTCGTAATGGCTTGGCGCTTTCTCCTGGTAGTTAACCCCCCACCCCTTAAGGTTATCTGGAGATGATTTCGGGGCTTGGCGTCCCCTAGGCTCGGTCCTCGACCAGGTCTCCTTTTTGTTACACATCCCCTAGAAGCAGCCCGTAGCAGCTGTCTAACTCCCAGGTACGTATTGACTGCTATGTAACAGGAGCATCAGGGAGAAAAACATTTTTGCCCATTGCCTCCACCGGGGATCGAACCCGGAACCTCTGGACTACGCATCTAAAGCGTTGTCCATTCAGCCATCAGGAGCCCCACATAGGGACGTACGTTCCTATGGGGCCGAAGGTATGTTCTGAACGGGAAGATTTTTGGTGGGTGTGAGGGAGGGTTGTGTACAGGTGTGGCCTGAGGGGGGTGGGAGGGGGGAAGATATGCAGGTGTGACCTGGGGAGAGGGATATGCAGGTGTGGCCTGGGGGTGTTGTCACAGCTGGGACACCATCAATATAGCCATGACCCGCCGTGATCCACGCCAAGTGTTGCCAATACTCGCCCGACCACCCTCCCATTAAACTTCCCTACCTTCTGTAAGCCTTACAGCTAACATTTTCTTCTTGCCCCCTCCCTTAATAACCTTTATCTAATTGTGTATCTTAGTTATACTTGCAAGTGTCAGGTCAGGTTCGTGACAGCCAACATCACGAAGAAGCGCGCTTTTAGTATCTCCAATAATATCAATTATCAAATTCACATTTACAAAGTACGAAAGGTCAAGGGTAAGTAAACACCATCTTATGTATCAGCAGTTTAACAGCAAGAAAAATAAAAGCAAGGAGGCAGATGCAAGCAAATCAGGCAAGTTCAGAGACTACCTGGCAACTCTCCCTGTTATGGCAGACGCCCAAGTCAACAACAAGCCATGAAAAACATTTTCACAATAACAGCTTCGATGTCATCCACAAGCATCATAAACATCACTAAATTTAACTATTTGAGCACCTCCGGCAAAGTTTCGTGAAAGCTCTAGAGTGAAAATTAAATCTTGGGCAACAGAGTGGCAACATCTGGTATCAGGCGCCAAAGTCACCTTGAATCTAGTGTTGCCAAAGGTCGGTGGGAAAGCAAGACAGGTTTCATAACTTGGCGAAAACTAGTTTTTAAATCTTTTTCTTCTTTGTTTCCGTCAAGTGCCTTGTATATTTAATGTTAGATTACTGGGAGAAAAGAAGTCAGTTTACGCGAAATGGGAATGACAACCGAAACTACTATCGTCAAAAGATTCTAGATTAACTTTACTAATACATTCTGCAAAACTGAGATACAGTACTGTATCAAGTTCCACCGTTGTGCATCACACTAAACTGCGTTCACGCTTCGACATTTCTATCCTTTCCCCCCCCCCAGATAACTAGAATTTGTCAGGGGAAAAAGGAGGGGGGGGGGTAGCATCCTTTTCAAACTCATACCTCATTGGCTAGATCAACAAGAACCAGTATTATTTGCACGATCAAGCACTTCCCAAAGCATGATATGACGCAATTTCTGCAATATATTCACGAAGATGATTGAATATTCCTTACACATAAAGCCACCACCCACTACGTTGAAACAAGCTCCGTGTTGGTAGCACTGGGCGGGGCGGGTTTTCAAGGTTACAGGCCCGTGGGCTCTTGCCATGATTTAATGAACATGTACTGGTTTTGGAAAACTTTCTCGTCATCCAACCTACCAGCATGCAATCATGCATCCCTGTTTAAGGCATCTTCCAACATACATCTCTGACAACCTCGGCAAATACAAGGCCGGGGAGTAAGCTCTCGCACGCATCTTTCGTATCCAATAAAGTATAGTTCAGTTAATACCTTACTAGCATCCATAAAGTTTGGGGTGCTACAGGCAAGAGCACACCTGTCGTTAACACTGATTACTATGTTCCTTTATCACCCCCCCCCCCCCACACACACACACACACACTAAGCAACACTTGCATTCTAGCTCCTCTTCGAAGGAATCTACAGTATTTTACATCCCTGACCACCAGTTTCTAGCCTTTTGAAGCTAGATTATTTTACCGGATCTTTGGAGGTTAGGAAAGTATTGGGACATTTATTTAAGCCACATTTGCTTAGATGTAACAGCCAAGAAAGATATTTATTCTTAATTAGGTGAAATTAAATACCATATTTTTTGTTTAAATATTAATGTTACAGTTAACGCTTATCACGTCAATCTATTTCAGAAGGTAAAGTTTCTTTTAATTGGGTAACTACCAGAAAAAAAAGCACCTTTAAGAGTGGCCGACAAGAAAATCCTTGTCTTTGTAAACTGAGAGAACGTCCCTACTATGTGTGTGATTATAAATAAATTTTGAAAAAAGGAATACAAATATTTATAGTAATGTTCAGCTAACATTAAGTGCCGTCCAATTTATACAAGCAGATACTGCCTAGTATCGGCAATGCTGGATTTAGTTAAAATTCATATTTGATGTGTGCTTCTACAAAGATGAAAAATTCTTTTTTACACATGTAAATTAAAGATTTACTCAATACACTAATAAGTGTCCATTTTAGTCATGGGAAAAATCAAGACGTTCACCCATATCCAATCCTTTAAGTCTATGATTACTAGAACCTCTGGTTGGGCTGTTTATTCCGTGCCCGTGAGAACACAAGTCTTGTAACAAGTTCGTGAACAGGTCCAAACCCTCATCTGTCATCACGAACAAGGCTAGAGCCCATAGTGCACTTTCAAAGCTATCCATCCACACCACCACCTCCCTCAATGGTATATTCCTCCGACTTTTAAAGAAACTTTCGAGGCAATGGGTTGGGAATGACCATGATACCTGTGGCAAATATATGCTGAAAAAAACATAAGTTATATGAAATTCAAAATTTACTTTTTTAAACAAGACCTTCAAAACTTTTATAAAGATACAGCTAGCACTCCATTCTTGTATCAAGTAAATCTGGAAAGTTGTTAATGTCAAGAATAATTATCTATTATGCGTTAGTTCCCTTCTGTTCATAATTAAACTGCATACTTTGTCAATAGGCCTGAAAATGAAATCAAATTCAAATATACAAGTTTCACTGTATTGTGAAAATTTGAAGCAGAAAATTACCAATTAATGTTCCATTACCCAATCTGCCACAATTTAAAGAAAAAAAAAAAAAGTTCGAAACCTTTCCACAAATTTTTAGTTACATAGCACCAATTGAAACACTTAATCAAGATGCATATGCAGTCTTATGCACTCCCTGTACAACAGGAAGTAATTATAAATGAAGGAAGTAAGCCAGAAAGACTGTAGCACTGTGCTACTGAAAGAAAATTGCGTTAAGCAGGGTGGGTAAAAATTTGTGCCTTACGTCAAGGCAATTTCTGCAATACTACTTGCCAGTCTCGCTTCAGCTACTGCCTAGCATTGTCTTATTTACTTTTCAAAAGGCACATTCTTTAGTGACAAACATTTTTACACTAGAGTGGCTTCTTAAGAGGCAAATCGATACCTACAATTTATACAAAAACATGCCTACCAATCACTATTTTCTAGATCCAATCAGTTTCTTTTTTTATCCTCAAATAGGATTTGAAGTCAACATGACGGGTATCATTCAGTACACATTTGTACTGACCTTTATGACAAACTATGGAGCATGGGCTCGAGGAGATGTGCACAAACCAAAATGTACGATTTATTATCTTGGGTGAAAGCCAGATGTTGTCAAGGAATGCCAACAATAAACAAGTTATTTATATAAAGTGAATGAATTTATAAAAAAGGTAGTTACGAGTAAAAGCAAGCAAGTTTAAAAAAAGTTCCCCCTACCCTAAATGCTACTACCAAGTCACCAGCTGTATAATTAAAAATCTGAACATGACTTAAAAACTATGCAGTGGACGGTATAGTTACTCAAGTTTAAAACAAATCAGTGAAGGCTAGTTATGCAGAACACTTCCAAGCACACACAAAAAGGGCATTTCACCAACAAGGGCTCCCTACCAGCCGTACTTCACCAGCCTTTAAGAACCAAGCAACCCTTCACATATACATCACAAGAAAACGCCTATTTACGTTAGCAAATACATAACACTTCCTACAGAGCTTCCTTTCAATAAATAGCTCTAGGGAGGATTAAATCCAGCAAAATACCGTGCCCGAGTGGCCGTAATATTAACAAAAAGTCGAGCATCACGGACCGCACCCAGGCAGGGCCTGCGCCCGGCCACGGAGCCAACCTGCGCAGTTAGGAACAAAGAGCACCTCACACAACACCTCCCTTACCTCCACGCCTTCAAATATGGCTCTCCACCACTCCTCAGCCGATGCGTCACACTCTCTGCCGCCCGCCGACACCATCATCCACGACTATCTTGCAGGATTTCTGGAAGATATGGGGTGATATGTGGTGGAGGGTGGGAGCCGCTGCCGCCCGTCGCCCTGGCTGGTGTGTGAGGAGCGATCAGCTGTTCCTCGCGACGTCACGCACCCACAACCCAGTTTAGCAGGCGGCCGCGCGTTCGAATGCCTGCCGGTTTGGCTTAACTTTCTGGTGAATTCGCGATTCAGTAGCGGGATAAAGCCCTGAATTATGCATTCGATTTCAACTTTGATGTATTAGTGCTCGTGGTTTTATTGCCTAAAGGCATATAATCAAAATATTGCTTTCCAATACAATACTGACGATGGCAATTACAGATTCGCAATGCCTTTCAAATGCAGGAATGAAAACCAGCTCCCCATTGGCTCGCCTCCGTACTTCGTTCCTCTTTTGTTTACCACATGCACGAAGCCGATTGGTCGACTGAAAAAGTAAAAGTATTTCTCACCTAATGTGTATAATATGTTTTCACTTGTCTAAGCCTTTTCTACTACAGACGGGAGATAGAATTTCAATTTTAGGAGAGAGTATTATATGGGTGTTTGTGACCAACAGGTGCAGACAATATTTTTCCGCTACCAAAATGTGGTGGTAGAAACCTCTGGGAGTGGCAGTGGAAGATTTCCTAATGTCGCGTCACCAACACTGGTGACGCGATAATAGGCACGTAAATGCATTTGTGAATCCTATCGTGCTTCAGCTTGTCTGGGCAGCGAGAATTGCGTTATTCTTCATGAATCTATTCCTTTTTCATATCATTTAATTCTGAATGTGGATAGCATAATCTTCCTGCATACTGAATAAACCAACATAATACCTTAAAAAGCGAAAGGCCTTTGAATAAGACCTCGGGGCTTTTGGCTCTCCTGCCAAAAGCACCTTATGTGTATTTACTAAACGCTAAAAGCAAACCATTTTATCTGCTAACATTACACACACACACACACACACACGACAACCGACTGCTAAAAAGGCGGGGTCCAAGAGCTAACAACTCGATCTTGCAGGCACAAACAAATAGTAGAAAACACTTACACTTATACATACATAAATACATATATAGTACACACATTGAGCAACACTGTTATGGCGACAGTGCGAACCAGTTCCTACCGGCCTGCACGGTTGCCTCTCTACCCTGTCAGCAATGCTTGCTGGGCCGCAGACCTTATAGATATATATGCTAGGAAGCTTGGACCAGAGACCGAGCAGATATATATGAATCGGGTCTTGGATAACAAACCATTCAGATAGTTATACTTGGAGACCACAGATTGTACACACACAGATTTGCTTAAAACCATGGACCATAGACTGTTCAGCCTGGAACCATGGATCACAGACCATACATATATATTCCGATGGTGCCTCTTTAAGACATTCGCTAGATAATGCTTTATTCGAAAGACTTACATATTTAAGTTTTATTACTGTACAGACATAAATTTGTACAGATAAAAACATTCGAAGTTCTTAAACTTTAATTATAGAACACCAGTGAAAACTTAATGATAAAACGTATCAACCAGTTAAATGATAAATTGGTTAATTGCCAAAGTTAATTACCGAGTGAAGCCGTTGTCATCACTCTTGTGATTAGACTGAGCAATACCAGATTATCAATTGCACAATTTGAGAGATAATTTGAAAGCCATTTGCAATGCTGGCATTGTTCCTATGCCGCCTTCGTATTGACACACAGCCCCGCTCCTGTGCCAGGTAAGTCCACTACGGGCTCACCATAACCCGTGCTACTTGGAACTTTTTGTTCCTAGTAGCGAATCTTAACAACAGCTTTCATATATCATCGGTTGCACTGACATCTGTCCTTTGTATCCTAATGGTCTCTTGTGTTGGCTGTCCAGTAGCATTTTGAGGATAAAAGAATAATGTGAATGAACAATGCTGTTTGAAGTTTTGGCATAAGAGTATGGTGGGGGATTGATCAGTGGGCGATGATGTACAGGCAGGCCTCAGTTGTGGTTGGTTTGGCTCAAGTATCTCCTCTATTGACTCTCCAACACCACCAGCTGGCCTGAATGCCTTAGTGTTTACATACGTGAGTGCTTGTATGTATACGTCTGCATGTGTCCCTGTGTGTATATGTACATATTTGTGATTGTGTGTATTCACCTAATTGTGCTTGCGGGAGTTGAGCTTGGGCTCTTTGGTTCCGCCTCTCAACTGTCAATCAACTGGTGTACAGATTCCCGAGCCTATTGGTCTCTATCACATCTACATTTGAAACTGTGTATGGAGTCAGCCTCCACCACATCATTTCCTAATACATTCCATTTATTAACTACTCTGACATTGAAAAAAGTTCTTTCTAACGTCCCTGTGACTCATTTGGGTACTCAGCTTCCACCTGTGTTCCCTTGTGCGAGTATCACCAATGTTAAATAATTTGTCTTTATCTATCCTGTCAATTCCCTGATAATTTTGTATGTGGTAATCATATCTTCCCTAATTCTTTTGTCTTCCAGCGGCGTGAGATGCAATTCACGTAGCCTTTCCTCGTAACTCATACCTCTTAGTTCTCGAACTAGTCTAGTGGCATACCTCTGAACTTTATCTTCTTCTTATGTCTGACAGAGTATTGATTCCTTGCTGGAGCAGCATACTCCAGGATTGGTCTTAAATTTGTGGTATACAAGATTCTAAATTATTCCTTACACAAATTTCTAAAGGTAGTTCTGATGTTAGTCAGCCTCGCATACGCCACTGATGATATCCTTTTGATGTAGACTTCAGGTGACAGGTTCGGAGTGATATAAACTCCTAGATCCTTTTCTGTCCGTTTCATGGAGGATTTCATCTCCTATTCTGAGCCTTTTGTCTGGCCTCCTGCTGCCTCCACTTAGCTTCATTACTTTACAGTTATTTGTGTTGAACTTTAGCAGCCATTTGTAGGGCCATTCCTTCAGTTTGTTTAGGTCATCTTGTAGCCTCTTGCTATCTTCTTCTGTCCTAATCCTCACCATTATGTTCTCATCATCAGCAAACCTTGAGATCTATTTTCTATCGAGCAAACGATATATTCCCTCTGGGAGATCATTTACATATACAGTAACAAGATACGTCCCGAGTGAACCCTGTGGAACTCACCAGTGACGCCTCGCCACTCTGAAACAACACCCTTCACAGTGACTCACTGTCTTCTGTTGCTTAGGTATTACCTTATCCCTAAGAGAAGAAATTGAAGAACCTTCCCTTTTATTCCTGCCTGCATCTCCAACTTATGTACTAGTCTCCTAAGGGGTAATGTGTCAAAAGCTTTCTGGTAACCCAAAAATATGCAGTCTTCCCACCTCTTCTGTTCTTGTTCCTGTTAATTTCCCTATTCCCAGCACATTATATTGGGTGTTTTGCCGTGGGGGTAGAGTCTCTATCCAGGAAAAGAGCCCATGTATAAACAAATCCACAAGGTCCGTGACGAGGATTCGAACCTACGTCCGAGATGATCCCAGACGCTGCCTTAATCGTAGTAATTCGAACGTAGGTTCGAATCCTCGTCACGGATTTGTTCAAATCAAATTGTGTTCAATTCAAATCCTTGTGGATTTGTTCATTGATGCATCACGATATTGTGATTTCTGTGTGTAATAGAGCCCATGTAGCTTACTAAAACGAATACCCTGGAAAGGTAATGAATTAACAATTCAATCCTCAACTACTCAATTGATTATAGAATATTTATAGTAAACGCTGACCCCACAACCCAGGACAATACCACTCTGCCCACATTCCTACTCTTCCATATCCTTCACCCATTTGTAAATTTTCTCCCACGTCTCCCACGCCTCTCACACCTCCCCCTTCCATCATTCACTATTGGTCGCTCGCCATACCCCTAAATCAACCAATGTTTCCCATCTACATTTTTTGTTACTATCCTTCCTTTCATTCTTCACGTGTTCACCGTGTGCCGCCTCTCTCCTCCACAACCCTGCCTGCTGCTGCTATTGTTCCTTACCTAAGCGTTGTTAACAGGTTGTAATTAGCCACACGTTACCACTAGCTCAAATCTATGAGTTTGCTAATCCTTTGTAATGGCAGGATTGATGCAGCATGCCCTTGATATTAGAGATACAGTATAATGCCTTTGAAAGCAAAAGTGGGAACAGCACGGATTGAGAAACATGATGCCCCCTTAACGCAAGCAGAGCTCAATGCCATTGTCATGCTTTTGCGAGACCTTAGGAGGGAGCACAAGAGGAGCGCTGTTGATTCAGACTTGAGTACTAGAAGGTTTTCAAAAACAAATCAAGAAGGGCTACTCAATAGCTCGGTCGATAGAGCCTCAACCTCACACACGTGGGGTCCACAGTTCGAGCCTCCTTCAGCCCAGGTGAATGGAAACCAAGAGGGAGTCTCCTAAATCGAGAGCGGTGAAAATGCTAACCAATTAGTGAAGGGAAAAGCACGTTCTTGTGCAGTCCTTCTTGTTTAGAATATGTGGAAATTATGTCCTTATAATGCCCCCTGTATGACTGACGCACCATCCTGCAAGATGGTTTACGTTCAGCATCACATATCTAGCCCTAGACACGAATTATGTAACCCTGTGTAACAGTCTACGAGGCAGCTGCATAAATGCAGATGTGCCTAAGAAAAGAAGTAGCAATGCGTGAACAAATGTTCTGGCTACCAATATAACTTATTAAAACAACAACGCCGTGACTAGAGAACAAAGGGAAGAGGAAGGAACAAGTCAGTGGATCTGTACAAGACTGTTATAACCACCAACCTTAATAATTCTCCACGAATGGTCGAAGATGATAAAATGAAATAGCCTGAATCAATCTTAGATATACGTTCCCTTGGAGATTCGGGATAGAAGCGGACAGTTCAAAATCTACCGCGAGAGATGGGACATTGATCGCTTTGTACAACTACTCGAGATAGAACCTATCTAAGAGACATTACAAATATGTACAGTATACCAAATCTGTTTCGTGTTAGGATAACAATATTTGCCAAATATAGATGATGTTCTTAAAAGCATCTCTCAATTTACACCCGCAAGACAACCCAAGCACGAATAAAGGTTATGGAATGGAATGGACTTATGAGGAGAAAGAACAAGCCATTACAACTATATAGCACTTGGAAGGGGTCAGGATAAGGATTTGGGATGGGATGGGAGGGAAGGAATGGTGCCCAACCACTTGGACGTTTGGGGATTGAACGCCGACCTGCTTGAAACGAGACGGTCGCTCTACCGTCCGGCCAAAGTGGTTGGTTAGTAAAGGTTCCTGTTTGACGATCTTTAAGAAAGAAGAGTTCCAGCTGCTTCTAGATATGCCAGGTTGAACAACCCATTAGTATCTGATGACCAGACCACACACTAGGTGAAGGGACGACGACGTTTTGGTCCGTCCGGGACCATTCTCAAAGTCGATTCTTATTATCCTGCAGTACCTCTAGATGCATCCTAATCTGTAAGGTCTTCACCAAAATATAGCGGTGTAGACAGATACAAGTAACAGTATCCATCAGTATCTGGATACAAGTGACAGGATGAACAAACTAAGAGAGGGAGTTTTACCCTAGTAGTGGTGGTGGAAGAGGGGAAGTGCTGTAATGTCAGTATATTTTGATTCCCTGCCCCCAAAAAAAACTCAACCCTCAGGGGATAAAGAAAATTTACAATTACTCTTTTTTTTTGCTGGTGAAGCTGGACATGAAATATAAATGAACTATTTATCACGAATAGTGACCGTGTCACATCCGGCTCTACAAGAGCAGTTTCCACCACCTCCAGTCAGTAGAAACCAGCGTTGTACTGACACCTTTGTACTTGACACATTTGTACTGTCACCTTTGTACTTGACACATTTGTACTTGACACCTTTGTACTTGACACAGTTGTACTTGACACCTTTGTACTTGACACCTTTGTACCTGATACCTTTGTAGTGTACTGACTACACGAGCGTTGTATCTGGCACCTTGTTCTTTGTATCTGGCACCCTGTACGTTGTATCTGGCACCCTGTACGTTGTATCTGGCACCCTGTACGTTGTATCTGGCACCGTGTAACGTTGTATCTGGCACCCTGTACGTTGTATCTGGCACCCTGTACGTTGTATCTGGCACCGTGTAACGTTGTATCTGGCACCTTGTACGTTGTATCTGGCACCGTGTAACATTGTATCTGGCACCGTGTAACGTTGTATCTGGCACCGTGTAACGTTGTATCTGGCACCTTGTACGTTGTATCTGGCACCGTGTAACGTTGTATCTGGCACCCTGTACGTTGTATCTGGCACCCTGTACGTTGTATCTGGCACCGTGTAACGTTGTATCTGGCACCGTGTAACGTTGTATCTGGCACCGTGTAACGTTGTATCTGGCATCGTGTAACGTTGTATCTGGCATCGTGTAACGTTGTATCTGGCACCTTGTACGTTGTATCAGGCACCGTGTAACGTTGTATCTGGCACCGTGTAACGTTGTATCTGGCACCGTGCAACGTTGTATCTGGCACCGTGTAACGTTGTATCTGGCACCGTGTAACGTTGTACCTGGCACCGTGTACGTTGTATCTGGCACCGTGTACGTTGTATCTGGCACCCTGTACGTTGTATCTGGCACCGTGTAACGTTGTATCTGGCACCGTGTAACGTTGTATCTGGCACCGTGTAACGTTGTATCTGGCACCGTGTAACGTTGTATCTGGCACCGTGTAACGTTGTATCTGGCACCCTGTACGTTGTATCTGGCACCGTGTAACGTTGTATCTGGCACCCTGTACGTTGTATCTGGCACCGTGTAACGTTGTATCTGACACCCTGTACGTTGTATCTGGCACCGTGTAACGTTGTATCTGGCACCCTGTACGTTGTATCTGGCACCGTGTAACGTTGTATCTGGCACCGTGTAACGTTGTATCTGGCACCATGTAACGTTGTATCTGGCACCGTGTAACGTTGTATCTGGCACCTTCAAACCCAAAATGCTGATCTCCCCTTCCCGCTGAAGTGAGCTCTGGTGTCACTCCGTCCTCCAGGCTATATATAAGCTTGTTCAAGCACACCAGACCAGAGACAGCACCGCTCCTGTGTCAGGTAAGTCCACTACGGGCTCACCGTAGCCCGTGCTACTTGGAACTTGTTCAGAGTAGCTGAATTTATAACAACTCACACCAGACTTGTCAATTTTGAACACCACACCATTCCTAAATGTTAACATACTGTGTAACCAAATGAAGTATTTTTTCTCCAATATCAATTAATATTAACGTAAATGATAATTGTGTATAGTTAGGCTATGGATACGTTAAGATACTTTGGTTCAGTTGGCAGCAATTCTAGGAATCTGCAGTAGGCCGGTAGCCCCTTATTCATGCTATGCTCGTTCAAGCCACGAACGTCACTAGACGCATACATCAATTTTAACGCCAAGTGCATTCTAAATAGATTTGTTCTCATAATAAATTTGAGACATTGAATTGGAATTTGGTGTATAGTTAGGTCAAATTATGTCAGGTGTTTAGGCTCTCCTGGTAATTATTTTCATTTCAATCCGTCCTCAGGCAAGGCTCGTTAAAGCGGCTGAGCCATCCTCCCCCCCCCCCCCTTCCCACCAATTCTATATTACAAATTTGTTTGTTTTCGTATATAAGTTAATATTATTATATATTAAATTTCTGCGTAAAGTTAGTCGTAGGTTAGGTGTTTAGGTTCTGTTGGCGATTACTTGTATTTGAAATACGTTGTGAAGTAACTCGGTCCTCAGTCCAAGTCCATTCCATCCAGAGGTCGACCCCAAAGACGCAGTCATCAATTTTAACATGCTGTTCATTCACAACTGGGATTTTCTCAAATATAAATTAATATTATTATATATTTAGCATAATATGCATATTTAGGCACTGGTTAGGTTAGGTGTTTAGGTTCTGTTGGCGATTATTTGTATTTGTAGTACGTGGGTGAAGCATTTACAGCGTTGTGGTTCGAACAAAATTCGTTAGCGAAGCACTTGTTCCGGAAGTGTTCGGACGTCATCAGTTGTGATTCGTGCAGATTGTCCTCATCGACAAAGGCCAAATGCTCGTTAATCCAGCCGCCAAACTCGTTTATATTATATATATATATATATATATATATATATATATATATATATATATATATATATATATATATATATATATATATATATATATATATATAACAAACAAAAACAGGTTTACAAACGATTCACAACTGATGACATTCGAACATTTATATAACAATGCTTCGCTGACGCTCTGTTTGAATCGCAACGCTGTAAACGCTTCAACCACGTACTTCAAATGCAATTAACCACCAAAAGAACCTAAACACTTAACTATACATGTACATAGAAAACGTATAGAATATTAAATTATATACGTGTGTATGTGTGTGTGTGTGTGTGTGTGTGTGTGTGTGTGTGTGTGTGTGTGTGTGTGTGTGTGTGTGTGTGTGTGTGTGTGTGTTTCATCTATTTATATCTGCGGGGAATGAGCTTCATATATGCAAACATATGCTTGTCAATAAGTCTATTTAAGTCTGCAAGAAATAAGGTCGGTGTGGCGGCCTGTGTGGCCTCTACCAAGACTCCCCCTCATCCTCAGACATCCACGACCCACCGCCCACCCCCTTTACCTGTTATAACCCGTCCTTCCACAACCCTCAGGCTACAACTCGACCGGCCCTCACATACCTCCTCCCTGCCACAGGAACCTGCAAGTATCTATGGATGATATTCATAGATCTCCAAGCATTACCTGCGCTCCACATAGTCGCTCGGCACATATTTGCTGCCGAGAAAGGTATGTTAATGTAGATGTTTCGTGTAAGGTCTCTGGGGCCAAATTCACAAAGCAGTTACGCAAGCACTTACGAAGCTGTACATCTTTTCTCAATCTTTGGCGGCTTTGTTTACAATTGTTAAACAGTTAATGAGCTCCGAAGCACCAGGAGGCTGTTTATAATATTAACAACAGTTGATTGGGAAGTTTTCATGCTTGTAAATTGTTTAATAAATGTAACCGAAGCCGACAAAGATTAAGGAAAGATGTACACGTTCGTAAGTACTTGCGTAACTGCTTCGTGAATCTGGTCCCTGGCTTTTGGCAGTATGCAAGTTCCCCCACGTGAGGGACGAGCGTAGAGTTGTAACAACTGTGAGTTATAACAACTGTGTTGCTCTAAGATCACAATACACACAGTTGCCACGGCTGGTTGTGAACAAGCCTTCCCACACAACTGTTTATAACACAGATAACAGGTGTATGAACTTTAAAAACCTCTTAACAATATACAACCAAATATAAAAACTCTTGAGTTAACGTAGATTCCGGTCCTCTATTGCTTGCTGAAGACTATTTTACAACGAAAACTTCCATTCAAAATGGGAGAGAAATGTGGGGAGTTAAGCTGCTGCCAAATTCTCCTCCGATCATCGAAACCTTAAATTTGCAGTCGACCTGCAAATCCGAATTGTGCGGATGATTAGCTAATCAGCCATTGTTTGCATTTGCTGACTTAACTTGTCAAGAGGAAACTGAATGGCCAGAACCTCGTCTGTCTGACACACACACACACACACACACACACACACACACACACACACACACACACACACACACACACACACACACACACACACACACACACACAATTGGTTGTGTAAGCCAGTCAAGTCACGCACGAGGGCTCTCTCAATGATCAACAAAATGTATATAACAAATTATAAACACGAAGAAACCCCCAAAAATGGGAATAAAAGAAACCCAGTGGGAGCCAAGTTCCCTAAGCTACAATCCTTATCGTATCAGCGGCTGCCAGTGTTATCTAATCACAGGTTATCACCTCACCTTTCCTGTTAACAAAGCGGCATAAGACTAACACATCCAGCCAGCAGCAATTACGGGCTCACCATAGCCCGTGCTACATGGACACTTCGTTCTGAGTAGTTAAATCTGAAACAACAACAACAACAGCCAGCAGCAAGCCACAACAGTCAGTTTTATCATAGCGCATCATAAAGCCACGTTCTTTTTAATGATTATATTATTCCCTCCAATTGTTTTTCCAGCTGTGTGGTGAAGCCAGCCAGCAGGTGGTGGGTGACAGTGGTGCCAGCGCAGGGCCCCACACTGCGCACATGTGGTTGACGCTCGCTGGCGCGCATGGCAACAACCTGCTTGCTCTTGGGAGGGATAGGGGGGATGGTGGGATGGGGCGAGGGACGGCATAGAGGGCAGGCAAAGGATGGAGGGGGAGGGACGGGAGATAGCAGGTAAGGATGCCGGGAGGGGTGGAGGAGAGGGGCAGGACAGAATTAAGACAGGCAAGACCCATAAAAAAAAATTTGGAGAGAGAGAGAATGAGAATGTATTCCCTAGTTGTGCTTACGGGGATTGAGCTCTGCTCTTTCGGCCCGCCTCTCAACTGTTTACTAACTACTATTTTTTTTACACACACACCCACCCAGGAAGCAGCCCGTAACAGCTGTCTAACTCCCAGGTGCTTATTTACTGCTAGGAAATAGGGGGCATCAGGGTGAAAGAAACTCTGCCCCATTTGTCTCTGCCGGCCCCGGGAACTGAACCCGGGCCACAGGATTACGAGTCCCGCAAGCTGTCCACTCGGCTACCAGACCCCCTAGTGAACATAACTAACACACACTTGAGTATATTAGTTAGTCTATGAAAAACAATGAACGAAATGATGTGTTGCGCAACAAATCCTTCAACTAATCAGTGTCGAGTCCAAAAAAACAAAACAAAATACCATTAATCCAGCTGCCCTTAAAAAGAAAGTGCCGTTAGCGCGGGGCTCCCGTGACGGCAACACTGTCATGGCGCGTGCTGGGGCTGACTCACGTCCTCTGTGACCCTGTAAACCCAACCAGCCCCACACTGTCCCACACTTCATCGGCGAAAGCCACAATACACATACACACACAGACGAAGATTTGTACACGGCAGAAGTAAAACCATGCCACAGATCATAGTGGGGCCATTGGCCAAAAGAGCACCGCTTGTCTACAGCGCCATTCCGGTCACTTCCAGTGATGCTGATTGACGAAAAGTAGAATATCTTTGATGGGTAGACTCGTGGCCGGGTTCCTGGGTGCTGCCTCGGATGCTAGGGAGGGGGGAAAAGGGGCACTATATGGGCAAAATAATGGGAGGGGAAAGGGGATGTTGCAAGGGTGTCTTCGGTGTTGGCGGGAGGACCGTAAAACCTGAAACATCAAAGTTGTTGTCGTCTGCCAAGGGCACCATCACCATCAGCCACGAGTCTTGTGCAGTGTTGGCCAGCCTGGCCGGCACCCCCTCCTGCGCCTCCTCCCAAGGTTGCTGATTCGTGTACGTGCGTGTACGTGCGTGCACGTACGTGCCTCCACTACATCCCTGCCTGGTGCTTTCCATTGGTTAACTACCCTTACAGACAACAAATTCTTCCTGATGTCTTTATGGCTCATTTGGGTATAGGTAAGTCTATTATATCTACCCTATCAATTCCCCTGAGAATTTTTTATTAGTGTGCATGCGTCTGTACTCTACAAGAGCTGTGCTTGTCAGGTCGGGCGTCAGCTCCCAACCTTGTTGATACCTGGATTATACCTGGAGAGGGTTCTGAGAGTTCTTCTAGTCCCCGAGCCCGGCCTGAAGCCAGGCTTGGATTGCGTGCATAAGTATTCTAATGCTCATGTGTGCACTTGTGTGCGTACACGTACGCACACAAGTGCGCATTTACCAGCGTTAAGGTGCTCACAGTAGGCGTGGAACCACTCCCCCCCCCCCTCCCTCTTCCCATTGATCGCCTATTGATTTCCTCCACAACTACTAAGTGCAATTTTTGTGTGGACTTTTTTTTTGCTTGTTTGAGCGTGCGTGTTTATGTGCGCGTTTGATGTTAGATTTGGCGTGATGTCCGCCTCTAATTCACTTTTATCTGTGATTGATAGTTGGCTTTCTTACCCGGGTGTATACCTTTTACAATTTCCATCGGTTTGCATTTATTGTGAGGGGATTGTACCTAAATGGGGTTTCTGGGAGTTCTTCTATTCCCCAAAGCCTGGCCTGAGACCAGGCTTGACTTTTGAGAAGATGGTCCACCAGGCTGTTGCTTGGAGCGGCCCGCAGGCCCCACATATCCACCACAGCCTAGTTGGTTCGGCACTTCTAGGTCGTCAGACATCATTACTCCCAGATCCTTTCCATGTTGTTTCCGTACTATGTGCAGATTGTGTCCTGTACTCTGTATTTTGGACAAGATCTTCCTTTTTATCTTCCCAGCTAACATTTTACAGGTTACAGGTCTGACCATTTTACAGGTTAAGGTGGGAGACATGTATAGAGTGGAGGAGAATATGGCGCCACGCCCCGTTCATACTCCACACACACTCTTGCATTTACGAAGCGAGACACGGCCGCCCTGGCCCGTGAGCACTGACACACCAGCCGTGACCGTCACCCAGTGTGACCAGGCTCTCAGTGTGCCATGAAGAACGACCCGTCCTTCCAGGGAGTCAGCGGGTCGCATACAGTTGTTATAGATTCAGCTACTCGGAGTAAGTTCCAAGTAGCACGGGCTATGGTGAGCCCGTACACAATGAAGAACGGCACAACTCATTACCTTAATCCACTCAACAGTTACCGTCCTGCCTGTCTATCTGCCAGCCAGCCAGCCATCTTGGCTGTTTATTTGCCAGCCAGTCACCTTGGCTGTCTATTTGCCAGGCAGTCACCTTGGCTGTCTATCTGCCAGCCAGCCAACCAGCCACCTTGGCTATCTATCCGCTAGCCAGCCAGCTACCTTGGCTATCTATCCGCTAGCCAGCAAGCCACGCTGCCCATCGATTTTTAATACAGTTGTCCTAATTCCCCTTTCAATACCTTACATAGGAACTCCATGGGACTTAATTTAATAACATGTCATCCATGGATGGAAAACTTTTACAAAAAACAGCTCACTCACATTAACCAAAACCCACCAGCCCCTCACCACTACAGCACAACCAGCCCCTCACCATTACGCCACCACCAGCCACGAATCACTTGGCCTTCCGCACCATTCCAGTCTGTTGACACGACCATAAGATTCTCTGTCCAGACCTCCAGACGTTTCTCCGATTGAAAAAATATATGTCAGATATTCTACAATGTTTCCTCGCACGACATCCAGGATACGGTATCTCCTTTCACCGTTTACATACATAGGTTTCTCGGCCATAACAAAGGCGCCTTCAGCGTATACCACACTTTACCCCCCGTTTCACAACCCAGCGTCCGCATGTTTCTGAGTTCCCCCTTCATGTTCCGAGGACCAATAACAGAACCCATCCAATTCACACTCAAAACATTTGCGGTACCAGTTGTAATTTTTTTCCATACCACTCGCCACACACCACTTCCCTGGCCAGCTCTGGAAGTAAGTAAGCCTTTCCGAGTTCTGGAAGCAAGCCTTTCCGAGCTCTAGAAGCAAGCCTTTCCGAGCTCTGGAAGCAAGCCTTTCCGAGCTCTGGAAGCAAGCCTTCCCGAGCTCTGGAAGCAAGCCTTTCCGAGCTCTGGAAGCAAGCCTTCCCGAGCTCTGGAAGCAAGCCTTTCCGAGCTCTGGAAGCAAGCCTTCCCGAGCTCTGGAAGCAAGCCTTTCCGAGCTCTGGAAGCACGCCTTCCCGGGCTCTGCCACGCGCTTCCAGAATCCTCCTCCCTCGTGTGACCTTGACGACTCTTTGTCTCTCCGATCTGGCAATCGATACAGCGGCCGCAGCAGGTGGCGGAAGGGACAAAAGCTCGTACCCTCGGCTAGCTGCTAAGTATTGATGGCAACTAGATGTAGTTTTGGTTATAAAACTGAATTCAATCTTTCACATAAACACACAGGGCAAGAGCCCAATAGGCTCAGGAACCTGTACACCAGATGATTTATGGATGTAAGTCGGGACCGCAGAGCCGCAGCTCAACAACCCTCTGTCAGGACAATTAGGCGAGTACACACACACACACGTACACAGGTACAACACACACACAAGCACCTCTCCGGTATGGTTTGGTGATTATCAGCATAAAACACTAAGCCAACATGACTATACAGCACTTGGAAGGGATATGATGACAGGTTAGGAGCTGGGATAGGAGTACAAAGTGAAGGAACGGTTCCCAACCAACGACCCTGGAAGGTCGTCACTGTATTAACCACTACCAGTAGTTGGGCTGCCTTTCTGATAACAAACATATGTTGACCAGACCACACACTAGAAGGTGAAGGGACGACGACGTTTCAGTCCGTCCTGGACCATTCTCAAGTCGACAATCGACTTGAGAATGGTCCGGGACGGACCGAAACGACGTCGTCCCTTCATTTTCTAGTGTGTGGTCTGGTCATTATACTTCAGCCACGTTATTGTGACTCCTCGTCTGCATAACAAACATAGTTTCAGTGAGGGAGAATCCTTGGACTAGACTGATGTCAGAGTAACGCACAGGTCATGACCACGACCCCCTGTACTAATCCTATATGCCTAAATCGATGCATTTAATTCAATATTTACTTATGATGGAAAATGAATGTAAAGACACAATCCGCAAGGTTTGTTAGAACAAATAATTGTGATGACCTGAATAAGCTGGCTACTTGACTTCAATCTAGATAGATGCAATGTTGGCCTATGAGAATTAGGGAAACAACAATAAGACTAAGAATAAAAAAAATGAAATGAAGAAGACTCATAAATATAATATCTAAGAACCTAGGAGAAGAGGGCTTAGAGTATGAGGTATATTCTAGAGTATATCGCCTAACTCGAAAAATGCCCTAATAAAGATTAAAAATTAAAGATACCAGATATAAGCTACGAATCTCGAACCATTATGGTTCAGGACCCTAAACCTCTCGACACTTTAAGAGAGAAGGACTTGAGGAGACATGATAACGACATGCGATATATCATTCTCAAAGTAATTTATCAACCCTTTCTCTCACCTAATACGTCGCACTTTTAACGGAAACGACCAATCCGTTAAAAATGCAATGTACCTGTAAATATTAAAGCACCGTAACTTGAACGTTTCCTACGCTTTGGCCTCGATAGAGCTGGTAAAGCCGGGCTGAGGAGCTATCGTTCGACCTCCCAGGCACGTTTAGGTACGCGTATATATCTCGAGTAACTACAAAATCACATTAATGTACGATTATCATTTCTTTGTCTTGAAGGAGATCCTGCAGGACTCTTAGCCAACCTAGGAGACTTGGATAGGTCAGAGCGTCCTCAAAGTCCTTGGAAAGGTGACTGCGATCACTAGGCGGCCCCTCCCCCTCCCCCAATCTCCTGGAACGCTGCCAAGGTTCACAGAGACGGCGCTGAAGGGGGCGGAGGAAACGATTGCAGTGAAGCAGGAAGCAGCGGAGTAAGAGTCAGATATGGTGATAGTGAGGGAGGGCTGGAAGTGATGGTGTGGGAGTCACTGGTGGGGTGGGTCAGTGGCGGGGGAGAGTGATGACTGTAGGGGAAGAATCAGGGATGGTAGTAGCAATGGCAGGGAATCAGGAGTCACTGGTGGGGAAAGTAGGAGGTTGTGGTTGTTGGGTTGGAGGGGTGGGGGATCAGGTGTAGTGGTTGTGGTTGGTGTGGGAAGGGGGGGGGGCCAGGTTTGGAGTGGTGGTGGAAGTGGTAAAGAGAGGTGGGAACCCCTCGCATCATACAGTAAGATCACACACCGATAAACTTGAGGTAAGAATTTAGGCAATAACTGAAAACTTGGCGGTATCAACTTAATAAAATGAACAAATGTTCAAGCATCGGAGCTGGTAATGAACTGGACCCCAGAGTATAGAGAACTCTAATGATACCAGGAGACCTGATCAAGAGATACCTGATCTAAGGATTCCGACATAGGCCACCAGACCCAGGGATATTGTGAGTCCTTATCTAGTGGACCCGCGAGTCAGGAGAACTGATCTAGAGGTAGAAGAACTAGCCAAGACACACACACCATTTTCAAGATTTACTATGTGAGTACAGCACCTGCCTCTTGCAAGTTATATTATTATATATATATATATATATATATATAAGGGGTGAGTTGACCATCAGGGGCTCACCATAGCCCGTGCTACTTTTCATTCCGAGTAGCTGAGTCTAAAGCAACAATATGACTATCACTCAAAACAGATAATGTAACATTTTAAGGGTTGACAAATGCTAATCTTCTTGTTTGAGGAGCTGTTCACTTGAGACAGTTAAGTAAGTCCCAGCTGTGTCTGGGTACAAGTGACAGGATGAACAACCCAGCGGGTTTTCTTCCTATTGGGGAGTGTTGTACATGCTGCTATGGCGGTGTGTCTACTCACAGGATGAGTGGCACTGCCAAATACTGTCACTATGGCGGTGTGTCTACTCACAGGATGAGTGGCGCTGCCCAATACTGTCACTATGGCGGTGTGTCTACTCACAGGATGAGTGGCGCTGCCCAATACTGTCACTATGGCGGTGTGTCTACTCACAGGATGAGTGGCGCTGCCCAATACTGTCACTATGGCGGTGTGTCCACTCACAGGATGAGTGGCACTGCCAAATACTGTCACTATGGCGGTGTGTCCACTCACAGGATGAGTGGCGCTGCCAAATAAACTCGTCCCCTCGGGGCAAAATTAAAAATTGAACTACACACCAAAAACTGGTTCCCACTACAAGCAGAGACAACCGGTGAATACGTGGGAGGTTATCTTGAGATGATTTTGGGGCTTTTTAGTGTCCCCGCGGCCCGGTCCTCGACCAGGCCTCTACCCCCAGGAAGCAGCCCGTGACAGCTGGCTAACACCCAGGTACCTATTTTACTGCTAGGTAACAGGGGCATAGGGTGAAAGAAACTCTGCCCATTGTTTCTCGCCGGCGCCCGGGATCGAACCCGGGACCACAGGATCACAAGTCCAGTGTGCTGTCCGCTCGGCCGACCGGCTCCCAATTTTTGGCAGCCCGGTGTTCACCTGCCAGTAAGTGGTGGGTATGTAAACGAGAAGTCACAATAACATGGCTGAAAAATGTTGACCAGACCACACACTAGAAAGTGAAGGGACGACGACGTTTCGGTCCGTCCTGGACCATTCTCAAGTTGATTGTGATAATGGTCCAGGGCGGACCGAAACGTCGTCGTCTCTTCACTTTCTATTGTGTGTGGTTTGGTCAACAAGTCGTGGGGTAGTTTTGGGTCGTGTCTGTGTAGAAAAAAAATAAATAAATAAATAAAAAGCTTGTTTACCCGGTAACAGACTTTCCGAAGAATTGCTGTCTTTGCGCTTGACTGTATTTGCAACATGAATACTTTAGACAAACACCAATCGTTAAGGAAAGTAACTAGAGCCAGGGCACAGGCACACCAGGATTCACCCGGCACTTACACCAACCACTTACCAAACCTATAAATCTTTCCTTAATCATGGCAGCTTTTTACGAGATTCGAAACTTCCCAACCCAAGGTCATTATTGTTATAAGCAGCCTCGTAGTGCTTCAGAGCTCATCAACTGTTTAATAAATGTAAACAAAGCCGTTATGATTGAAGAAAGACGTACAGGTTTCGTTAAGTGGTTGGGTAAATGTCTGATGAATCCCGGCCTTGATCGCCTGGCCACCTGCCAAGGCTCCGAGCACGTATAACAGGTCTGAACAACGCAGAGACTCAACCTTTCAAGATAACGCTCCAATACTGAACCAGCGAGACGATACTGTCGTTTTATTTATGTTAAATTATATAACTAGCGCATCTGGCGCTATAACTTAGCTAACGTAATTTTGGGGTCATGACAGTAGTAGCCTATTTCCATTACTAAAAAAAAAAAAATTGAAAATTTGCACCAATGTTGAACATCAGCCTCAGCTAATCATACTACAAGGGTGCTAAATGATCTGCTTGTCTCAGCTAGTCTCCAACGCTGGTTCTTGTACCTCAAGTACCACTTTGGAGCCCAAAGTACCACCAGTCGAATTACAATGCAAATGTTAATTACAGAATAGGCTATTGTCTTGATCTTTACTGATTGCATTTTGATTCAATATATATATACTGAGGAACATTGAAGGCGAAGCTGCTCCTTTGTTTCTGGGTAGATGTAGATAGGAGCTGCCTCATATAGGTTAACTAGAGTGGGTACTCGGCGGCCCCCGGGTCTCTCTCCTCCCTTTCTCCTCTCCCAGTGTACTCCCCTTTCTCTTATCTCTGTCCCTATTCCTCGTTCTCTCTTTTCCACTCCACCTTTCTTCCTCCCAATTTTCCCCTTTCCTTCTCCACCTTTCTCCCTTTCCCACTTTTCACACATCTCTCTCTCTTCTTTTCCTTCCCTCACTTCAAACATTGTCCCCCTCTCTCCCTTACTCCTTCCTCAGCCCCCCCTTTTTCCATCTGTCTCCCAGTAAAATTATATATATATTTTTTATTAATACATGAGGTACATCTGCATTAGTGCAGCTACCCTAGACTATATGAAGTGGAGTACAGTGTGTCAAAAAAGCTAACTAGGTGATGCTAAAAAATCCCCAACACACAGGATGGTTAGTCATTCAGAGGCATGTGATAGGCAGTCTGCACTGACAGACTCCGGATGCATTTTTAGGATATCATCAACACAAGAGTAAGGCAGCACGTGAAGATATTTTTTTTTATTAACATATTAGGTACATCTGCATTAGTGCAGCTACCCTAGACTATATGAAGTGCAGTACAGTGAAGATATAAAACCAAGAACTGAAATAAGTCTACGGATAACACAACCAATATTTTAGTCTCGACTCCTTGAAAATCGTACTTAGGGCGTTTAGATGCCGAGATTTCTTAAAGTGTGGCACTAGGGCTGACCCCGACTGGCGTATGACACTTCCTTACCCCACATACTTAACCTGTGGAAGTTGGGTGAGACTGGCCCTAAACGTCTGGCTACCAACCTTGGACAAAGACAAAAAAAATTCTCATATAGACAGATAGCCCTCCTAAAAAATTATAAATTTTGTCCCTAGGGGCGATAGTGGGCAGCGCCACTCATCCTGTGAGTGGACACACCGCCATAGCAGCATGTACAACACTCCCCAATAGGAAGAAAACCCGCTGGGTTGTTCATCCTTGATTCTTGTGTTCTCTGATAATTCGTAAGCTTTTTGTTACCCGAACATTTGCCATTCGTGTAACAAAATATTTTCAAATCAATTAATTTCGAAATAAAAGGAAGAGACAATATCTTCCCCTAATAGGAAGTCTGTGATAAAATCTCAGCAGGAGACAACAAGCTCAGATAGCGAAAATAAACATGCAAAGAGAAACTGGGATTAAATAGACAAAAGCAAAAAAAATAAGACATTTGAAACAAAAGGGGTTAAGGAGTCAGGGGTGTGGTGGGCGGGTGGGTGGGTGACGGGGGGTGGTGGATGAGAGGGAGTTTACAAAGACACTTGGAGGTAACTTCCACGGACGGGTGACTGGCCAGCAACCGGAATCACCTTCACAAGACCTCAGTAACTAACACACACACACACACACACACACACACACACACACACACACACACATCTCTCTCTCCCCCCACACTCTTGTCTCTTTACATCATGACGGGAACAATGCTGCTGCTGTTGTTTTAATGCTGCAATTTATACTTTTTACGTTGGATAATACTTAGTTTTTATTTTCGTGATTTCAGGATATTGGTCTCCAGTTTCTTGTAGTTTTATAGGATGGAGTTGCTCTCCGTGTTTTTTTTTTGCGTTCATGCGTTACTTAATTTACTTTTTGCTTTCTACTTTCGTCAAAAATGGGAGAATTTAAATGTTATTGTTAATTTGAACGGCCATATTTACTTGTCGACGTCTGAGCATAAGTGCTTTCGTTGTCGCGAAATCAGTGAACAAACACGTACTCTAGTCTCTTGACATTGAATAAAATAAATATAAGAAAACAGATGTCAGTTTTGATGCTGTTGCCAGGGATTAAAACTCGGCTCAGTAAGGTTGGGTCAGGGCCATAACTTTGGTATGTTTTGACAGTGGCTTACAAGCAGTGAACCCTGACAACCAACACACACACACACACACACACACACACACACACACACACACACACACACACACACACACACACACTCGACTTTCAACCCGGCGACAACACATGACCAAACGGCCACCACCGGGGTCTCTATGCTACCGGGCATTTTAGCTTTCCCTGTAACTTTAATATTCCCTTTCTAGCTTTCTAATACTCCCCCTGAGCAGGTCTAAATGTT
Source organism: Procambarus clarkii (assembly GCF_040958095.1). Taxonomy (NCBI): domain Eukaryota; kingdom Metazoa; phylum Arthropoda; class Malacostraca; order Decapoda; family Cambaridae; genus Procambarus; species Procambarus clarkii. The sequence goes on along the minus strand of NC_091200.1, from coordinate 11,694,911 downwards.
CTCAGCTTCAATATTCCTTCTCCAGCTCAATGTCAATCTTCCCGTTGTGTGATGTTGAGACGTTTGGGTTACTTTGCGCACCGTTCACTGCAACACCTGTTACTATGCCTCCCGTTCACTCCAACACCTGTCACTATGCCTCCCGTTCACTCCAACACCTGTCACTATGCCTCCCGTTCACTCCAACACCTGTCACTATGCCTCCCGTTCACTCCAACACCTGTCACTATGCCTCCCGTTCACTCCAACACCTGTCATGCCTGTGTTATATCACAGCTTCTCTGGTCTGTACCCAGAAGACTCTACTCAGTCGCGTTTCTCGCGTGTAATTACCTAATGTAATTATCTAAGTATAGTTACGCTACACCATGTCTGGCAACACAATGTCTGGCAACACCATGTCTGGCAACACCATGTCTGGCAACACAATGTCTGGCAACACCATGTCTGGTAACACCATGTCTGGTAACACCATGTCTGGTAACACCATGTCTGGCAACATAATGTCTGGCTACACCATGTCTGGCAACACAATGTCTGGCAACACCATGTCTGGCAACACAATGTCTGGCTACACCATGTCTGGCAACACAATGTCTGGCAACACCATGTCTGGCTACACCATGTCTGGCAACACCATGTCTGGCAACACAATGTCTGGCAACACCATGTCTGGCTACACCATGTCTGGCAACACAATGTCTGGCTACACCATGTCTGGCAACACAATGTCTGGCTACACCATGTCTGGTAACACCATGTCTGGCTACACAATGTCTGGCTACACCATGTCTGGCAACACAATGTCTGGCTACACCATGTCTGGTAACACCATGTCTGGCTACACAATGTCTGGCTACACCATGTCTGGCTACACAATGTCTGGCTACACCATGTCTGGTAACACCATGTCTGGCTACACAATGTCTGGCTACACCATGTCTGGCAACACAATCTCTGGCAACACAATGTCTGGCAACACTGGTCACACCATCACCAACCGAACTTAAATGTTTAAAGGAGATGAGGCTGTAATCTAAGACTGATAATAACAACACTAAAAATAATTTTTATCTAAAGAAAAGAGATAAGAGATGATTTCCTTTTCCCATCTAACATTTATCTCTTGAAAGAACAAAAGAGTCCAGGAGGACTGCCGCCCTGATCCCCTTGGAGACTACGACAAGACACCCAATAACAAGTGAAACGACTCCAGATAAACGGGCAATTTCATGGCGAGATCCAATTCTTTTATTTTTTCTGCATTGGTGTCACAAAGATACGCCAAGAATTGCAGCCTTCCCCCAACTAGGGAAAAATATTTGTTCGATTTTGGTAACACGTGAATAGACCAGAGGTAAACCCCTACTTCTTGAAATACAGTCTTAATTTCACCCACACAATAGGTGAGGAGACTATATTTTAGATCCAAGGTTCGAATCTTGGTCATGGGTGAACGATTTTACACTTCATTATTCTCTTCTTTCCTTGTGTCTCCACATGCAGTATCTGAGGACTCAGATATAAAACTACCGACGGATCGCATTTTCGAAGAAAATTTGGCATTCAATAACCCAACCGGTTTCTGTACCTGGACGTTGTGCCTGTTTCTCTACTCCCTATTCTGGACTTTTAAGTGTACCATGCGCAGATGAAAACGGAATATGCATATACACACAAAGCCATTTGAGTGTGTACATGAATATATTTTGCTCCGACAAATTATTGAGTGAAATACATTCCAAATTCAAAACTGAATGTTCTCAATAATCTTGTAAAACCCAAAAGGTATAAACCGGAATTACTATTATGATTTTTGTTGGCGAAGGGGCATTTCTGAGCGGGCCTTAAGTCTCGTGAGTGGCCCGTTAACAGTTATAATTGGTTCTCGCACTACAAAAGGAAAGGATAATAGGATTTAAGCCTACTGGCTTGGGATAGGGGATAGGTTAGGCCTAGTCATTCAGTGCGATGACAGTCGTTGGAGATTATTAGGCTATTATTAAGCTCTACCGCTATTTCACTTACGGAGAGGTTAGCTCTCCCGACGGCTTCCCAATCTAAACAAATCTTGGATATGAAGGAAACAACATTTCAAATTATTTAAGGCTAAATTCCCCTTGCCAAACAGCCCAATCACAGAAAGTTGCAGGCATGATTATCCTAGCCGGGCTGCATTAAAAATTCCTTTGACAGATGACTCCACATGTTACCCAACCCTTTTGTCATAAATTAGAATTATTTTATAATACCGGTTACCAATCGACCCTAGGCTATAGGCCACTCTCGGATGCAGATGTTGGCCATCACTCTTCGTCTGCCCAGGATACAACCTGCCTTGTTGCTTATCAGATACAAGCTCAGCTGTCACTTACGAGGCTTGTCCTTGCCCTGGCGAGTATCAGAGGGCGCTCAGTCCGGCCTTTGTTTACCCGTCCTTCGGATCCGTTAGTCCCGTCATTTCCGCGTCGGCAACAGCAGCGGCAGCAGCAGCAGCAGCAGCAGCAGCTATACCGGATGGCCGCTCAACCGCATTGCTAACAAAACCTCCTTCATCCAACTTTTGTACAACAGACGTTACCTCCCACAAGCCATATCTCACGACAAGCACAATTATATTTGTGTACTTTTTTAATATTTGTAATACCAATATATATCTATATAGCGTTTTCAAAAGCCCACTATCTGTTTCATCATCTATTACGTGCATGCAATTATAAATAATGTTCCTTTATGACAGCTATGTCCGCTTTGGTCATACTAAAACAACAATTAAATGGCTGCCTTACATGGGGGTTCCATTGCCGTGATTCTACCATTTACCATTAAATATATATATATATATACTGCATAATAATGGTGACCATTCATGTCACTACAATGCCATCGCTTCAGTAAATGGTCACACAGGACTACTATTCATACTCCAGAACCGGGCGTAAGCCCCAGGAATCATGGGTTGACAAATACGAAATAGCTGACACATGGATTTAAAGAGTTTTAACAAATAATCGAAGAAAAAAGTAAATGCAAAATTATAACAAATGAATGAAAAACAAACAAAAATTAAAAAAAAAAGCAAGACAATATAAAATTGAAGCAGTTGAAATGTCGTTGAATAGCAAGCCTAAATATATACAATCATTGGGATTCTTTGGCAAAAGTGGTTGGTGATCTTGGCGCCGTGTAGAGTTCACAGAGAAGACTTCGCCTGTTCCCTTGGGCACTGTTCCCAGATTTGGAACCAGTGTTTCCGTCCCCAATGACCCGCGCCCGTATGGGAATTAATGTGAATTATTATGTAGCTTTTTTGCTTCTTGGAGCTGCGAATGCCGCATACAAAACAAGAGGGAGGGGGGACGGATACAGAAATAGTCTGCAACTGTCCATCAAAAGCCAAGCTAAACCTCGTGAGGTGAGGCAGGAGGTTCGGGAGGGGGGAGGTGCCGGGGGGTTGATTTGGTGGGCGGGATGTGCGTCTTAGTTTCCCGGCTTAATATAGACCGTTCTAATGGCTTGTTAACCACAACTGGCCGATCTACATCATACACAGGCCTTGTTTATTGAAACGTCAAGATAGCTAGACCTCTCACATTTACGTACAACACACATACTGTTTAGAATCAATATTCACGTCACCACCCCCCCTCTCCCTCTCCTCGCCCCCTCTCTCAGCTAACCGATAACATTCCCCCCTATTTCGCCAGATAACACCTCCAACCCCCCAATTCGTCGACATATAACAGGTCTCATCAGTTCATCAACGTCCTCTTAACTATCGCAGCTAAGCATAATCACCGCAGGCTACACAATACACGGCCACACCACCTTCCCAGCACAACCACAAAGTGAGTGTGTGGCATCGCGCTCTCACCCCCACCACACCCACCATCTCCCCCGCTAACCTTGGACCACTCCTGCTCTAGTGCGCAGTTGTGGCTGCCTCTCCGATTCCCACAGTTTCCAGCTTCGTATACCGGCCACATACATCTCTTTCGTGTGCTGCTTACTCTGTACCAGCTGCTCATACCCGACAAACACACAGGCTGTAACGTCATTGTATCTCGGGAACGCAAAACAAAAATAAAGCGGTATGAATTAGAAATTTCTCCTCGACCAAAATGTATGAACGTAATTTTTCCCTATGCAGGAATTCGAACGCGACAAGCCACATGCCTAGCAAACAGCTTTTTCTCATCAGAGTCACCCCACTCAGCATTTGATCAGAGAGAAAATGCGACTAGCTCACTATTTTCAGCCTTGTGCACAACATGTGCAGGGACCATTGCCTAGGCTCCTGCTGTAGGAGAGTGAGCTGTATCGGGTGTTGGGGTCCCGGCCACCACGCCACCGGCCGCCTCGCTGCCAAACTTGCTGCTCTCCAGTCTTCCACTCTAATCTATTCTAGTGCATTCCGCTTCACATTTTTATTTAATATTTTAAATCTGAGATTATATATTGCCCAAACATGTCAGTTGAATAAAACAAAAAATACAGCTTTTTGAGCTTTGCCTGTTTGTCTGCTTCAGTCGACAAAATTTGTCACCAAAAATGAATTTTTGCAGAGCAGGTAAATTACAATATTTTGTAAATACTTCGATAAAATAATATTCATCCAAATCATATTTAAGATGTAGTAAAATAAATGACCAGAGCGAGGATTAATAACAAGTTATCTCTGACGTTTTGTAATGATGAACCCAACACATGATCTGCCAAGACTGGAAGCCGAAACCACTGTAGATTAAATCGCCAGCCACTCCAAAAACTCCTAACATTAGCCTCACAACACGGGAACAGGGAGCCGGGTTGGTCCTTGGACCACCCGTTTAGGGGTGGTCCTCAGCGGCATGGGTTCGAATCCTGGTTGGGTCACAGAGTTCTTAGTGATCTATGACCTGCGTGTTCCTGCATTCTTATCTCACACACACACATTGGATTAAGCATCCAGCTTGGGACAAAGAATTTCAGCATCAAATGCTAGTTTGGTCAATATAAGAAATGCTTCTAGAAATACATGTAAGGAATCATTCAGAGCTTTGAATGTCACATACGTCAGACCAATCCTTGAGTATGTGGTTCAAGCGTTGAGTCCATATCTAGTAAATCATAAGACAAAAAGTTAGAAAAAGTTTAGAGGTATGCCATAATGACAAATGTCTTAAAATTCAAAGGACACTAGTATGTATATATACACAGTAATGTTTTCACAGTAATCTTTTCTCGATGTATCTACACTGAATTTATTTTATAATCAGAACGAAAGTATATATGCTAGTTAATCTAGCCCCTAACTATTGCAGCCACACTAACATTTGTAACTCCCTATATTTTTATTAATACCAGTACTCTAATTCCAATACTAGCCTATTTATAACGTTCATATTGCTGTTGATATTGTTGGATTAATAATAGCTGTGAAGGGTGTATTGTATTATGAACAATGGAAATAATAATAATGAATGAATAAATACAATGAATTGTTCAGCGAGGTGACTTATCATCATCCATAGCAGCGACCAATTTGCTTAAATCCAAAGCCTGATTTACAGCTCTCCAGGAAGGATATCTCCCATCCATCTGCATTGAGTGATGCAGCTTCGTGCTCTCAAACAAGACGGATGAGCTCATCTGTAACTGCTTGTTCCAATTGAAAGCAACATAATCGAATCGTTGATAATAACATTTAACTATGTGTAGCCTATGACCAGAAATCTCGGTACAATTTCCCATAGACAATACTGAAAATATTATTCACTATCCATCTTAGTGTCTGTCAGAATCTATTCTAATATTGATACGCTAATGGCCATTGTTTCTATCTCAGTACCGTATTTAGTAAATTTTGTGTGTGCCAATAATGGCCCTTGAGTTATGCCTGTTACCAAGACGGCTTCCCACCCAGAACTTTCCAGATCAGTAATGCCTACAGAGACGGTGCCAGCCACAATGTCTTCCCCCACCTGTGGTGCCTACAGGGGAGGTGCCACCTCCACATTCCCAGATGTGTGGTGCCCACACCAGCTTCACCTCTCACTTGTCGTGCTATACCGAACACAGACTTCCCCAAAAAAACATTTTGACATGTGACCACGAAATAAAAAAATATTGGAAAAGTTGGGAGAGGACTCTTAAAAAACTTAACGGAACCCAAAGAGTAATAGGCTAATCAACAAGATGAAATTAGCGTCCTTCATCGTAAAAAGTTGTTCCCCAGGGTACTGTACTTGCTCCAATACCCCTCACGTTCTCATAACCGACTGAGAAAGACACGCATTACGGTGTTGCACCATCCATCATAGAAAAACGCAATCAACCCATATCATGAGTGGTAGGAAAACGTAACAGATCTGGCAGTAACATGTCAAATGGCAAAATTGCTGCCGCAGCAAGAAGAATTACAGCCTGCATAACATGGCAAGATGGTAAGGTAATTATGAGGAAAAAGTGCTCAACAAAAGATGAGGGTATATGTACCTCAAGACCATTCTTGAGGTACAAGATACTAGGAGGTACAAATCCGTTCAAACTTGATCATCTTAAACTTCTAATATTAAATTTAATATGCATTCCCTGGGCTACAAGTGACATACATAACAATCTATATTTAGTAGATTAGAAAGATTAATTACAAATCTACACAAAATAATTTCTTAAAGAGACCAACCAGGTGGCTTCATAGATTGTGAAAAATTATCCCAAACCAAACCAGATACACCACCTGAGGGAAGGGAAGACAACTATCAGGAGAAAGCGCTAAGCCATTACGACTATATAGCACTTGGAAGGGGGTCAGGATAAAAAGATTTGGGATGGGACTGGGAGAAAAGAATGGTGCCCAACCCATTCCTTGTCGGGGACTGAACGTTAACCTGCATGAAGCGAGACCGTCGCTCTACCATCCAGCCCAAGTGGTAATTCAGCAAACATAAAAGATACAAAGATTTTCATCCTTCTTTGTTCTAAAGAGGAAATGTGATAAAACACCTCCGAAGGGTACCTTTGTAACCAGGTGCTTAGGTCGGACCCAATGACTGATGGCTCCTATTGCCAAGGGCAACAGGAGCCGTCAGTCACCCAGGTGGCTCAGAGACCAAGTGTGGCAATGGACTTAAGTGATGGTGGTGGGTTACGGAGGTGGGAACAGCCTTGGAAGATAGTTATTTTGAATGGAACGCAGAGTGGTTATGATAGAAGTGGTAAAGATGGTGGTGTAATTGAAGTAGAAATAGTGATGGTGACAACGTGGATTACTGTAGTTTTTATTTTTAGGTTATAATTTAGGCCATAGCCATGTTCTCCCATGAAAACGACTCGTGGGCGAAGATTGAAGGAACGGTGCCCAATCGTTTCACCATGCCCAGGGTACGAACTCGGTTCGTTTTCTTTTGCGAAGTGAACCATTGAGGGGCCAATACACCATAGGGTGCTAATTAGGAAGATAAAGTTAATGGTGGGCATGGTGGTATACATAGTGGTTGTGATAGTGGGGATGGATATGACGATAGTGGTGATGAGGATTGTGAGGATGATGGTGCTGGAGATAGCAGGTCACGGGGCAGTACATCTGTCAAATGATAACACAGGTGTTCTGTGCCAGCTCAGCGTGGAGAGAGGTAGAGCAAATGGGATAATGATGGAGATAATTGGACATGGCGGGGATGATGAAGTGACGATAGTGGGGATGGAGGTGACGATAGTGGGGCTGGAGGTGATGATAGTGGGGCTGGAGGTGATGATAGTGGGGCTGGAGGTGACGATAGTGGGGCTGGAGGTGACGATAGTGGGGCTGGAGGTGACGATAGTGGGGCTGAAGGTGAAGATAGTGGGGCTGGAGGTGACGATAGTGAGGCTGGAAGTGAAGATAGTGACGATAATGGGGCTGGAGGTGATGATAGTGGGGCTGGAGGTGACAATAGTGGGGCTGGAGGTGACAATAGTGGGGCTGGAGGTGATGATAGTGGGGCTGGAGGTGACAATAGTGGGGCCGGAGGTGACGATAGTGGGGCTGGAGGTGATGATTGTGGGGCTGGAGGTGAAGATAGTGACGATAATGGGGCTGGAGGTGACGATAGTGGGGCTGGAGGTGACAATAGTGGGGCTGGAGGTGATGATAGTGGGGCTGGAGGTGATGATAGTGGGGCTGGAGGTGAAGATAGTGACGATAATGGGGCTGGAGGTGAAGATAGTGACGATAATGGGGCTGGAGGTGACGATAGTGGGGCTGGAGGTGACGATAATGGGCCTGGAGGTGACAATAGTGGGGCTGGAGGTGACAATAGTGGGGCTGGAGGTGATGATAGTGGGGCTGGAGGTGATGATAGTGGGGCTGGAGGTGAAGATAGTGACGATAATGGGGCTGGAGGTGACGATAGTGGGGCTGGAGGTGACGATAATGGGCCTGGAGGTGATGATAGTGGGGCTGAAGGTGATGATAGTGGGGCTGGAGGTGACGATAGTGGGGCTGGAGGTGACAATAGTGGGGCTGGAGGTGACAATAGTGGGGCTGGAGGTGACGATAATGGGCCTGGAGGTGATGATAGTGGGGCTGAAGGTGATGATAGTGGGGCTGGAGGTGACGATAGTGGGGCTGGAGGTGTAGATAGTGATGATGATAATGGGGACGATGGTGATGGTAGGTCATGGCAAAGATAATGACGAAGATAACAGTCATGATGGTGAAGATGGTGGGAGCTGGTGGAAGGGAAAGCGTGTTTTTTAAGACACATCATACAAACGAGTTCATGGTCACAGTCTGGCAGCATCCTGCGTCTTGCAGAGGAAGATGAGGAGGACTCAGGTGAGGGGGGGGGCTTAGGAGAGGCGGGGGGGGGGGGGGTCGTAGTCGAGGGAGGCCCAGGTGAGGGGCCCCATGAGAGAGGGACCCAAGAGAGGGGCCCATGGAGTTAGGGGCCCAGAGATGGGGGGGGGGGCCCAGGCGATGCAGAATTTACGGGGAAGACGGAGGAGAATCTAAGGGAGAACTTACACGGAGACAGGCAAGAGGATCTAGGAAGTAGGAGGACCTAAGAGAGAGGAGGTAAAGGGGAAGAACCTGACACGGGATAATGAATGGGATAACCTACAATAGGACGATAGAGGTAAGAACCTCTTATCTTAAGAGATGGGATAAACAAAGAAAGAAAGGAAGATCTACAAGAGAACATAAGTGAATAAAGACCTAAAAAATGATGACGGGAAGAAACGAGAGGAAGGATGCAGACTTATATTATACATTATTT